>NW_016107507.1:2167428-2183460 GCF_001604975.1 Cebus imitator
TTTGAGACAGAGTTTCACTTTTGTTACCCAGGCTGGAGTGCAATGGCGTGATCTCAGATCACCGCAACCTCCACCTCCTGGGTTCAGGCAATTCTCCTGCCTCAACCTCCTGAGTAGTTGGGATTACAGGCACGCGCCACCATGCCCAGCTAATGTTTTGTATTTTTAGTAGAGACAGCGTTTCACCATGTTGACCAGGATGGTCTTGATCTCTTGACCTCATGATCCACCCGCCTCAGCCTCCCAAAGTGCTGGGATTACAGGCTTGAGCCACCGCGCCCGGCAGATCAATGATTTTTAAAAAATATATGTATAGCTATGTGAACAAATGGTTTATTTTATAAGATAAATTATAATTATTAAGTTCTGAGTTGTATATATGGTTATTAGATCAAAACTGACAATGGTTTTGTTCTAATCTTCCATAACCTTATCATTTTTTTCCATTTTTCCATTGGCTTTTCAAAATTTTAATACAGAAAGAAATATGATTAAAGGTCCCTTAATGATTTGGTAATTTCTCTTCATAATTCTCTCAGTTCTATTAAAATAATTTCACACACCTTTGATGTTAATAGACATGCAAATTTAGGTTTAATTGCATTTTTAATTAATTGACTATCATTATTATTTGGTCATCTGCTTTACTATAACAGTTATTTCGGCTTTTAAATCTGTTTCCTCTCATAATAATATTCTGATACTGGCAATCTTTTCTTTAGGATTAGCCTGACAAAAATCTTCTCTTCCCTTTCAAATTTCCGATGTTACTACATTTTAATAGTGTAAGGAAGAGATTGCTAGCTGCTCACCAAAACCTAAGTTTTCCTTTTTACATCTGTAAATGCTATATGCATATAGACTATATTTCTTACTTCTTTTACAGATAGATACACATGAATAAGTCCAGTCATTGGAATATAAGTAGACATGATCTGTTTCCAGACCCACAGAGTCCTTTTGCCATGCAGCATCTCTCCCTCCATGATCTTTTTCCTTCTGGTCGCTAGGGTAGAGGTAAGCCAAAGAATTACAGTGGAAGTCTCATGATGAAGATGACAGAAGTCTGGATAGTCCTGAATTCCTGAATAATTGTGAAGAGAGGCTTTCTGACAAATTCTTTATCCACATTGTGGTGTTAGATCAGGAAGAAATAAACTGTTATTGTGTTTAGGTTATGTCTATATGCCGTAGCATTGAAGTTGTTTTAACACAGAGATCAAAAAAGGATTCCCTACGAAGATGACAGTAAGCAGAGATTTGAAGAATGACTGAATTATCTTGCTTGGTTAGATGATAGAGTCAATAGTTGGGAATCTTCAGAATAACTTTGTGAGCTTTCTGAACTTAACTCCAATTATTTTCAAACATAAACCACATAGTCAAGCTTGTCTATTTATCAATCATTAAACGTGTCTGTGCTTGCTGTGTAGCCCTAACTCTTTCCCTGATACCAAATTTCCACTTACTTTTGCAAGTGTATCTCAAATACCTCCTTTCTATGAAGCAATTACAACTGAGCTAAAGTTTACCTCCATTTTATATTTTCAATTTTGACAGCTTGAACCTTTTATTAGAAAACATAATTCAGATCAAGCTTCAAAAAATAAACAGAAAAAATTAACTTAGAAAAATATTCAGTATTGTGAGTGGTAAAAAGAATAGATTAATTGTTTTCAACATATCAGCTAATGTTAAATTGGTACACTGCATACAGTATTTCTCAATTAAAATTAGTTGGTAGGATCATAAAATTAAACAAAGTTTTGCAATTACCCGGTGAATGAATCAGCATAGAAACACCTTAAGACACAGAATATATCAGCTAATATTCTCAACTAATATTAGTTGGTAGGATAATAAAATTAAAATTTTGCAATTACCTGGTGAATGGATCAGCATAGAAACACCTTAAGACACGGAATACATCAGCCATCCTGCATATATTTCTTCCTGAACACATCTTGCCATTAGATACATATTTTTAATTTTTAAAATATAATTTGAATACAGTATTTTAAAAGAAATAATCATTTTCTTGATTTTCTTTGTAGTTTAACCACCTATATATCCGTATCTAAAAAAGATACCTTGGTTTTGCCTATTTTTGAACAACATATAAAAAATTATATTACCCATACACTTCTGTGACTTGTTTTATTTGACATATTCATTGTCTTTAGGAGTTGTTTATTTTCAATGTTGTATAGCATTCTATTTTATGCCATTATATTTTTTCTTCTATGTTTTATGGCTATTTAAGTCATTTTCACTTTGGAACTATTACAATGAACACAGGAATGAACACTCTTTTACATGCCTTTTGGTGCACATGTGCAACAGTTACTCTATTATAATACATAGGATGAGACCTGCAGGGTCATAAGCTATGCATATTTTCAATCTTAATGATTACTGTTAAATGATCTTCCAAAGTGATTGTACCAAATGACACTTATACTAGCAGCTTATGAGAGTTTGAATTGTTAAACTGAATTTTTTCAATTAGGTTACTGAAATTGGTTTTATTTCCATTTTCCTAATTACTTGTGAGGTCTGGCATCTTTTTATAAATGTCCTCTTTTTTGAAGTATTTATTAAGATCTTTTATCCATTTTCTGTTGGGTCCCTAGACATTATATACTTTTAATACACACACACACACACACACACACACTGAATTATGTAAAAAAAATATATATTTATTATGTATATGCATATATATTGAATATCAGTTCTTTGTCAGTGAAATATCATGCAACTATAATTCTAGTTTTACAGTTTCTCTTATCACTCTTATGTATTTAACAGAAATTCTTACTTTTAAAGTGGTAAGTTTAGCTTTTTGTTTTTGGTCTAATTTAAGAGTTCTTTCACTGCTAAATAGTCATGAAGATATTCATTAGTATTATTTTCTGAAGGCTTTATAGCTTTGTCATTTGCATTTAGTTCTGTAATTTTTCTAAAATTAATTTGTGTGGATAAAGTAGAGATTTAATATTTTTGCCATGTGTATAAGAAATAACCGAGTAGAATTTACTAAAAAATATGTTCTTTCCCTAATAATCTGCCATGCTACATTTAACAAATATTTACATATACATGGATTTATTTCTGGACACTGTATCCTGTTACATTAGTTTATTTTTAGATTGCTGTGCCAATAGCCATACTGTCTTAATTCCTAAAGCTAATTGAGCATGTCTTTCTTCACTTTAGATATTTTGACCCTTTGGTTTTCCACATAAATTTCAGAATATGTTTTTTAAGTAGATAACAATTTAAGAAATTTTTATTCAGACTGTATTGAATCTGTAGATAAATTTGGGTATGTTTGGCATCACATTGAATTTTACTATTCATTTGTTTTACATCTCCCTTAGGTACTTTTTTCTTTAACATAAAAATTATTTCTCTACTTATTAAATAATTCATTGGAAAAAACTCCATATTAGGAAGAGTGTGTATAGGTGAGGGAAATTGAACGTGTATATACATGACAGGCATATTTCTAGAGCATATTTCCATTTTTTATTCTCAGAGAATACAGAACATCTACTTTACTGCTTTTAGCCTCTCTCTTCATCCACTTAATAGTTCTTCATTTTGGTAGAATTGCTATTTTTATTAGGTTGTGTTTTACTTGTGGGGATGGTTCTGCGTTAAAAGCTAGTGCCTGCATACTTCATGGTCTTTTTTACCATATCCTCCTAGGTTTTGATAAGTCAAATTCATATTATTTTTTGTGTGTGTTCATACCCTTTTCTTTGAAGTTTATTGAATAAATACATTTATTGCTCTAATGGCTCATAGTCTCACTCTAATTTTCCTTGGCTTTCTGAGTAAGGCTTTCATGCTAACGTTTGTCCTAATTATATTGACTAATAAGGTTGAAGTACTCAAGCTATTAATGTTTTAAAACTATTCTCATCAGATGCCATGTTTTACAAAAGTGAGCACAAGTCCTGTTGTTGGTTTCTCTAGTGGTTGTTTCCTTGATGGCACATAGAGCCCATAGTCAAAATGTTTTAGGATAATCCATTTATGCCACCTAGGTAGTATAAGTGGCTGGTGGAGTGGAGGGGTGAAAAAGCAGGAGACATGGGGATATGTCTCAGAAAAGGTGGAGTGCTCTTACATTTCCCTGTCATCACATGAAGACTAACATGTTTCTAGGAGCTAAGTCCTGAGAACATATTTCCTTCCTTTTCCTCTTACAAATCCTCATCTACAGTGGTAGGAAATGCTGAAGCAAGTGTCCCTGAAGAGAGTAAACATTATTTTTTTAAGAGTTTTAAGACGTACCATGGCGTTAATTGTATCCAGGTAGTCAGCTATGGATAGGAAGATTAAAAGAGACACAAAAATACACTTTTTCAGGTCAGGGGATGGATAATTTGGCTTTTAATAAAATATGACTTGAATGTCTCTAGGGTAGCTCTTCTTTGCCCTCCCAGGGCCTCGTTTTTCCACTGGGCTCTTCAAAGTGGAAAACATGGAAACATCTCAAAAGAAATATGTGCACAGCTACAAAAAAATTACCTTTCTGGTTGGAGTTTTTTTCAAAGATTTGGAAAACATCCAAGATTTATTTTCTTTGAATATTTGTCATGTAGTGGACTCAACATAAAAATTATAAGAAAATAACTTTTATATTTTGGCAAACTTCTATTTTGTCTCAAAAGCCTGGAGCATAGAAACTTTTAAAATATAGGCAGATAATGAAAAATTATAGTAGTTTTGTGTTAGGAAAAAAAACCTGATGCTTCATCCTGATATCAAAACCCAGCAGAGACATAAGAATAAAAGAAAATTTCAGGCCAACATCCCTAATGATCATTGATGTGAAAATCCTCAGTAAATACTGGCAAACCAAATGTAGCAGCACATCAAAAAGCTTATTCACCACTATCAAGTCAGCTTCATCCCTGAAATGCAAGGCTGGTTTAACATAAGCAAATCAATAAAAGTAATCCATTACATAAACAGAACCAATGACAAAAACCACGATTATCACAATAGATGCAGAAAAGGCTTTCAATAAAATTCAACACCCCATTCACGCTAAAAAACAAATAAACTAGGTATTGATGGAATGTATCTCAAAGTAATGAGTTTTTTATGATAAACTCACAGCCAATATCATACTAAATGGGCAAAAGCTGGAAGCATTATCTTTGAAAACCATCACAAGACAAGAATACCCTTTTTCACCACTCCTATTCAACATAGTATTGGAAGTTGTGGCCAAGGCAACCAGGCAAGAGAAAGAAAGAAAGGGTATTCAAACATGAAGAGAGGAAGTCAAATTGTTGATTTGTAGATGACATCATTATATATTTAGAAAACCTTATGATCAGCCCAAAATCTCCGTAAGCTGATAAGCAGCTCCAGAGTCTCAGAATACAAAATCAATGTGCAAAAATCACAAGCATTCTTATACACCAAAGATAGACAAACAGAGAGCCAAATCATGAGCAAACTCCAATTCACAGTTTCTACAAAGATAATGAATTATCTAGGAATACAAATTTATGAGGGATGTGAAGGAACTCTTCAAGGAGAACTACAATGCACTATTCAAGGAAATACAAGAGGACACCAACAAATGGAAAAACGTTCTATGCTGATGGATAGGAAGAATCAATATTATGAAAATGGCCATATTGCCCAAAGTAATTTATAGATTCAATGCTATCCCCATCAAGGTACCATTGACTTTCTTCACAGAATTAGAAAAAGCTACTTTAAACTTCATATGAAACAAACAAAGAGGTTGTATAGTCAAAACAATCCTAAGCAAAAGGAAAAAACCTGGAGGCATCACACTACCTGACTTCAAACTATGCTACAAGGCTACAGTAACAAAAACAGCATGGTACTGCTACCAAAACAAATATATAGACCAATAGAACAGAACAGAGGCCTCAGAAATAACACCATGTATGTACGACCATCTGATCTTTGACAAACCTGACAAAAACAAGCAATGGGGAAAGGATTCCCTATTTAATAAATGGGTGCTGGGAGAACTGGCTAGTCATATGCAGAAAACTGAAACTGAACCCCTTCTTTACTCCTTATACAAAAATTAACTAAAGATGGATTAAAGACTTAAACATAAGACCTAAAACTATAAAAACCCTAAAAGGAAACCTAGGCAGTACCATTTAGGGCATTAGGCATGGGCAAGGACTTCCTGATTAAAACACCAAAAGCAATGGCAACAAAAGCCAAAATTGACAAATGGGATCTAATTAAATTAAAAAGCTTCTGCATAGAAAAAGAAACTATCATCAGATTGAACAGGCAACCTACAGAATAAGAGAAAATTTTTGCAATCTATCTACCTGACAAAGGCATTCTCTAATGCCCAGAATCTACAAAGAACTTAAATTTACAAGAGAAAAACAGGCAACCCAATAAAAAAATGGGCCAACGACATGAACAGACACTTTTCAAAAGAAGTCATTTATGTGGCCAAAAAACATATGCAAAAAAGCTAATCATCACTGGTCATTAGAGAAATGCAAATCAAAACCACATGGAGATACCATCTCATGCCAGTTAGAATGGTGATCGTTAAAAAGTTAGGAAACAACAGATGCTGGAGAGGACGTGGAGAAATAGGAATACTTTTACACTGTTGGTGGGAGTGTAAATTAGTTCAACTGTTATGGAAAACAGTGTGGCGATTCCTCAAGGATCTGGAACCAGAAATATCATTTGACTCAGCAATACCATTACTGGGTATATACCCAAATAATTATAAATCATTCTACTATAAAAGATACATGCACATGTATGTTTATTACAGCACTATTCACAATAGCAAAGACTTGGAACCAACCCAAGTGGCCATCAATGTTAGACTACATAAAGAAAACGTGGCTCATATACAGCATGAAATACTATGCAGTCATAAAAAGATGAGTTCATGTCCTTTTCAGGGACATGGATGAAGCTAGAAACCATCATTCTCAGTAATATAACACAGGAACAGGAAACCAAATACCCCATGCTCTCACTCAGAAGTGGAAGTTTAAAAATGAGAATAGATGGACACAGAGAGGGGAATGTCACACACTGGGACCTGTCAAGGGTGGGGGCCTAGGGAAGGGATAGGATTAGGAGAAATACCTAATGTAGATACAGGTTGATGGGTGCAGCAAGCCACCATGGCATGTGCATATGTATGCAACAAACATGCACGTTCTGCACATGTATCCCAGAACTTAAATAATAATAATAATAATAATAATAATACCCCTAATGAGTTTAAGACTAGGGCAATGTGAATGGGAACAGATAATGCACTGGAACCAAAATATGCTAAAGTGACCAGTCTTCAGACTGAGGTACAAGAAGTCTAGTCATTGTTGAGACTGCATTTTATTTCAACATTTACTGCTGTCCAGTCTTGCTTTTATCCCTCCCCTTTCATAGGTGTTGTTCTAGAACACTTCTCAATACATTTTCTGAATGCTGATACATTTTTTGATTTTCAAGAAACTAGTACAGGGAGAATGAAGTATATGAAGTACAGGAAGGAAGCACACAGAAAGAATGAAGGATATGAAGAGCCACACAATTTATTGAAAAATAAATTTTTCCTCAGATGTTTAAACATCTTTAAAAAAATATCTGTGAAGACATGTTAAGTTCACCATGATTAATGATGAAAACAACAACAGCAAACCTTGTGAACACATTTCAGCAACAAATGTTTGATTTTTATAAAGAAAAATGTTTCTAAAAGATATGTGGACAGAGGGAGCCAAATCACGACAGACAAAACCCCATGCCCTGAAATGTACCTGCACTCACTTCTTTATCCATCACAAATCAGGAAGAAAATTACAAGGCAATCTCATTGTAGCAGTTTGTTTATTAAGGTAGCAATATGGTCAATACTATTAAGAGGGTTTCTTTAAAAGCATATAGTAAAGCATCATATTATATCATATTCCATAAATATGTAACATACACTCTTGTCATTAATACAAAATAAAATAATAATAAAATAAAATAAAATAAATAATTTTAAAGTGAAAATATTTGGTCAGATATCAAATAGGAAGTAATTCAGATTCTTGCAAATATGACATCTGTTGTGCATGTGAGGCATTATTGCTTTTCAAATGGCAAATATTTGGTCAGTTGTCAAATAGGAAGCAACTCAGATTCTTGCATAAATATGGAAATGAGTGAAGCTGTTTATCTGTTTTCAAAGTCTTAGTATCTATTTTCCTTTAATGAGGAAAGAGACACTATAATAAAGGGCAGGATCTGTCCCCATGAATTAATTCATTGCCAACTTTATTGAGGAGTATGTTACAATGTTTGCCTACATAGTGATTGTTTTTTCAAGGCTGAATACTTACAATCAATGAACTATAAGGCAAAAATTGTATTATCTGACTGCATACAACAAAATGGCTACCGTGAAAATGATGTTTGAGACTTAGATGAAAAGTTAATTATTGATAAAATGAGTCATTTGCAATTTTCAGTCTGTTTGCATGGAATGAAAATGAGCGCATTAAGAGTATAGAACATCAACAGTAGTTTTTCATTTTTCTTTAACTAAAAAGACCTTTGTTTAAATTTTTCCCCAAGAGAGTAATACCGCCTGACCAGTGGAGTAGACACACTTTCAGCCCCAAACCTGACAACCGTTGCCTTGAGACTTCAAGAAGAAGATGCATTTATTAAAATTTCCATTAGCAAAACCCTCTAAACTTTGCATTGTCCTACTTATTAAGGGGATTTCTGAGAGTCTTCCATCAGGATAAGCAACAAAAATTATACAAAGGGGAAAAGAGTTGCTGATTGTGTTTCTTTGTTAAGTAAGAATGAAGTCTTACAAAATATGGCTCTGAGAAAAACAGGCAAAATTGTATGGGAGATGTCAACTGTGATTCAAGATAATTTTCCAAAGTTGACAGCTTCATTACAATGACATGTTGTGCATTATCAGTCAGATAATTTTTTTAAATTAAGGTATATTGCTTTTCTAATTAGAAAATAAAGCAATTTTGCATTCATTCAACAGGTATTCCTTGGCTGTTTATTAGGTGCTGGGCCTAGTGATAGCCACTCAAGATCCAGCAGGAAACAAATAGTCCTTATGGTCGTTAAAATAAGCACAGATATAAAATAAACTACACTGTCAAATTTGCATGAGTTTTAAGGAATATATCTTCAAAGAAATTTTGTGTTTATATAGCACTGCTTCAGGCTATGTCTCCAGACTCCCAAGTAGCCCACGTTATTTTTGCTCTATATTAGACATGCTAAACTAATCCTTTGTGAACGAACAGACATACAAACATTGCTTCTATATTATTTGTTACTTATGTTCTCTGTGGTTTTATGCAATTCAGATGGAGTGGTTCCCAGGCCTAGATCTTTTGAGTCTTTGAAGAATAAAGAGTCCCAATTAGTTGTTTAGTTTCTATCTGTGGCCGTTGGAAAGGCAGAACATGTATCACTTTTTCTGACATGCTAACTAAAAACTCTACATTAGTGTTAACTTTTAAAAGATCCACTTTTGGTGTCTCAGTTTTCTATTGTCCTAACTGACTTCTCTTTCACATTTAGGCTACAGTATCATTTGCATTGGCCAAGTATTAAGCTAAGGATTTGAATCAATGAGTCTAATCACCCATTCATAAAATTCCTTCATCAATTATTGTTGAACATCTACTACTTGTGATTGAGAAAAATATACTCCTTGCACTTACAAGATTTAAAATTTAAGAAGAGATAAAAATGTCATTTGATTATGTGGAGTCAGTTAGCATGTATGTACAGATAGTATCATGATTGTATATACATTTTAAATATAGAAGATATTTTTTTCAGTCGTCAAAAGTAAAGAACTCTGAAGAAGATTGTTAATTTCCTACTTCTCCTATGTGATGTAACAGTATCTGGTTTCCTTGGACAATACAGAAAGTAAATTAACCCAGGTTTTCCCCTAATCTTCCAATTTTCTTGACTTTCACTTTTAGTTTATATCTTCTAATTTCTGAAATTTTGTTTCATAACACACTTTTATACGACACATAGCAGATAATGTCTTTGATTGCATATTTTATTCCTGATTTTCTAGCACTGATGCCTACCAGTCACATATGTGTGTGTGTGTGTGTGCGTGTGTGTATTTACATATTTAATATCGTTAAAAAGTAAACTAAGACACAATACAATTTAAAAAAGTTTATTTGCACATATAGCAATACATGAATTGAGTAGCTTTAATCTGGGGGAAATGCAAGGGGAAGGCTTTTATAGGGCGAATATAGAAAATATTTGACTGGTTCCAATTATATACTTGCCTTATTTGATCTATTCCTTTGAAAAGCCTCTAATAATATAAGTAGAAGATTTTGGCTGTCTCAGATTGGTTGAGCTTAAGTTCTGCCTGTTAAAAATATAGGCATTTATAAGAGATAGCTCAAATTAAGTTTTGCTTATGTTTGCAAATCAAGAAAGGTTGAGGTGACTGATGAGGCTTAACTGGTTTTGTCTACTCCAGAATTCATCATTTCTTCATTTTAATTTACTTTAACAGTGAATGTATGTACATTTACTATTTGTATGCATTTACTAAAATTTATACACATTTTAAAAATTTTACACTTTTACTAAAAATAAGGCATATTGTTTTCAAATTGGTCTTTTATGAGTTGCCTTTCCAATTAGCTCAGGAACTCAACAGGAGAGATCCATGTCTTAGATCTGTATTAGAATTCCCTTAGTGTATAGTGTATGTTGAATCATTTTCATAAATAAATTAATGCTTGGTATGTAAAAGAGTTTATACACCCAACTTCTTCATGGAGGAAGGATCTCTTTTTTTTTTTTTTCCTGAAATTAAAGAGCTAACAATCACACTCTGAATTAAGAGCCATTGTCAAGGTGGATAGATGAGTTTAAGGGCAAGGTCAGGAAGAAAAGCAATTTTGTGGGGGCATTATGTGTCCTCACCAGATAAGACTTTGTTTAGTCCACTGTAGGAATTTGCCTATATGATTTGTAATGTGCCACTCGTGGCAGTTGCAAAACAGGAGTTGACAAAATGATTTGAGTAATAGCAATGTCACTGAAATGAGTGCATTTCTTCTGCAGAAACTCCAGCACTAAAATTTATTTTAATGTAAAAGATCTGTTAGGTTAAAAAAGCTTACCATTTAATTGGTTTTGCTAGTACAATTAAACTGTCACATAATGTTTCATTAGGTGTCTAAAATGAGTAAGTGCTGAAAAAGAATTCCAAAAATGGAAGGTCTATGTGTGAGAGTGATTGGGTGAGGTTTCCTGGAGAAGGTGTTGCTTGTCTAAGGCCCAAAATGTTGGAGTGTGTATGGAGACTGGGATACTCCATAGAAGGAAGCTCAATTCTTCTTTGCCTGACAGAAGCAATAGACTAGATTATGCTGAAGCAGTGTGAATGCTGATTATACATTAGCCAATTTAAAGAGGTTTGCATACTGTCAAAATTATTCAATACATCTAAATTATGTTGACTAAATTCAATAACATATGCTATACAAGTGCATATACATTTCTACAATCTCAAAAATGCAGCATGGTACAAGCTGGCATTATGAATTTATATTTAACTGACTCTTCAAGAAATGAATCTCAAAATGTGACTGTTAAAAATGCTAATTATACTACTACCAAGAGAAAAAATCATTTGAGAACTAAACTGTCCTTTTCAATAGAAAACCTCACATGTTGATTACTATTTAAAGTTAACTAGAATTCGAAAACAGTGAAGAAAACCCTTCTTTTATTTTCCAATAAGAATTGAATTTGTTCAAGTCTATCTATTTGAATGTTCAAGTCTATGTATTTGGAATTGTTCAAGTCTATCTATTAGGGGATAAGGGGAAGGGGAAATTGGGACTAAGTGCTAATAGGTACAAGGATTTTGGGGGTTGATGGAAATGTTCTAGGCTTAGATAGTGGTAATGGTTGCACACATAGTGTATGTAATAATAACCAGTCTAAAATAATGGATTTTATGCTATGTAAGTTGTATTTAAAAAACAGAAACAACAAAGTGTTACAGTTTGTTAAGTAAAAGAGTAGCTTCATATATCCTGTATGAAAATTGTATAATCTATACTTGGAAACCATTGTACATCGTATTGCTAAATGTATCATTTGTTTGGTAAATTACAAACATGAAGACTTTACTGTTTAGTATCGTCAAATGCATTGTGATTGTCCTTTTAGGCAGCCTGGTTTCAAACTACATTTTTTGTTTTGTTTTTGCTTTTAGTTAAAGCAAAATGAATTGAAGTGGAAAATGCCGCTACACATGTTAGGAAGTCACTCTCTCTCTACTTAATTGAGAACGTGGAGGACATTCAGTTATTTCCCCTTATTGCTAAGCAGTACCTGAAACAGACTTCTCACCTGTGCCGCAGACTCATCACTTTTTCATGTCTGTGTGCCTTACTTTCCCAATTAAGCCTGCTCTCCAGCAACTCCCATATATCCTTTGCAGCTGCCTCCTTCTGATTTAAAACATTAGGAAAGTTTATATAAGCTTTCCTCCACTTTCCTCACCAGCCACATTTCTGACTTTCTCTTCCTTGCTCTGTGGAGTTCGGCTTCACAGAACTTCCTTTAGTTCCTTGAACTTTTATAGTCTCCCACAGAGTCGCTTCTGTCTCTAATTCCTCTGTTGTGTCTCCATTCTCTTTTGCAAGGATAAGTCTTTCTTATCTTTTAGATCTCAGTTTGGAAAACCCTCAAGTGAATTTGCTTGGTTACCTGTACCTCTCCCTGACCTCCAGTCCAGATTAGGTGGTCAACCTGTGGTTCTAGAGATGTACTCTATTCCCCAGTAATTGCTCTAATTACCATGCAGTTCAATAACTGGCTTACTGGTCTGCTTTCTCCATTACGATGTAAGCCTAATGAACAAAAGAGTTGTCTCCATTGCTCTCAGGCTCACCTCCCTTACCCAGCAGAATTTATTCTGTCATTCACTTACACATTAGTTACTGTTTATACAGCTTTCATATGTGTCTCAGACAGTGTTGTAAACATTGTAAATAAGAAAGGCAAGATCCCTGGCCTCAAAAAACTTAAATTCAAATGGGGTGAGATATATAACAGACATATGAACAAGTATGTCAATAAATAATAATGTGGTGATATAAAAAGATGCATCTGGAAGACAGTAGTCTATTTTAAATAAGGTTATCAAGAAGGCAGTTATTGAGCTGAGATAAAAATTAGAAAGTGGCCACGTGAACATTGGAAATAAGATCCTTGTTGGGAAAAAGCCAAAATAAACTCACCTGCAGAGCCTCTGTGATAAGGAGGAGCTTGGCATTTTCTAGGAGCTGAAAGAAAGCCCGTGTTAGTGGAGCCTGATGACCAAAAAGAAAACAGCCTAAGAAGAAGAAAAAGGGCTTAGGCCGTAATACACTCATAGATTGGGATTAGGCATTTAAATTTTCATTCTATTGCAGTTGAAGTTCTTTGAGGAGTTTTAAAGTAGGGGAAATTGGAGCTTTTATTCTAATACGGTCGGGCTTTTTTCGCCACCCAAATCTCGTCTTGAATCGTAATCCTCATAATCCCCACCTGTCAAGTGAGAGAACAGGTGGAGGTGATTAAACCATGGCGGATGTTTGCCCCAGGCTGTTCTCGTGATAGTGGGTGAGTTCTCACAAGATCTGATGTTTTATAAGGGGCTCTTCCCTCTTTGCTCAGCATTTCTCCTGCCTACTACCTTGTGAAGAACTTGCCTTGTGAACAAGGTTCCTTGCTTCCCCTTTGCCTTTCACCATGATTGTAAATTTCTTGAGACTTCCCTGGCCGTGCTGAACTGTGAGTCAATTAAACCTTTTTCTTTTATGAATTACCCATTCTCAGGCAGTTCTTTAGAGCAGTATGAAAATGGACTAATACGCATTCTTTCTCCACAATGTTTCAGTTTGGATAGTATCTGTTGACCTGTCTTCAAGTTAATTGTTGCTTTCCTCTGTGGTCCCCTATTTTCTGTTAAGTGCATCCAGTGAATTTTACATTTAAACAATTTTTTTTTTATTTTAGTTCAAGATTTCGATTTGTTTTTCTCTTTCTTTCTGTCCTGAGTTCTTTTCTTTCTTCCTCCTTTCTTCTTCCTTCCTTTCATCCTTCTCTTTTCCTTTTTCTTTCTTTACTCATTTAAATTAACACAGTAGAATTATTTGTGTACAATTAAGTACACCTATATTAGAAGTATAATTTGATAAGTTTTCAGAAATTGTGTGTGTGTGTGTGTGTGTGTGTATAACTAGAGCTGTAATCAAGATACAGAATATTTCCATAATCCAAAAAGACTTCCTTGGTGTTCCTTGTCAGGCAACCTTCTCCACTCATTCCCACCTTCAAGAAACCATTGTTTTGCTTTCTGTAATAATAGATTGAAATTTGTTTTCTGTAGTTTTATATAAATGGAATCATATAGTATGTATTCATCTTGGCTGGTATCTTTCACTCAGTATAACAATTTTCAGATTTATCCATGCTTTTGCTTATACCAGTAGTTTTTCTTAATTGCTAAGTGATATTCCAGTGCATGAACACATCACGTATTTATTATCTCTTTATGAACATTTGAGTTTTTCCAGATTTAAAATATTATGAATAAAGCAGCCATAAACATTTATATCTGTGGATGTATATTTTCATTTCTGTATGGAATATATTAATCGTGGAATTGCTAAATCAAATGAGAATAAAGACTTAACATTATTAAAAGCTGTCAACTTGGCCAGGGGCGGTGGCTCACGTCTGTAATCCCAGCACTTTGAGAGGCCGAAGCAGACAGATCACGAGGTCAAGAGATCAAGGCCATCCTGGCCAACATGGTGAAACTCCATCTCTACTAAAAATACAAAAATTAGCTGGGCGTAGTGGCGTGCACCTGTAGTCCCAGCTACTTGGGAGGCTGAGGCAGGATAATTGCTTGAACCCAGGAGGCAGATGTTGCAGTGAGCCAAGATCGCACCACTGCACTCCAGCCTGGCGCCTGGCGACACAGCAAGGCTCTGTCTCACACACACACAAAACAAAAACAAAAAAACCTGTCAACTTGTCCAAAGTAGATGCAATAAGCACTATAAGAAAATCCTAATTTTGCATTGTTGTAAACACTTGGTATTGTCAGTCTCTTTAAATTTTAGCAATTTAATGAATGTACAGTGATATCCCATTATGATTTTAACTTTTCTTCTTTAATGCCTAATAATATTAAGCATTTTCTTATATTCTTACTTGAAATTTTTTAATCTTCCTTACTGATATGTCTTTTAGTTCTATCAACTTTTGTTTCATGTATTTTGAAGTTTTAATAAAATATATACATATTTTATTAATGAATTGAACAGTGATGATACTTTTATTTTTCTTGTTTTTTTCTCTTTATTTTGAATAGTTGTCTTTCTATGTCTTCAAGTTCATTAATTTTTTCTTTTGCAGTGTGTAATTGGCTGTTAAATCCTATCCAGAGTATCTTCCTTCTAAATGTTGTTTTTCCATCTCCAGAAACTTGACTTGGGTTTTTTTCATTTTACCATTTTTCTTCCCATCATATTAATTTTTTCTTTTACCTTCTTAAGCATATGAAATTTATTTATAAGAACTCTTTCTAACACTACTAACTGCTGATTCTACCATCTGTGTCACTTCTGATCTGTTTGTATTGATTGGTTTTAGTCATATTTTCCTGATTTAATTGCTTGGATTATAATTTTTATTGGATGGCCAATATTGTGCTTTTTATATTTTTGCCTTCTAGCTTTCATTGTATTAATTTAAATATTTTAGAGTTTTGTTCTCCATTAAAGTTACTTGTAAATGGTTTGATCCTTTTATGACTTGCTTTTAAGTTTTCTTAGGAAATATTCAAAATATCTTCTATCTTAGGGTTAATTGGCACCAGAATTTAGTCAATATTCTTCCCAGTACTTTACCTTGTTTCTTTCTTTTTTTTTTTTTTTTTTTTTTTTTTTT
>NW_016107507.1:2183625-2198685 GCF_001604975.1 Cebus imitator
GCCATGTTGGCCAGGATGGTCTTGAACTCCTGACCTCAGGTGATTGATCCACCCTCCTCAGCCTCCCAAAGTGCTGGTATTACAGGCATGAGCCACAGCGCCTGGCCTCTTTACCTTATTTCTTATTTTATTAGAATTCTTTTCACCTTAGTTGGTGAGAACACAAAATATTTTCCGTGCTGTGTGAACCCTAGGAATGGTTCTGAAGACTCTTTTGCATGTGCACGTGGGTCTGTGTGTCTGTGTGCATGCATGTGGTATGGCTTTTTTCTCTCTGGTTTTAGAGTTTGCTCACATACACGTGTAGATCAATACTCAGCTGAAGAGTCTCTCCTTCCTGGAACTTCAAATAGATCATCACATGGTCTCACATATGTTTCTTAGATTCTTTACCACATTTTCCTTTTTTTCTCTGTAATTAGGTATTTTCTATTTTCTATTCTAGCTCATTAATTCCTTTCCCCTATTATGATTTTAATATATTGTTTTAAATTTCAATTACTTCTTATTTATGGCATTTTTATTTTACTGTTTTTTTGGTAGAGTTAATTTTCTTGTGAATACACCCATCTTTCTATGTTTTCCTCCATTGTTCCCTTTATTTCCTAGAACTGCTTAGTCATCGTTATCTTACAATTTTTATTTGAATTTCTTCTGAGTTATGTGTTGTATTTTCTCTTGGGCTTTCATCATGTGGTTCTTGCTCATGACATGCCTAGTAATTTTGTATTAAATACCAATACCTTTTTATGGAAAGGTGTAGAAGCTCTGGGTGATTTTTTTTTTTTCTCTAGAGAGGGTTTATCATTTCTTTTGTTAGTCAGATAAAAATGGGAGTTTACAACATTAACCAATCTTGGGTTAAGCTGACTTAAGACTGTGTTACAAGCTTGCAGCTTGCTAAGTATTTCTTTAATTTGGTTCATTTCACGTTCCTAGAATGTAGTCCTGCAGGTGCTATGATTTCATACCTATACGTATTTTGGAGAAAACAGTCCTAGGGGAATGCTTAATTTTGGATCTCACTAGGATCTTGGTCTCTCAAGTTTCTCATATTTGTTTTCCATGTTTGTGAAACTGCAAATGCTCTCTTGGTTTCTCTGATTCTAAGTATTTTCTTTCTTACCCTTCCATATTCTGAACTGTCAGATTATTTCCCAGTATCTAGAATTACCAAATATAGCAAAGCTAAAAAGCAGACACAGAATATTAGTTTATCTTACAGCAGTTTTTCTATTTATTAAGATCTTGCCTCTTTAAGACTTGGTTAAATCAGTAGCTCTCTGATATATTAAAACAAATATTTTTAAAATTTATAGTTAATACCAGTCTCCACAAAAGGAATTCAAGGTCCTCAAAGAGGTGACTAAGATTATAACTGGGACAGGACATAAATGAGATGAGGCTGGAACATTTTGTTGAGAGAAAGTTAGAAAGTGCTCAATAAATGTTGAAGGCATGTAACAAAGACTCAGGAAGCTGTTTGCAGGAGCCTCCAACTAAATTTGAGAGAACTTGAGGATTAAAATACTGAAGTACAGTCATACATCTGAAAAATAGGATAGGTATTTAATAATACATACTGATAATGAATAGGTAAACCAATATAAATAGTTGAAGAGAATGAAAAGCACTTGCTTACAGTAAAATTCTAAGTTCCAAACTAATAAAAATGGAAGCAATGTTCACGGTAGACTCCTTAGTGGCTGCAAGGGGGAAAAGTGTAATTATACAGTGGATAAATCAGAAACAACTTGATTAGGTGATCAAAATTAATATGTTCATTGAGAAAGAGATAGATATGATGTTTCTCCGTTGAGGCAGATACCACATTACCTGTACAGTATTCTGGCTGAGAATGCATAACCTAAATCTACTTAGGAGGAAGCCTAAATCTAATTAGAAAACACATCCAAATATGGTACATTTTATTTTTTAGTAAGAGGAGATTGAATTTTTTTTTAAAAACATCAGTGCCATGAAAAACAAAGAAAGGCTGTAGAAAGGTTTGAAATTGAAGAAGGCTAAACATATAATAAATGTAATAATCCCACACTGGATGCTGTAATTTGAGGAGAAAAAAATTCTAAAAGAAAATTACTGGGTCAATTAACAAAATGGGAATATAAATGATAAATTAGATAACAGTACTGTATCACTGTTAAATTTATTGATTTTGGTAACTTCACTGTGGTTGTGTGAGAAAGTATTCATATTCTTGGAAATAGTCTTAATATAGAATATATATGCTAATGTAATAAGTGCATATAAAGTTATATATAAATAAGCCATCTACAAATGATTCAGAAAACATAAATACAAACACACATATACATATGTTTATATATGTGTAGAAATATATATACACAAATACATATAAAGAAAATGAGACAGAAAAGTGTTTTTTAAAATGGGAAAAAAGTTAAAATGTTAAAATAGGTGAATCTAGGTAAAGAGAACTGGTTTTTGTGGCAGATGGGGAAAAAAGAGCTAGGCAGAAAACAAGTCGTATTTTAAAACTTTAAAAACTATTGAAAGTTTTTATATAATTTGTTTAAAAGTATAAGAATGATATAACCCTGGCCGGGCCCAGTGGCTCACGCCTGTAATCCCAGCTCCTTGGGAGGCCGAGGCGGGCGGATCACAAGGTCAAGAGCTAGAGACCATCCTGGCCAACATGATGAAACCCCATCTCTACTAAAAATAGAAAGAAAAATTAGCCGGGTGTGGTGGCACACGCCTGTGGTCTCAGCTACTCGGGAGGCTGAGGTGGAAGAATTGCTTGAACCCGGGAGGCGGAGGTTGCAGTGAGCCGAAATTGCGCCACTGCACCCCAGATTGGCGACAGAGCAAGACTCCGTCTCAAAAAAAAAAATATGTATACACACACACACACATATATATGTATATATCCCATGCATATCAATACCTAGGTTGAATTGATGTTAATTTTTTTTTTATATTTGTTTTGTATTTTTAAAACTAAATACCACTTTCTTTCCCCTACAGGCAGTAATGTGGCCAGGTACAGAGCAGATGATAAATATCCTCTCTGTCTCTCCCTCTCATCATAATGCAAAAGGATATAATCATAAAAACAATATTTTTCTATTATTTTCATGTTATCATGAAGACATTTGTTAGGCTCATCATTTCTACCTCTGTATCTCAGTCACTTATTTCTATAGAGAGAGTAAATGTGGCAAAACATTAACAGTTTGTGGAAATAAGTTCAGTGATAGGGTTTTAGGTGTGTTCCTGTAACATTTTATAGTTGAAAACTTCCAAAATTATAATTGTGGTGGCAAGGGACACATCAGCAACTCAGGCCATTTGGGTACCCTGAAACGTAGTTTGTAGAAGAGAAGCAGGTTTAAAGCTGAATTCTATTCCTTTCATTGCCAATTCAGAGTAGCAATCAGTGCTACATTTACTTCCAATATTGATAGTAAATTTTGTAGCCTGTTTTTTATTTTGTTCTTTCTTGTTTTGTGTTATGTGCTCATAGATTTATATATTCAATTTATTTTCATTAACTTTTGTCATTTTTTGGAGGGAGAGGGAAAGGAGGCATCCCAGGCAAGAACTCCACAGATTCCCACATGTCTTACATTAAATTCAGGAATTTTTCATAAACTAATGCTTCTCAAGTTGTTCTTTCCCTTTGTTTTATATACAAAAATAGAAATGGTTGTTTTAACCATTTTCTCAAGTCATACAGTATTTTTTTGGGGAGGGAAGATTTTCCATCATCTTCATCCTTTCCGTACTGAAAGTCTTGTGCAGTTGGGGATAGTCTCAGTTTGATTCGAATTGCTTTTTAAAAACATGAATATATAGTCAATGTCATTGATCCTTCTGCATCCATTGATATAAATGTATATATTGTTATTCATGTGCTGAATTATACTGATAGATTTTTGAATACCATATATTAGACTACCCTGAATTTTAAGTATAAACCTTGTTTGTTGATTTATTTTTTATTCTAGCTAAAAATTTTAATTAAGATTTGCATTTATGCTTATGAATAAGCAGGCTTATTATTTTTTCCTTGGATTACCTTTATTCAATGTTGGCAGTTAGATTATCCTAGCCATGTATAATATATTTGGGAATATTTTCTTTCTTTAGTCCATGATAAAGTTCATATAAGGTTAGTAGTAGTCTTTAAATCTTTTACAGTATCATCCTTTGAGAAAATTGTGATGTCGACTGAATTTTTGTAATGGTTATGCTTATGTCTTTCTATTTATTTTTGAGTCAATTTTAATAATTTGTTAAAAGTTCTTTTAATATACATTTTAATTTTATTTCATAATTTTTACAGCATTTTCTTCAATGTTTTAAAATATCTCTTTGTGGTTGTATCCCCTTCAACTTTCCAAAACAAACAAAATCTCTCTTTAATTTTGTCAAGTTTGCCTTCTGTATCTTTTATTATTTTTAAAGCTTTTTGGTTTTGTTAATCTTCTTTTTTTTTTTTTTTAATTTCAATCACTTTTGGGTTACAAGTGGTTTTTGGTTACATAGATGAATTATATAGCGGTGAAGTCTAAGATTTTAGCGCTGTCATCACCCAAGTAGTGTACATTGTATCCAATATTTTATTTTTTTTCCCCCACCTCTGTCCTACCCTCCCTCCTTCTGAGTCTCCAGTATTTATTATACTACTTTGTATGCATTTGCATTCCGGTAGGTTAGCTCCCGATTATAAGTGAGAACATATAGTATTTGGTTTTCCATTCCTGAGTTAATTCACTTAAGATAATGTCTCCACCTCTATCCAAGTTGCTGCAAATGACAATATTTAATTCTTTTTTTTTATGGTTGAGTAGTATACCATGGTGTATTTTACATTTTCTTTATCCACCCACTGTTTGATGGGCACTTAGGCTGGTTCCATATCTTTGCAATTGTGAATTGTGCTGCAATAAACATATGCGTGCAGGTGTCTTTTAGATATGACTTCTTTTCCTTTGCATAGATACGTAATATTGCCTTTGCCATTTATGATTGTGCTTATTTGGATCTTCTTGCTTTTTTCCTTAATTAATCTAGCTAGTGGTTTATCTATGTTATTAATTCTTTAAAATAACCAGTTCTTGGATTCATTAATCTTTTGTGTGATTTTCTGTGTTTCACTTTCCTTCACTTCAGCTCTGATTTTGCTTATTTCTTGTCTTCTGCTAGCTTTGGGGTTAGTGTGCTGTTTCTCTAGTTCCCCTAAGTTGTGATGTTAGGTTGTTAATTTGAGATCTTTCTAACTTTTTGATGTGGGTGTTTAGTGCTATAAACTTCCCTCTTAAATGCTTTGGCTGTGTCCCAAAGATTCTGGCATGTTGTAATTTTTAAAACTAGTTTCAAAGAATTTCTTGATTTTGCCTTAATTTCATTGTTTTTCTAGAAGTCATTCCGGAGCAGAAAGTTGAATTTCTATGTAATTTTATGGCCTTGGGCAATTTTCTTAACAGTGATTTCTTCTATTTTTATTGCACTGCAGTCTGAGAGTATGGTTGGTATCATTTCAGTTTGTTTAAATATGCTGAGGATTTTTTTATGCTTGATTATGTGGTTGGTTTTAGAGTATGTGGTGAGTACAGATGAGAAGAATATATATTCTGTTGTTTTGGAGTGGAGATTTCTGTAGATATCTATTAGGTCTATTTGGTCAAGTGTTGAGTTAAGGTCCCAAATATCTTTATTAGTTTTTTGCCTTGATGATCTGTCTAATACGTCAGTAGGGTGTTGAAGTCTCCTGCTATTATTATGTGATTATTTAAGTTTCTTTGTAGGTCTGTAAGAACTTTCTTTATTAATCTGTGTATTCCTGTGTTGGGTGAATATATATATGTATATATCAACAAGAAGATAATTAGGTCTTCTTGTTGAATTGAACCCTTTACCGTTATGTAATGCTTTCTTTTTTTTTGGTCTTTTTTTGATCTTTATTGGTTTAAAATCTGTTTTGTTTGAGATTAGAATAGCAACCCCTACCTTTTTGTTTTGTTTTCCTTTTACTTGATAGATTTTCTCCATCCTTTTACTTTGAGCCTGTGTGTGTCACTGCATGTGAGATGAGTCTCTTAAAGACAGCATACCATTGGCTTTTGCCTTTTTTAATCCAACTTGCCACACTGTATTTTTTAGTTGGAGCATTTGTCTGATTTACATTTGAAGTCAGTGTTGATATGTGATCATTTGAACTTGTCATCATGTTGTTAGCTGGTCATTATGCAGGTTGTGTGTAGTTGCTCTATAGTGTTACTGGTCTATGTAGTAAAGTGTGTTCTTGTAGTGGCCAGTAATGGTCTTTCCTTTCCATGTTTAGCACTCCCTTCAGAACCTCTTGTAAGGTTTTTATGAATTAAAAACATATCTGGTTTTAATGAATTCCCTTAGCATTTGTACCCACTCTGCATGTGCCCAAGCAGAGAGGGTGGTAAGGTTCACCCATACATACACACACACTGGCAAAGCATGCTGTGGGGTGGCTGTCAGCAAGTACATGCTGGCAAAGAGGCATAGGGGAGACTGGGGTTGGGGAAGGGCATGGACAAGATGTGCACATTGGCTGGACTGCTCTGCTGGAGCCCTTTGATGGTCAGGCATGGTCCGCTAGTGCAGGAGCTATGACGCAGTCCCTAGGAGGGTCCTCAGTGAGCATCCTTCAAGCAGGCATGGCCAGGCTGGAGCCCCAGAAGAAGGCAGCAGACAGGAGGGCACTCAGGTCAAACCATCCCTGTCTCATAGGCAAGATTGCCCAGCACTGTGCAGGTCAGCAATTTCCCTAAAGTTAAAGTCTCCTGGGAGAGCAAGGCGATCCTAGACAGGTGTCCATCCCTGGCTCTGCTACACTACAGACGCTCCCACCCCAAACCGTCTGGGCTCCACACTGGCTAGAGTTCTGCCTCTACCATCCCTCTAAGCCCCTCCCTGCCAGCTCAACTGCCCTTGAGAGTCATGGGGTCTCCTGTTGCCAGGATTCCAGAGGTCCATGGTTAAAGCAGGTCACTCCTTGTCTGCTCAATTCACCCCATCTCCGGGAGTCATTCATGGGCAGGAATGAGACCCAGTGCATAGTAGCCTCATGCAGGGTTCCCAACTTCCTCCTTCTTCACTCCAGCATCTGTGTCTTCTCTCCATCTGCTCTCAGTGACTTTCCTGTGAAGAGCTCCTCAGAGTGTGCCAGTCTTTCCAATGTCCTGGTCTCTCCTTGCTGCATCTAGTCACCTGTCTTCCAAAATAATTGATTTAAATGCTTAGTTTATTAATTTTTAGTCTTATTTATATGTGTATTATGGTGTATTTCCTGTTAAGTTTTGTTTTAGAGATGTTTTAACTTTTATTGTTTTCATTGTTGTGCAGTTATAAATCATAAATTTTATTATAATTTTTCTTTGCATAGCAGATTATTTAGAAATGTATGTTTAGTATTTTAGTGTGTTATTTTCTTTAGGGATTCCTTTATATTTTAAATCTTATTCTTAAGAATATCTAAAGCTAATTAATATGTCCATCATATTGCATAATAATGCAAAGGAATATAATTTTAAAAACACTAATCTCATTCTATTATTTTTATGTTATCGGGTTTGTTAGGCACATCTGTTCCTACTAAATATAATTATTAATTTATTTTCATAGTCTGTAATTTAAATTTACCAACATGTTTATCGATTTTTTTATGTTCACGATTTTTTTTCTTGCATTTTACCATTCTCTTTTGGGTTCACATTTTTTGTTCCTTTCTTTATTGTTTTTCTTTCCTCCCTTCTTCGAAAATATTAAGACTTTCTATATATGTGAAAATATGGCTGAGGGTGACAAACAATAAACACTGACATAATAAATAGTTAAATTATATTGTTAGTAAATTATAAATATTCCAGATAAATGAGAGCAAAAAGCCAGAGATCAGTGGCGTATTTAGACATAGTGGTCAGCAATGACCTCATACGAATACAGTATTTAAGTAAAGTGGGCCATGGAAATACTGGGAAGAATGCATTCCAAGCAGAGAGAAAGAGTTAATGCAAAGTTCCTGAGGTACAAGCCTGACTGCAGTATTTAGAGAAACAGCATGTAGGACAGTGTGGCAAGAACATATGAAGAGAAAGGGAAGGAGGAGAGAGAGGAGGTCGGAGAAGACATATGTTAAATTATATAGGCTTTGCAAGCCGTTATAAGGACTTGGGATTTTGGTCCGTATGAAATGCAAAGTCATTGGGTGATTTGGCAGACCTACATCTTCTAAATGACTACTCTGGCTCCTATGTGGAGAATTGATTGTGGAAAAACAGGAATAGAAACAGGAAAACTAGTTAGAAGACTGTTGCCATGATCTACGTAAGAAATGATGACCAGACCAGATTTGTTGCTATGGAGGTGGTGAGAGATAGTCAGAGTCAGATTCTGGATAAATTTTGAAGACACAACCAGCAGATTACTTCTGCATTTAATAAAGAAATTACTGTGGCTGTAAGAAGGCATTCTGATGATAACTAGCATGCCATAGTTCATTACAGTAAGGTAATTACTGTATTAATTAATTAATTAAATGATAATTATGTTATTACATATCCACCACAATTATACATTATATAAAAACAGTTTTTTAAGACTCTTGCTTAAACCAACAAATATCAAATAGTTGAATCTTCATAGCTTGCAATTTTTACTGATTGCAGAATGACAGATTTGTTTTATTCCTTTTACTCTTGAGAAAATACCAAATAATATTATGTGGTAATTAAAGATAATAAAGGTTAAAAAAATAAGATTTTTATAAATATTAGGGCAAGATAAAGCAGATGATATGAATACTTTTATAATAAAATATTTTAAATTAATTTTGGGTTTGTGTTTTATATTGTTTGTATTTGTTGACCTTATAAGAGATAGTTTGTTAAATGAGAGAGTTTGCTATAATATGCATAACATGAAAAAATAGGGCTTTTAAATTTAATTGTTATATAGATCACATGAAAAGCCATGACTATGGCCAATACAGTGCAGCAGTGTTAAAAATATAGCCACAACAGCAAGACATTAAATAAAGCTAATGGCTTTCTTGTGGCAAACATTCTGAAATAGAGAAAATGGGCATCCATCTATTTCAAAGATTACCAGGACACAGTAATTACTATGGAGATATAAACCTGCATTTCATTAACAGTGCAGTTGACTAAATATAATTTCTGAAGAAACATGTATAAAGTACAGGTTAGGCTGAGAAGGATAAAACCTTATGTAAGATAATTAGTTTACTGGCTTTTGTCTTAATGATAAAAGCATGTAACCAGTGAATTGGACAGAGAAGTGCAAAAGATCAGAAAGCCCGGATTCTAATTGTAGTCCTGTGTTGTGCTGGGGAATGCCCCACAATTGGCACCCTGGAGAAAATGTGGATCTTTAATGTGGCTGGATTTCCATGGTATAAACATCCCTGATTTCAAGCTCTGTCACTGATTTCAAGCTCCTGGCCTGATGTCACTGAAGGCAGAGCTGAGAAGAGATGAGCACATTTAACCCTTGCAAGTCTGTGAAAGTCAGCTCTAGCATGTCATTTCCCAGACTTGCAATCAAATGGTAGTGAAATTTTGAATAACTCATGTAAAACTCACTTCTGAAGTCAGAAATTGGAGTAACTGTTGTCTAAAACCATTCCTAGACTTAACATTCTTTTTAAAGGATAGAGATGTAAGATGATTTTGTCTTCTTAAATAAGATGAAAAAATATATAGAATACCCTTACTTTTAAATTGTATATAAAACGACAGGTGTAAGTAACAAAATAAAATCGATTTTCCCATTAATGACTGTTTAAAACTCCTTATCTTTAAGTGGAGACATAAACTTGGGAACTTCATATAGAAAAATTGACATTAAGTATGTAAAATGCTAATTAAGTGAAACATAATTATAATTGTTATAGTATCAGCTATCATAATGCAAAGAGGTGTCTTTGGTAGTAGAAAAAATATTTTCTGTCATATTCTTCGTTTAGCCTAATTCTGTACAATGTTATGGTGAGCTTGTAAAATTACACCCAACAACTCTCACTTCCTAGTATTAATACCCTTGTGTAATTTGTCTCTTTGAATGTGGAGTGGAACTCTTTTCTCCATTCTGATGGATATAATTCAGCAAGTATTGGACATTACGTGCACAGTTAGGCTTCAAAAAGACTGTGACTTCCATGTTGTATACCCTCCCTTGTTCCTTGCTGGCTCACTCAGGGAAGCATTTGGATGACTGCGGCCTCGGCCATTTTCACTGAAACTTCCCAGGAGACCCTGAAACTGAGGGTCCACCCAACTGAGCTTCTTTCAGATTCTGACAGTCAGAAACCATGTGAGATAATAAAAGCTTGTCATTTTAAGCTGCTACATTTTCAGGTAATTTAGCAATTAAAAAATCAGTACAGGAGTTGAGGAGAAATATGTTTGAAATTGAAAGGCAGGAGCTGCCCTTGAGCTTTTCTCCCTATTTCTATGTAATTTTATCAAAGTACATGGAAAAGTGCAACAACCCCGTATACACTGGGCCACTGATGAAACAGTCCTTTGGGGAATAAAGGTTAGGGTCACCCTACCAGGCAAGGAAACTTTACCTGTTGAGGTGCTTGCTTAGCACAAAGGTTGCATGGAATGAGAAGTGGGAGAAGGTAATGATAAATACTATGACCATGGAGTTGGTTGTAGAAATAAGATCTGTGATAGTTATGACTATTGTATTTTTTCCATATTTTAAGTCAGCATATCAATATTAATAAAAAACTTTACTTCATCCTCTCCCATTTTCCTGTCAACTAACATAACAATAATGTTAACTTTTGATCTCAGTGTTGAATCTACATGACGGCTCTGTAAAATTTGTTAAATTAGCTCAACTGAACAGCGTTCCCAAGAATTTCCTTCCCTGTGTGTTTCTGATTAGGGCTGACTACAAGAAAAATTTGTATAAGATTTGAAAGGTAGAGTGAAAAAGCATGTTGTTCACTGAGGTTTTATAGAAGCCAACCTTTTTGCAGTTCGTGTATGCTTTTGAGTATCTGGGTAGCAGCTGGACCTAAGGGCTCTATTGCTTCTATAGATTTTTTTCCCCTAGTTTTCTTAAATTCTAGGTTAGGTGCTCTTGTAATTCTATGATGTGTCAAATTGTCTTTTATGTCATCCATGGCACTGATGAGGAGAGATAAACATAGAACAGATACAGGCTCAACCAGGCACAGTGGCTCATGCCTGTAATCCCAAAACTTCGGGAGGTCAAGGCAGGCAGATCACAAGGTCAGGAGTTCAAAACCAGCCTGGCCAATATGGTGAAACCCCTTCTCTACTAAAAATACAAAAATTAGCCCGTTGTTGTGGTGTGTGCCTGTAGTTCCAGCTACTCAGGAGGCTGAGGCAGGAGAATCGCTTGAACCTGGGAGGCGGAGGTTGCAATGAGCTGAGATCGCGCCACTGCACTCTGGCCTAGGCGGCAGAGCGAGACTTCATCTCAAAAATAATATGAAGAAGAATAATAGGAATGGATAGATACAGGTTCTAGGTTATACTTTGAAGATTTCAGTTGTTCATAATCTCTCCAACTTCGTGTCTATCTTTCCCTATCTACTTCCTGTACTCCAACTCCACATTCAGTCCTAGAAACAGAAGAATAACTGAACCAACAGAGTTTTTTTTTTTTTTTTTTTTTAAAACCAGTTTCTGCAGTTGCATAAGTTCAAATCTCCATGATAAATACCTTATTCTAAATCATTCGTAGTGACTCGGATTCTCTGGATTAAGTATCTCTGAATAATACATACCTTTAGCTAATAAGAGTGGCTTTTCTTTGGTTGAGCTAGAAAAACAGTCTTCTACCTTCAAGATTGTCCCAAGCCTTATTGCCCATGATTATCCTGTGATAGTTGATCATTCATAATTCAGCCTTTTCTATGCTATTTACTTCAACCATAATATTGTAATGGACATAAAAATTTTGTCTTCTCTGAATTATAAAATTCCATGCAAAAATTTGTCTTTGTGTTCAGTTTTCAGCAGTTTGATTATGATGTTTCTGGACATGGACTTCTTTGGATATTTCCTGTTTGGTGTGTGTTGAACTTTTTGAATATGTAGTATTATGTCTTTTTGCCACATCTGGGAAATTTTCAGCTGTTATTTCATCAGATTATTTCCATTCTTCACCTTTCTATTCTTCTATGCCTCCAATGGCATAAATATTAGACATTTGTTATTGTTTCACAGATTCATAAGTTTCTGTTCATTTTTATTTAGTCTTTATTTTCCCTCTGTGGTTCAGACTGGATAATGTATTAGTCCAGTGCATGGCTGTAAAAAGCTACCTGAGCCTGGGTAATTTATAAAGAAACGAGGTTTATTCCCTTTGAAAACTGGCACAAGGGTGCCCTCTCTCAACACGCCTATTCAACATAGTATTGAAAGTTCCGGCCAGAGCAATCAGGAAAGAAAAATAAATAAATGGTATTTAACTGGGAAAAGAGGAAGTCAAATTTTCTCTCTTTGCAGACAACATAATTGTATATTTAGAAGACACCATTGTCTCATCCCAAAATCTCCTTAATCTGATAAGCAACTTCAGCACAGTCTCAGGATACAAAATCAATGGGCAAAAATCATAATCAGTACGATACACTAATGACAGACAAACACAACCAAATCATGAGCAGACTCCCATTTACAGTTACTACAAAGAGAATAAAAACCTAGGAATACAAAGGGGAGTGAAGGACCTCTTCAAGAAGAACTACAAACCACTGCTCAAGGCACTAAGAGAGGACACAAACGGATCAAAAAACATTCCATGCTCATGGTTAAAAAGAATGAATATTGTGAAAATGGCCATATTGCACAAAGTAATTTATAGATTCAATGCTTTCCTCATCAATCTACCAATGACCTTCTTAACAGAAATGGAAAAAAACACCTTAAACTTCATATGGAACCGAAAGAGAGCCCATGTAGCCAAGTCAGTTCTAAGCAGAAAGAACAAAGCTGGAAGCATCATGCTACCTGACTTCAAACTATACTAGAAGGCAACAGTAATCAAAACAGCATGATCCTGGTACCAAAACAGAGATACAGACCAATGAAACAGAACAGAGGCCTCAGAATTAATGCCACATATCTACAACCATCTGATCTTTGACAAATCTGAAAAAGACAAGCAATGGGGAAAGGACTCCCTGTTTAATAAATGGTGTTGGGAAAACTGGCTAGCCACATGCAGAAAGTTGAAATTGGACCCCTTCCTTACACCTTATACAAAAATTAACTTCAGATGGATTAAAGACTTAAACATAAGACCTAACACCATAAAACCCCTAGAAGAAAACCTAGGCAATACCATTCAGGACATAGGCATAGGTGAGGACTTCATGACTAAAACACCAAAAGCAATGGCAACAAAAGCCAAAATAGACAAATTAGATTTAATTCAACTTAAGAGCTTCTGCACAGCAAAAGAAACTATCATTAGAGTGAACTGGCAACCAACAGAATGAGAAAAAACTTTTGCAATCTACCCATCTGACAAAGGGCTAATATCCAGAATCTACAAAGATTTTAAACAAATTTACAAGAAAAAAACAACCCCAGCAAAAAGTGGGCAAAGGATATGAACAGACACTTTTCAAAAGAAGACATTTATGCAGCCAACCACCATATGAAGAAATGTTCATCATCACTGGTCATTAGAGAAATGCAAATCAAAACCACGTTGAGATACTGTCTCACACCAGCTAGAATGGGAATCATTAAAAAATCTGGAGACAACAGATGCTGGGGAGAATATGGAGAAATAGGAATGCTTTTATATTGTTTGTGGGAGTGTAAATTAATTCAACCATTGTGGAAGACAGTGTGGAAATTCCTCAAGAATCTAGAACTAGAAATACCATTTTACCCAGCAATCCTGTTACTGGGTAGATACCCAAAGTTTATAAATCATTCCATTATAAAGACACATGCACACATATGTTCACTGTGGCACTGTTTACAATAGCAAAAACTTGGAACCAATCCAAATGACCATCAATGATAGACTGGATAAAGAAATTGTGGGACATATACACCATGGAATACTATGCAGCCATAAAAAATGATGAGTTCATGTTCTTTGCAGGGACATGGATAAATCTGGAAACCATCATTCTCAGCAGAGTAACACAGGAACAGAAAACCAAACACCACATGTTCTCACTCATAAGTGGGTGTTGAACAGTGAGAACACTTGGACACAGGGAGGGGAACATCACACACTGGGGCCTATCGGGGTCAGGGTAGGGATAGCAAGAGGTGGGGAGATTGGGAGGGATAACATTGGGAGAAATACCTAATGTAGATGATGGGAAGGGGATGGATGCAGCAAACCACCATGGCTTGTATATCTATGTAACAATCCTGTACAATCTGCACAGGTACCCCAGAACTTAAAGTATTAAACAAAACAAAACAAAACAAAACAAAAACCTTGGCTTTGTAGACTTCACTGTTTTGGCCATGAATTTTTGAAAATCTGTTTAGAAACTCAAAAAAAAAAAAAAAAGAAAAAGAAAAGAGGTTTAATTGTGTCACAGTTCTGCAGACTTTATGGGAAGCATGGCTGGAAAGGCCTTAGGAAACTTGCAATCATGTTGGAGGGCAAATGGGAAGCAGGTATGTCCTACATGTTTGGAGCAGGCGGAAAAGAGAACAGCTGGGATGCTACACATTTTTAAACAATCAGATCTTGTGAGAACTCACTATCATGAGAACAGCAAGGGGTAAATCTGCCCTCATGATCCAACCACCTCCTACCAGGCCCCTCCTCCCACACTGGGGATTACAGTTCGGCATGAGATTTGGGTGGGAACACAGATCCAAATCATGTCAGATAATTTGCATTAATACATCTTTTAAGTTCACTGCCCTTTTCTCTGTCCTCTTCATTCAGCTATTGAGTACCTCCAGTACATTATTTATTTATTTGTTTCTTATGTGTTCTATTTCTTTGCTGAGAATTTATTTTTCTTTTCTTTTTTTTTTTTTTTTT
>NW_016107507.1:2198826-2200058 GCF_001604975.1 Cebus imitator
CAGGTGATCCACCCACCTCGGCCTCCCAAAGTACTGGGATTACAGGTGTGAGCCCCTGAGTCCAGCTAAGTATTTCTATTTTTCTGTTTATTTCAAGTATTCTCTTGATTGTTGCAGCATTGGTACAGGTGCTTTAAAGTCTTTGTAAATATTTTCAGAGCCTGTGTAATTTTGTTTTGGAGTCTGTTGATTGTCTTTTTCTCCCAAAAGCTGAATGTTTCCTAGAGATTTTTGTTTTAGCAGTCAATAGTCCTGGTTAGGTTTACATTGCAAGTTCCAAGTTATCTATGATAGGCCTTGGTTCCAATTCCAGTCTAATTTTAAAAGATCTTTGATACTTATTAAGGTCTGGTGTACACATGCACAACTTGGTAATAAGTTTATAAATAACTTTATAGGGTTTCTTTTTTGAGCCCTTCACCCTGCCTGTAATCTCCCCAGTTCTATTAGCTTTCTTAGGCCTCTTGTTTTTCATCCTCTAGCTAGAAAAGAGTCCCAAGTGGCTAAAGCTTTTATTACCCCCTCTCCACCACCCACTTTTAAAACTGTGTAGGATTCAGGGCAAACAAAGAAAATCTTAAGAACAAAATGGTAAGCTCAATGTATGTCAGGTGGTTATTCAATTGCACATCTTCTTACATAATGTGTCTGTTAAATGTTTTCGGGAATCCTCAGATAGATACTCCATGTATTCTTATATTTTTTATAGTTGCAGTCAGTGTAAATGATAGGGCAGAGCATGTGTAGACATGTTATCCAGAATAATAAGGCTTGTTAATTTATTTTTAGCATAATTATTGATATAGAGTTTTAACAATGTACCAGGTATACAGATATAAGTGTTGAAAGGATACATTATCCACCTGGGTGTTAGTTATTTGGAATAGTTCTCAAGTTTTGTATTTTATGTTAATACTCTATAGGAAATTTTTCTTTAGTAGTTAATGCTCATTGACTACAGAAAAAAAATGGAGAATAAAAAGGGTGAAAGTTTGACAGAAACCAAACCTCCCCTTACTTCAAGTACTCAGTGACAAGTTTACTTAGTTTTTTTCCTTTACCTACATATATAGTGTGTGTGTGTGTGTGTGTTTATAAAGAAAATGAAACAGCATTGTATTTACAGCTTCTTTTTATTTTATAATATCTTATTAGCTATTTTTTTTTTTTTTGAGACAGAGTTTCATTCTTGTTACCCAGGTTGGAGTGCAATGGCGCGATCTCGGCTCACC
>NW_016107507.1:2203463-2204655 GCF_001604975.1 Cebus imitator
GACGGGGTTTCACCATGTTGACCAGGTTGGTCTCGATCTCTTGACCTTGTGATCCACCCGCCTCGGCCTCCCAAAGTGCTGGGATTACAGGCTTGAGCCACTGCGCCCAGCCCTTATTAGCTATTTTTATACAATAGCATTTTAATTCTGTACAATATCGTACTCTATGGAATTATACTGACTTTAAAATAAACCCATATTTCTACAAAGTTATATATTCTTCTCCAGAGTTATATACCTTCTAGAATCCCAACCCCTCATAGAGTATTTTTCACATAAAAATATATGTCTTGTTATTAAAAATGAATATATCTGGATTATAAAAATAATATATTTGCTAAACTGTTTTCTGTTGGGCCCTAGTACATTACTATTTACTTTCTGTAGTCACATTGGATTTTTCATTAGTCCAAAGCTCTTTGATTTCATTGCTTTCATTCTCTGGTTTTTTTTTTTTGCAAGAATTTAGTAAGCAGTGTGTTAATACCAGATAGGTATTTCTCTGTACTAGTTATAATGGTTCTGATAAAGTAATATTTTTTCCACTTTAAAGATTAGCTATTTGTCATACCTTAGCTTGACTTCTGTATAAACACATATGTACATACAGGCACACATACACACAATTGAAGAAAAATAATATTGCTTTCATAGGACTGTGGAAGAGAGTAAACGCTGAAACATCTCTGTTTCTGTAAAAAAGAAAATAAGAGAAAAATCTCTGAATCAAATATGTTTTTATATGATTATAGTTTCTATTAAAGATTTTAATATATACATGAAAAGTACAAAGGTGAATGGCAGGTGTGGAAATGAACCTAAGTGTGTCCAGGAACATTGTAGCTAAAAACAATGAAACATCTATTAATTTCATAAATTCTGTAATATTAGCACTATTTATAAGCCATTTTCTTAATCACAGTTTTATTTGGTAATTTTAGGAGAGTTGTTTTAAAGACAATCTATTATAGCAACACTATAATGTATAAAAGCATCGCTGTTATTTATGAAATGATTTAACTATTTGAAATATACTCTTATATTTCATTTTGGACTATATGTAACTTCTGCCTAAATAACATGTCATAAATTGTTTTAAATTATTGTTATTCATTATATTAGACCTTTTTATTAAATTATATATCTATATATGTTTTATATAGATATTTAGTGGTTTTTTTTTTTTTTTTTT
>NW_016107507.1:2204730-2208140 GCF_001604975.1 Cebus imitator
TGTCACCCGGGTTGGGACGGAGTGGCACAATCTCAGCTCACTGCAACCTTTGCCTTCTGGGATCAATTGATCCTCCCATATCAGCATCCCAAGTAGCTGAGACTATAGGCACACACTACCATGCCTGACTAATTTTTTTTTTTTTTTTTTTGGTAGAGACAAGGTGTTCAGGCTGGCCTCCAGCAATTCACCTGCCTCAGCCTCCCAAAGAACTGGAATTACAGGTGTGAGCCACCATGCCTGGACTATTTTTTCTATGTTTTTCTGAGAAAAGCAACCATATTTAATGTTTATCAAGGAGTATTACTCATCATATTGAAAGAAGTTATATATTTTCATAATTTTTATATACAAATATAGAGGCCTTTAAATATAAAATAAATAATATAAAGAAATAACATATAAAATATACCAAGTAGCTAATGTTTTACACTATTCAAAAAACTCACATAAAATTAACAAAATATATATTACAATCCAGGAAATTTGATTTCCTATTCATTTTACATCTGTCCAACAAACCCTGTGGGAGATATTTTAACTTTAAGTTGTCAATTTCAAGGTAAGGGTTAGAATTTATATTTGATGACTTTTGTCAATTTCTGCTAAGGCTGTTTCCTTCTTCCTAATGTAAAGTAACATTTTTACATTTTTATGTACTCTCATTCACTTATCACTGACAAGTTCCATTTCTTAAGCTGACAAAGATATGCATGAAACAGATTTCAGGAGATGGAAATTATCACAGTATGGAGCGCTTCTTTTGTAAAATATATGAGTTAATTCACCAGTCATGAAAGCAAAGGACGGAGAAGAGCTTTCTTTGTGTATAGTGTTGGCAGGTGTCATGAAAGTTCCCCCAAACAAGATTATTAATTCATGACCTATTTCCCTTCCTGTCATAGTACCTTCTTCAGAAAGGACTTCTGTTTCCACCAGGTAGACCTTCCAGTTATGCATGAGATATGAAGTAAAGGCAAAACTCCATCGAAAACTTAGAAGCCAGCAGTGCCCTTGACAACAAGATGTCTGTCTTTTGAGGTTAAAGCTTTCTAGGTTCTGATGGATGGTTTCTGCAATACTGTGTTTCCCTTCAAACTCAGGTTCCCACAAGATCTGGTTGGCAACTCATGGAGGAAAATACATTCTTCTTGAAAACAAGCTACATATTTTATGACGTTAAGGTTAAAAGAAAAATTGTATTGGTTATATCCACATACTGACAGATGAAACCATTCCAAAAGTCTTGTAGATTCGCTACAAAGAGGAAGTCTGGCTAGTGTGCTAGACAACATATCTATATACTTTTCTGTTTTCATTTCCATTTCCCTATCCCCAACACAACACGGCTTAAAATGTGGCCAGTTCAAGTTGAGATGTGCTGTAAGTATAAAATTCACAGCAGATTTCAAAGACTTGGTACCAAAAAGGTAAAAATATTAGATAATATTTTTATTATTTCAATGTATTGATTATTTTATTATTTCAGTGTATCGATTATACATTGAAATGATAACAATTGGATAAAGTGGAGTAAGTAAAATATTTAAAGATTTAAAAGGAGAAAGGAGAAAGTGTTCTATCGGTTGTCTGCTTTTAAATATGTGAGTGTTACATTTAAAAATCTGTCATGGCTCCTACTCGTCTATAGGACAAAGTTCAGAACTTTGGACCTTGTATTCTTGGGTTAAACCAGAGAGTAAATGCAAGACATATCAGCACAGTATCATTTCTCAAAGACTACTTTTTTTTGTGCTTTGATATGCTAATACTGGCTTATGTTAGGGATGTACTAAAAAACCTTTCCATCAACTTTTTTTCCGTGTTGTTGAGGATGTTGTTTATCATGTTTTTTGAGGTCTTTCGTCTTAATATCAGTTTTGAATTTCCTGAGTATTTGATTTGTTTGTGCCTTATCATTTTTAATGTCTTACCTCTTTTTCTCTTTTGGTATGGGCTTCCATAAATCTTGAAACTTAATTTCTTGCTATCATTTTAAAGAATGTACAACCAATTATAGAATCATTCTTACACATAACTTCTTTCTTAGGTACATCTCAGCTATGTTAAATGTCAATTTCTGTTTTGGATCATTTTTTCCTGAAGTGTAAACTAGGTTATTTTTCTTAGTTAGCTTCATCTTTGTAAGCTACTCCAAATCATTTATTTTATTTTATTTTTTGAGACGGTGTCTCACTCTGTTGCCCAGACTGGAATGCAGTGGTGCAACCTTGGCTCACTGCTACCTCCACCTTCTGAGTTCAAGCAATTCTCCTGCCTCAGCCACCCGAATAGCAGGGATTACATATATGTGCCACCACGCTTGGCAAATTTTTAATTTTAGTGGGATGCAGTTTCACCATGTTGACCAGGATGGTCTCAAACTCCTGACCTCAAGTGATCCACCCACCTCAGCCTCCCAAAGTGCTGGGATTAGAGGCATGAGCCACTGTGCCTGGCCCCAAATCATTTTAGACCAAGGTAGGATACGAGTTAATAACATTAAATGTATACCTTAAACTGAAATTCAAGTCACTTTACAATCTAAATCCAACCTAATCTTTATAACCAAGTAAATTCAAGTCACTTTACAATCTAAATTCAAATCTAAATTAGGGTTTGACATTTCAGGAGCATCTTTTTATATACTACTAGCTGTAATCAGCTTTGTCACCTGCATGGCCCCATACAATCCCTGTTCGTTTGTACTTGGCCCACGTTGAGAATGCCTTATTTTTTCACCCCTATCCATCCAAATATTAACTATTTTTCTTCTTCATCGTCCTCCTCCTCCTCATCCTCTTCCTCTTCCTCTTCTTCTTGTACTTTAGGTTCTGGGGTACATGTGCAGATCATGCAGGATTGTTGCATAGGTGCCTACATGGCAAGGTGGTTTGCTGCCTCTATCCACCTGTCACCTATATCGGGCATTTCTCCTCATGCTATCTCTCCCCAACCTCCCCACCCCCTGCTGTCCCTCCCCTATTCCCCCTCAACAGACCCCAGTGTGTGATGAGTGAAAGCATACAGCATTTGATTTTCTGTTCTTGTGTCAGTTTGCTGAAAATGATGGTTTCCAGTTTCATCTATGTCTCTACAAAGGACATGAATTCGTTTTTTATGGCTGCATAGTATTCCATGATGTATATGTACTATATTTTCCTTTTTCAGTCTATCATCAATGGGCATTTGGGTTGGTTCCAGGTCTTTGCTGTTGTAATCAGTGTTGCTATGAACATACGTGTGCATGTGTCTTTATAATGGGAACAATTGATAATCCTTTGGGTATATACCCAGTAATGGGATTGCTGGGCCAAATGGAATTTCTGTTTCTAGATCCTGTATTTCAAGATCCACTTCTCATTCCACCTCATCCTGTTTTTCTTTTTTTTTTTTTTTTTTTTTTTTTT
>NW_016107507.1:2213777-2304732 GCF_001604975.1 Cebus imitator
TCCACTCACCCTCTGCGCTTTCACTGGGAGCTGCAATCCTGAGCTGTTCCTAAACGGCCATCTTGGATCCACCCCTCATCCTGTTTTTCTGACAATAAACTTGTGGCTTTTATTTACTTAGCCATTTATCTGGATCTTGATTTCGTCCTGTCCACTCAAAGTTCTTGCATTGCTTAACATGTCCTATACCTTCTTAGTATGATTAGTACCAAAATCTTGGATTTCAAATGGACAATGAATTCCTGAAAGTAAGGAGCTAGATCTTATCTAGAACTTACCTTATCTTGAATTCTGGTGCATTCATCGAGGGCATAAACATTTAGAAAATAATAAATCAATATATAGGATGACAGTAAAGTATTAACTTAGAATGAGAGGTCAAAGTAGATTTTAACACAGTGTTATGAAGTCAACCAGAACCTCTAGAAGTATTTACAATTATTGAAATAGCTCAGATTGTATTGAGCACTAACTTGGGTCTTAAACAGTGTTTCTAGATCTGTTCTGTATATTTTATTATTCTATTCCATCTTTTTGTAAAATAGGAATGGCTATGTAAACTCTGAGTTTCCCAGGAATGCAGAAGCTTAGCTAAGAACATTATCTAAATTTGGCAGTGACGGTAGGGCTTATACTGAGAAAAGGGGTAATTTGGTACTTTTATGACAATTTATGTTGGTTAGTGGCTTGGTGATGTTGAGAAATGAATCATTGTAATTCTCCTGGAAGATGACCAATGGTAAAATCACAAGGTCCAGAGTAGGCAGCCCAAGTGAAACAGTTATTTTCTAAACAGTATATTCTGATATCCTGCGCAGGAGGAAGAATAACATGTAGTGCATATCTACAATCTCAGAAAGGCAAAAAGACAATTTCACTGCTATTGTGAATGACTGCCATCTTGTTGCGTGCTGGAATACCGTTTCTACTCCAAATGTACAGTTGAATAGGCATTCATCCTACATTCCTTCAAGGGTTTTGTTTTTGAAGATTTACTTTTTTTCCTTTTCTTTCTTCTTTTTTAGCATAGATGGTAGCATGCTGTTGATAAAACACTTGAACTCCTGCTGTTTAAATTGCTACGTTCTGTTCTGAGGAGTGAAATAATGTTTTGCCATTTGCTCCCAGGTACTGGAACTGCTGCTGAAATGTACACATAAGTGCTCTAACGTTGGTAGAGAATAGCTTTTCATAGGGCTTAAGGCAGTAGGGAAGAAGCATATCTCACCTCTTTCCTTGTGGGAGGTTGAACTGCTTGTTTCCCCTGCTGTGACTTCTGTCCCCCAGAAACCCCATTCTCATGTACTGGCACTTGTATCACTAGAATTGTTTTTTGTTTTTTATTTTTAATTTTGCTTTATCTTCCCCCCCCCTCCCCGCCCCCAAAACACAGCCCAAAGCTTGCATTGTCAATTAGGTAATTCCCAAAGTTGCTAGATCAGGCTTCCTCAATGAAGAAAGTTCAAAGTGTTTTAATCTGTAATATAATTAACATAGGTATTCTGAATTATCATAGTCCTCAAAGCCTTTTATTTTTACTACAGAGAAAGTTTACTCACCCTCTCTTTGGGTTTTCTGATTTTTCACATTTTGAGGATGAGCTTTTCTCAATACTATGGAAAATCTATTTAATATCATAGATTTTTATCAACTTAACTTCAATAATTAAATTCTACAACGTGATTTATTTTTGATCCAGAAATACTGTATTTGATTAAGCAGATTATACTCATTCCCATATTACCTACCAATGGAACAAATGTACAGTTTACAGTCCAATCTTTTAAGGTAAGAATTGTTTTGCATCTTGTACATGCTTCTCCACTTCAAACAACTAACACTATTTTTCTTCAGATGAAATTTATCCTCTTGTGGGAAGCGTCTTATTTTGCAGATCTCATCGTTCCCCATATCTTTACAATAAAAACTTTTCTCATGCAGGTATTATATATCTGGTAGCACCTAACAACGCTAAGAACTCTCATAAGCTTCAGTATTACAAATTCAAATTAAACAAAATCCTTGATAAATGAGCTAAAATGGGGATTGTGAAGTCCAGTTTGTCAATAGGCACTATGATAGTGCCGCAGCTGTGATCACGGTATTCCATGTCTTCTGTAATAGGTCAATAATTGTGTTTCATCTGCAAAGTATATAGGGTTAGGCCTACAATATTTTGTATATTTGGATATGTTATACAGCAAATAGAATTATAAAATGTGTGATACCTGTACAACTAAAATGTGCTATGAATATTACATATAATAAACATTTTGGGCTGGGTGCATTGGCTCATGCCTGTAATCCTAGTGCTTCGAGAGGCCAAGGCAGGAGGATTTCTTGAGCCCAAGAGTTGGAGGCTGCAGTGAATATGATTATACCACTGCATTTCAGTCTGGGTGACTGAGGGAGACACTGTCTCAAAAATAAAACAATTTTGGTGCTGCATCACTCATCAATTTCTACTATAATTGATTAGATAGAATTGGAATCAAAGGTTCAAACGCCAAATAAGGGAGATACCTTAGTGTGATTATATAGGTCACAAGTGTCTGCTGACTCAATAGATAAAAATTCTCGCCAGAATTGAGTTTGGAGTGTTGGGAAATGTGGCCACTTTGGATATCTTTTGGGAGCCCATGGGTTAAGTGTGAAGGACTTGACTCGAAATGTCAATTCAGAAAAGGTATTATGCTATTTCATACAATCTGTTTGAAGTGTTTGTGTTGATGGTGCAAATCCCCTTGAAGCTGTTTATTTATGAGGAAAAGAGATACCATTTGAGCATTTCTTACAATGATGCTTTCTACTTAAAGATTATCCTTTTTATCTTTGTTGTGTATTTATATTAAGAACACCCTTCTCTGTAGTTTATTTCTTTCTAAGTGCCATTTTTTTTTAAAGACCTAAGAATGAGACTGAATAAGGAGAATTGAAATGATATTGAAACTGCAAAGGGAGGTTTATTGTAACTCTAAAGGCACATTTGAAACCCGGCAATATATTTAAGAATAAAAATTTGAAACTCACCTGTCATGAAACATATAGTTAAGAATCTCTTATTGTTAATGTTTCTTAAACTACCATTAGTTGCTAATGGTTACATGATGATAAAAGACGTGTCTTTTATCTGTTTGTCTCTTTACTGGGTTTTATGACTTCCAAAGATGAGGTCACTGGGACACCTACTCAAACATAAAGGCAATGGGAATGCCGGACCTACCTAAAGAAATTGGCACTGATCAGGATATTAAAAAATCCTCTCTACCCATTTTGACATTTTTCACTCCAAGACACAGACTGGGTCAAACTTAGAGACTTAGAGAATAATAACAAGAAAATTTAAGAGGTGCTTTAAAACTTCTCTTCCCCCAAATAATATTTAAACAAAATTCATTTCCCACTTCTATTACACAAGAATTTTTCCTCTTTTGCCCTTTAAATACACGTTCTTCAAGTTTCAAAACATATCTCAGCAAAATTATTTAGATTAATGACTAGGTAGATTGTGTTTATAGTAACTGCACTGTGGAATTTTTTAAAATGGTTTTAATTATACTTTAAGTTCTGGGAAACATGTACAGGATGTGCAGGTTTGTTACATAGGTATACATGTGGCATGGTGGTTTGTTGCACCCATCAACTCACCATCTACATTAGGTATTTCTCCTAATGCTATCCCTCCCATAGCTCCCCATCCCTCCCAGGCCCCAGTGTGTGATGTTTCCCTCCCTGTGTCCAAGTGTTCTCATTGTTCAGCTCCCACTTATGAGTAAGAACATGTGGTGTTTGATTTTCTTTTCTTGTGTCAGTTTGCTGAGAATGATGGTTTCCAGCTTCATCCATGTCCCTGCAAAGGACAGGAACTCATCATTTTTTATGGCTGTATAGTATTCCATGGTATATATTGCACTGTGGGATTTTAAGAGCGATCAGACAGTTTGACCAATGGTCAGAAGGAATCATAGCAAATTGTGTCCACTGAGTCTTCTCATCAGTCCACATCTCCACAGTTATGCCAGGTCCATTTTCAGAACCTAATTTTCCACTCTAGGCAAAAAAACATTTACTTCCAGAATTCTAGTACAACAGAGTTCTGCTCTGGGGTTTGAAGTTATAGCCCCAGAAAGCAATAGCATCAACTTGCCCACTTTACCTCCTTTTATCCATATGTCTTCTTTTTCAGGAACCTCTCAAAGTGAGTAGCTGGGTCTTAGTAAGATGTGAGTATTCCTGGATACCCTGTACTGTCTTATCCAGATTTCTTAGGACAAGAGACTTCCCTCATTAAAACCTCAGTGTGTCTCCCTCTGAAAAACTGTATGTAGTTATGTTAAACAGGTTAGTTATAAATAAATAACACGTTTTGTTTGCACTGTATCCTTTCATCTACAGATACTTTCCCCATGTCTTTTAAAACTGATCCTCCCAATCATTTAATTAGGTAAGTAGGGATGTATTATTTATCTCCACTTTCTAGATGACACTAAGTGTTGTGACAAGTCCAAGGTCATTAAACTACTATGCAGAAGAACTGACACTGGTGCCTAGTCATAAGATTATGTTGCGATACAAAACTGAATCTAACAATACTCCAGTAAGAAGTGGCAGGCAGTTTATATCAACTAATTTTTAAATTTATTCTTAAAGATTCGTCAGAAGCAAATGGAAATGAATGTGGATTGAATGAAAAGCATGGAGAGGCACAGTAATAACAATCAACTTCTTTAACAGATTCTTTTTCTTTTCTTGAGACGTGGTCTGGCTCTGTTGCCCAGGCTGGGGTGTGGTGGCACGATCAGTCATAGCTCCCTGCAGCCTCAAACTTCTGAGTTCAAGGAATCCTTTTGCCTCAGCCTCTTGAGTAGCCAGGACCACAGGTGCACACCACTTCACCAGGCTAATTTTTTTTTTTTTTTTTTTCATAGAGATGAGGTCTTGCTATGTTGCCCAGGCTGGCGTCTTAACTCCTGGCCTCAAGCAATCCTCCTGCCTTGGCCTCTCAAGGCTCTGGAATTAGAGGTGTGAGCCACCATGCCCAGCCTCCTTGTTTAACAAATTCTCAAATATTGGAATTCCAGATTCTGAGGTATAGTACAGACCTTATTGCTAAGAACACCTAGCCCTTAAAAGTGAAGCAGGATATTTTGAGAAGGCTTTTCTGGCATGGAAATAAAGCAAAGTGAATCACTAAGTAACACAGACAGTTAGCTTCTCTGGTGAGTATCCCATGAAGCAGGAAAACTTTGCTGCCCAAGAGGCCAAGCTAGAAAGACTATGTGGAGAAGAGCAGTTTGAGCAAGATTTCTAGAACTTCTCAAGGCCATTATTTATCTGGGGACAGGGAAAGAGGACAGGAAAGGATGAAGATGACTTCATCTTGTTTCCCTTAGACTGGGAACAAGCTGCTATTTATTTTGGGATTGCAAAACATGTAACTTCGGAACAAATACATGAATGTTTTTGATTTGGAGATAAAGGAAACAAGAAGGAGATTTTGTATAGGATAAACAAAAAAGCTGCTTATATAATATTTTGTAAGCAAAGAAAACTTAGAGGAGGAAGAAAGAAGTAAAGCAATGCTAGGTAGATGCTTATTTTGTCAGAACAGTAACATGATTGATAGGTAAAAATTGTCCTGTTTTTAATCAGGGCTTATTCCCACATGGCTTTGGGGTAATCAGGAAAGTTATGGCCAGTAGACATTACATTCTACATGTTGACACTAGTAAGCTTTCTTAAAGTTGACAGCAGGAACTAAGTGAGGTTCCATCAACTCTGGGGAAGAAGAGGTGTGAGGAGAAGGAATAGCAATGATGCCCTAAGTATCACTCTGTAGTCTCAGGAGGAAGCCTTGCTACATAATGAGTCTAGTGTCTTGACAAAGGTTTGAGCTTCTGCTAATACTCAGATTTCCTCTCGTCATAATTCTTGCTAACGTTGTCAGCAGTGGATTCTCAGGATAGAGAAATATCTAAAGAGTGAGTTTTTAGAAACAGAAAGGATGCTAATGAATGCTCCTGCTTCTGTTAGTCTGGCTTTAAGAAGAACAAAAAGTAGCATTTGAGACTCAAAAAAGTCATTTATTTTCTTTAGTTTTTTTGGTGATTCTCCCCAAAACAGGCATATTATGAAAATGGATTCAAAAAAGTTTCAACTAAATTTATATGTGAACTGCATAATGGCTGTTAAGGGAAACTTAAGCATATTTGGAAGTTTTTGAAGCTGACTTAATGAAGAATAGCAATCATGGCCTCTCCCAAAAAAGCCCCTTGATACCACAGACAGAAATGATGAATTGGGCTGGTTAGTACCTTTAATTGTTATAACTCTATAAGAAGAATAGGTAGAAGGCAAACAAGATTAAAAAGAGACAAGAAGAAGAAAAAAACGATGAAAAGGAAGAAAGTAAAATATTCATTGATCATCTAATACATGGCGGGTTCCTGTGCTGTGCTATAGTTAGCTCACTTGAGCCCACTGTTAAATTTTCAAGAAAATTTCAAGCCAGTTGTTAAAACCATTTATTATTAAAAATCAAATTTTATAAACATACACTTAAAATATATTAAAAACAAAGCCAATAAATACTCAAAGCTTATCATTTCCAAATTGATTTTCCATATTTCATTCACTTCTATGCTGTTGAGGAGGCTGTTTACATCTACTGAATGGGAATAGTATAAATTCTAGGTAAGTGTGCTGGTATACATCTTTCTGAACTCTGGGTTTGGTGATATATTGGTATCTTGAAATTAGCCATGATTAGCGAATGTTATAAATAAGGTCTTAATTTATTGTTTTGTCTAACCTTAAGAAATGTTCATAACGCAGATTAAAATTTAAAATGTGTCATGCAGTTACACTGTGTATTGTATAAAATTGAGAAAATACTCATCTATCATTTGAAAACTATTATCCAATTCAACTAAAAAAAAAACCTTTGAAATCATTAATAATCAAGTGAAGATCTGACACACATCTTAGTTGTATGTATTTCCTCCTGACTTAATCTAAACTAAACAGAAATATCAACTAGCACTCATGTTACATATCACAAGTAATGATGATGTATTTTTGAGGAAATAATGGTGGTATCTCTGCCAGGTTTTGTATCAGGATGATGGTAGCCTCATAGAAAAAGTTAGGGAGGAGTCTCTCCTTTCCAATTTCTTGGAACAGTTTCAGTAGGAATGGTACCAGCTCTTATTTGTACCTTTGGTAGAATTCAGCTTTAAGTCTGTCTGGTCCTGAGGTTTGGTTTTTTTTTTTTTTTTTTTTTGTCAGTAGGCTGTTTATTACTGCCTCAATTTCAGACCTTATTATTGGGCAATTCAAGGATTTGATTTCCTCCTTGTTCAGTCTTGGGAGATATATGTATTAAGGAATTTATCTAGATGTACTAGTTTATGTGCATAGAGGTGGCTATAGTATTCTCTGATGATTGTTTGTATTTCTGTGGGGTCAGTTGTGATATTCCCCCTTATCATACCTGATTGTATTTATTTGAATATTCTCTCTTTTCTTCTTTATTAGTCTAGCTAGTGGTCTATTTTACTAATTTTCTCAAAAATTAGCCTCTGGATTCATTGATTTTTTTGAAGGGATAATTGTTTCTCTATCTCCTTTAGTTCAGCTCTAATCTTGGTTATTTCTTGTTTTCTGCCAGCTTTTGGGGCTATTTACTTGGTTCTCTAGTTCTTTTAGTTGTGATCTGACATTGTTAACCTGAGCTTTTTCTAGCATTTTCATGTGGGCATTTAGCACTATAAAATTTCCTCTTAGCACTGCTTTGGCTGCATCCCAGAGATGCATCTTGTACACTGTATCTTTCTTCGCATTAGTTTTAAAGAACATCTTGATTTCTGCCTTAATTTCATTATTTACCCGTGAGTCATTTAGGGGCAGGTTGTACAATTTTCATATGTGGTTTTGTGTGAATTTCTCAGTCTTGAGCTCTAATTTGATTGCCTGAGACCAATATCCTTGATGAATATTGATGTAAAAATCTTCAACAAAATACTCAACAAAATGTGGCAAACCAAATCTTGTAGCTCATCAAAATGCTTATCCACCACAATCAAATAGGCTTCATATTTGGAATGCAAGGCTGGTCCCACAATGCAAGTCAATAAATGTGATACATCACATCAACAGAACTAAAGGCAAAAACCATATGATTATCTCAATAGATGCAGAAAAGACCTTTGATAGAATTCAACATCGCTTCATGTTAAAAACTTTCAATAATCTAGTATTGGGCTCCTGGGCAAGATGACCGAATAGGAACAGCTTTAGTCTGCAGCTCCCAACAAGACCAATGCAGAAGGCAGGCGATTTCTGCATTTCCAAGTGAGTGTCAACAAAGCCACTGGGAAGTTTGAACTGGGTGGAGCCCACCACAGCATGGCAAAGCCACTTGTAGGCAGACTGCGTCTCCAGATTTCTCTTTTCTGGGAAGAGCATCTCTGAAAGAAAGGAAGCAGCACCAGTCAGGGACTAATATATAAAACTTCCATCTCCCTTGGACAGAACACATGGGGGAAGGGATGGCTGTGGGCTCAGCTTCAGCAGACTTAAACTTTCCTGCCTGCTGGCTCTGAAGGGAGGAATGGATCCCTCAGCACAACACTTGAGTTCTGCTAAGGGACAGATTGGGTCTCAAATGGGTCCATGACCTTCATGCCTACTGACTGGGAGACACCTCCCTGTAGATGTTGATAGACATGTCCTACAGGAGAGCTCTGGCTGGCATCTGGCAAATGCTCCTCTGGGATGAAGCTTTCAGAGGAAGGCAGCAATCTTTGCTATTCTGCAGCCTCCACTGGTGATAAGCATGCAAACAGGGTCTGGAGTGGAACCTCAGCAAACTCCAGCAGACCTGCAGAAGAGGGACCTGACTATTAGAAGGAAAACCAACAAACAGAAAGCAATAACAACAACATCAGCAAAAAGGACGATCACGTAAAATCTCCATCTGAAAGTAACCAACAGCAAAGACCAAAGGTAGATAAATCCATGAAGATGAGGAAAAACCAGCACAAAAAGGCTGAAAATTCCAAAACCAGAATGTCTCTTCTCCTCCAAAAGATCACAACTCCTTGACAGCAAGGGAACAAAACTGGACAAAGAATGAGTTTGATGAATTGGCAGAAATAGCCTTCAGAAGATAGGAAATAACAAACTCCTCTGAGCTAAAGAAGCAAGTTCTAACCCAATGCAAGGAAGCTGAGAATCTTGAAAAAAGGTAAGAGGGATTATAAACTAGAATAACCAGTTTAGAGAAGACCCTAAGTGGCTTGATGGAGCTGAAACACAGTATAAAAACTTTGTGAAGTATACACAAGTATCAATAGCTGAATCAATCAAGTGGAAGAAAGGATATCAGAGATGAAGATAAACTTAATGAAATAATGTGTGAAGACAAGATTAGAGAAAAGGAGAATGAAAATAAATGAACAAAGCCTCTAAGAAATATGGGACTATGTGAAAAGACCAAATCTAGGTTTGACTGGTGTCCTAAAAGTGAAAGGGACAATGGAACCAAACTGGAAAACACACTTCATGATATTATCCAGGAGAACTTCCCCAACCTAGCAGGACAGGCCAACATTGAAATTCAGGAGAAACAGAGAATACCACAAAGATACTCTTCAAGAAGAACAAGCCCAAGACATGTAATTGTCAGATTCACCAAGGTTGAAATGAAGGAAAAAATGTTAAGGGTAGCCAAAGAGAAAGGGTGAGTTACCCGCAAAGGGAAGCCCATCAGACTCACAGCGGATTCTTCTTTTGATTTTTTTCCCCCATTTATTTATTTTATTGCATTTTAGGTTTTGGGGTACATGTGAAGAACATGCAAAAATTGTTGCATAGGTACACACGTGGCAGTGTGATTTGCTGCCTTCCTGCCCATCACCTACATCTGGCATTTCTCCCCTTTCTATCTCTCCCCAGCTCCCCACCCCTCACCGTCCCTACAGCGGATTCTTTCTTCAAAAACCTTACAAGCCCAAAGAGAGTGGGGACAGGTTACTTCAACATTCTTAAAGAAAAGAATTTTCAACCCAGAATTTCATATCCAGCCAAACTAAGCTTCATAAGTGAAGGAGAAATATCCTTTACAGACAAGCAAATCGTGAGGGATTTTGTCACCAGCAAACCTGCCTTACAAGAGATGGTGAAGGAAGCACTAAACATGGAAAGGAACAATCAGTTCCAGCCACTGCAAAAAGAAACCAACGTATAAAGACCATTGACACTATGAAGAAACTGCATCAACTAATGGGCAAAACAACCAGCTAGCATCATAAGGACAGGATCAAATTCACATATAATAATATTAACCTTAAATGTAAATGAGATAAATGCCCCAATTAAAAGCCACAGACTGGCAAATTGGATAAAGAGTCAAGACCTGTTGGTGTGCTGTATTCAGAAAACACATCTAACGTGCAAAGACACATATAGGCTCAAAATAAAGGGATAGAGGAAGATCTACCAAGCAAATGGAAAGAAAAAAAAAAGCAGGGGTTGCAATTCTAGTTTCTGATATAACAGACTTAAAACCAACAAAGATCAAAAAAGACAAAGAAGGGAATTACATAATGGTAAAGACATCAATGCAACAAGAAGAGCTAACTATCCTAAATATATATGCAACCAATACAAGAGCACCCAGATTCATAAAGCAAGTTCTTAGAGACCTACAAAGAGACTTAGACTCCATATGATAATAGTGGGAGACTTTAACACCCCACTGTCAATCCTAGACAGATTAACGAGACAGAAAATTAATGATGATATTCAGGACTTGAACTCAGCTCTGGACCAAGTGGACCTAATAGACATCTACAGAACTCTCCACCCCAAATCAACAGCATATGCATTTTTCTCAGCACCATATCGCACTTATTCTGAAATCAACCACATAATTGGAAATGAAACACTCCTCAGCAAAATGCAAAGGAACAGAGATCATAACAAACAGTCTCTCAGACCACAGTGCAATCAAATTAGAATTCAGAATTAAGAAACTCATTTAAACCAGACGACTACATGGAAACTGAACAACATGCTCCTGAAATACTACTGGATAAATAAGGAAAGTAAGGTAGAAATAAATTAGATTTTTGAAACCAATGAGAACAAACACACAATGTACCTGAATCTCTGGGACATAGCTAAAACAGTGTTTAGAGGGAAAGAGATGCCCACATGAGAAAGTAGGAAAGATCTAAAATCAACACCCTAATGTCACAATTAAAAGAACTAGAGTAGCAAGAGCAAACCAATTCAAAAGCTAGCAGAAGACAAGAAATAATTGAGATCAGAGCAGAACTGAAGGAGATAGAGACGCAAAAAGTCCTTCAAAAAATAAATGAATCCAGGAGATGGTGTTTTGAAAAAATTAACAAAATAGATAGACCAGTGGCCAGACTAATAAAGAAGAAAAGAGAATACTAAAATAGATACAATAATAAATGATAAAGGCGAGATCACCACTGATCCCACATAAATACAAACTACTGTCAGAGAATACTATAAACACATCTATGCAAAAAAACTAGAAAACTCTAGAAAAAATGGATAAATTCCTGTATACATATACTCACCCAAGACTAAAACAGAAGTCAAATCCCTGGATAGACCAATAACAAGTTCTGAAACTGAGGCAGTAATTAATAGCCTACCAATGAAAAAGCACAAGACCAGACAGATTCAGAGCTGAATTCTACCAGAGGTACAAAGAGGAACTAGTACCATTCCTTCTGAAACTATTAGAAACAATAGAAAAAGAGCGACTCCTGCCTAACTCATTTTATGAGGCCAGCATCATCTTGATACCAAAACCTAGCAGAGACGCAACGCAAAATTTCAAGGCAATATCCTTGATGTACATCGATGTGAAAATCCTCAATAAAATACTGGCAAACCGAATCCAGCAGCACATTTGAAAGCTTATCTATCACAATGAAGTCGGCTTCATTGTGGGATGCAAGGCTGATTCAATATATGCAAATCAATGAACGTAATCCATCACATAAACAGAACCAATGACGGAAAACCACATGATTATCTCAATAGATGCAGAAAAGGCCTTCCATAAAATTCATCACCCTTTCATGGTAAAAACACTCAGTAAACTAGGTATTGATGAAACATACCTCAATAAGAGCTGTTTATGAGAAACCCACTGCCAATATCATACTGAACAGGCAAAGGCTAGAAGCATTTCCTTTGAAAACCTGCACAAGACAAGGATGCCCTCTCTCACCACTCCTATTCGACATAGTATTGGGAGTTCTGGCCATGGCAATCAGGCAAGAGAAAGAAAAAAGCATATTCAAATAGGAAGAGAGAAAGTCAAAATATCTCTTTTTGTAGATGACATAATTGTATATTTAGAAAACCCCATCATCTCAGCCCAAAAACTCTTTAAGCTGACGAGCAACTTCAGCAAATTCTCAGGATGGGAAATCCTTGCACAAAAATCACAAGCATTCCTATACATCAATAACAGACAGAGAGCCGAATCATAAGCAAACTCCCATTCACAATTGCTACAAAGAGAATAAAATAGGTAGGAATACAATTAACAAGGGATATGAAGGAACCCTTCAAGAACTATAAATGACTGCTCAAGGAAATAAGATGACACAAACAAATGGAAAAACATTCCATGCTCATGGATAGGAATAATCAATTGTGAAAATGGCCATATTGCCCAAAGTAATTTGTAGAATCAATGCTGTAAACCTACCATTCTCATCAACCTACCATTGACTTTCTTCACAGAATTAGAAAAAAACTGCTTTAAATTTCATATGGAACCAAAAACAGCCAATTTAGCAAAGACAATTATAAGCAAAAAGAACAAAGCTAGAGGCATCATGCTATCTGACATCAAACTATACTGCAAGGCTACAGTAACCAAAACTGCATGGTACTGGTACAAAAATGGATACACAGAACAATGGAACAGAACAGAGGCCTAATAAACAATGCCACACATCTACAATCATCTGATCTTTGACAAACCTGTCAAAAACAAGCAATGGGAAAAGAATTCTCTATTTAATAAACAGTGTTGGGAAAATTGGCTAGCAAATGCAGAAAACTGAAACTGAACCATTTACTTACACCTTACACAAAAATTAACTCAAGATGGATTAAAGATTTAAACGTAATTCCTAAAACCATAAAAAAAAAAATTAGGAGAAAACTGAGAGAATACCATTCAGGAAATAGTCACAGTCAAAGACTTCATGATGAAAACCAAAAGCAATGGTAACAACAGCCAAAATTGACAAATGGTATCTAACTAAACTAATGAGCTTTTGCACAGCAAAAGAAACTATCATCAGAGTTAACAGGCAACCATCATAATAGCAGAAAAATTTTTCAATCTATCCATCTCACAAAGGGCTAATATCCAGAATCTATAATGAACTTAAACAAATGTATAAAAAAATCCATCAAAAAGTGGGTGAAAAATTAGAACAGACACTTCTCAAAAGAAGATGTTTATGCAGCCAGAAAGCATAAAAAAAGCCTCATCACTGGTCATTAGAGAAATGCAAACCAAAACCACAATGAGATACCATTTCATGCCAGTTAGAATGCCAATCATTAAAAAGTCAGGAAAAAACAGATGCTGGAGAGCCTGTGAAGAAATAGGAATGCCCTTTTTTTTTTTTTTTTTTTTTTTAACCATACTTTAGGTTCTGGGTTACATGTGCAGATCATGCAGGATTGTTGCATAGGTACATACATGGCAAGGTGGTTTGCTGCGTCCATCCCCTCTGTCACCTATATCTGGCATTTCTCCCCATGTTATCTCTCCCTAACCTTCCCACCCCGCACTGTCCCTCCCCTAGCCTCCCCCAGCCTCCCCCAATAGACCCCAGTGTGTGATGTTTCCCTCCCTGTGTCCATGTATGGCCATTGTGACGTTATTGATTCTTCCTAACCATGAGCATGGAATGTTTTTCCATCTGTTTGTGTCCTAAGAATGTAAATTAGTTCAACCACTGTGGAAGACAGTGTGGCGATACATCAAGGATCTAGAACTAGAAATAACATTTGACCCAGAAATTTCATTTCTGGGTATACACTCAAAGGATTATAAATCATTCTACTATAAAGACACATGCTCATGTATGTTTATTGCAGCACAATTCAACATAGCAAAGACTTTGAACCAAACCAAATGCCCATCAATGTTAGACTGAATAAAAAAAATGTGGCACATATACACCATAGAATACTATGCAGCCATAACAAAAATGAATGCATGTCATTTTCAGGGACATGGTTGAAGCTGGAAGCCATCATTTTCAGCAAACTAACACAGGAACAGGCAACTAAACACCTCATGTTCTCACTCATAAATCGGAGTTGGAAAATGATAACACATGGACACAGGGAGGGGAATATCACACAGTGGGGCCTGTCAGGTGGTTGGGGGCTAGGGGAGTGATAGCATTAGGAGAAATACCTAATGTAGATGATGGGTTGATGGGTGGAGCAAACCACCATGGCACATGTATACCTATGTAACACAGCTGCCCAGAACATAAAGTATAATAATTTAAAAAGATATTCAGGAACTCTCAAGCATTATTAGGAATAAAAATTGGTAAAACCATCAGGAAGGCATTTCTTTTAGAAATGTATTTAAAGGAAACGTTCAGAAAGATGTTCACTATGTTATGTTTATAGTACCAAAACATTGAGAAGATCCTAAATGTTTATCAATAATAAGTTGGTTAAATACACTTTGGTTCATCTGTATAATAAAGCTATAACAGAATTTAAATTAGATCTGTATTTGTTACTATTGAAAGACTCAATGAAAAAATTAGATCGCCCAACAGTGTACATATTATTTCACTTATGTAAAAATTAAATACACATCTTCATGTGTATTAAAGATTCTGTATATTTAAACAAAACCTAGTGTTGAAGGAACATACCAAAAATAAGAGCCATATATGATAAACCCACAGCCAGTATTACACTGAATGGGCAAAAGTTGGAAGCATGTCCCTTGAAAACTGGCACAAGACAAGGATGCCCTCTTTTACCATTCCTATTCAACATAGTATTGAATAGGGGCAATACTATGAATATTGAATAATTTGACTTCCTCTCATCCTATTTGAGTATTGGATACTTTGAATGGAGCAATATTATGAATATTGAATAATGTGAATAGGAACAATACTATGAATATTGAATAATTCTACTTTCTCTCATCCTATTTGAGTACACTGTATTTTTTCTCTTGCCTGACTGCCAGATGAAGTCAAATTATCTTTGTTTGCAGGTGACATGATCCTATATGTAGAGCACCCCATAATCTCTGCCCAAAAACTTCTTAAGCTAATAAGTAACTTCATCAAAGTCTCAGGCTGCAAAATCAATGTGCAAAATTTCCTAGCATTCCTATACACCAACAACAGGCAAACCAAAAGCCAAATCATCAATGAACTCCTATTCACAATTGCCACAAAAAGAATAAAATACCTAGGAATAGAGCTAACAAGGGAAGTGAAGACCCTCTTCAAGAACTACAAACCAGTGCTCAAAGAAATCATAGATTACACAAACAAATGGAAAACATTCCATGTTCATGGATAGTAACAATCAGTATTGTGAAATGGTTATATTGCCCAAAGTAGTTTATAGATTCAATGCTATTCCCATTAAACCACCATTTGTATTTTTCACATAATTAGAAAACCTATTTTAAAATTTGTATAAAGCCAAAAATGAGCCTGAATAGCCAAGGGAATCCTAAGCAAAAAGAACAAAGTTGGAGGAATCATACTACCTGACTTTAAACTATGCTTCAAGGCTATAGTAAGCAAAACAGCATGGTAATTTTACAAGAACAGACACATAGACCAATGGAGCAGAATAGAAAGCCCAGAAATAAGACCATACACTTACAACCATCTGCTCTTTGACAAATCTGACAAAAACAAAAACAATAGTGAAAGGATTCCCTATTTAATAAATGGTGCTGAGGAAACTGGCTAGCCATATGCAGAAAATTGAAACAGGACCCCTTTCTTACATCACATACAAAAATCAACTCAAGATGGATTAAGGCTTAGATGTAAAACTCAAAACTATAAAAACCCTAGAAGAAAACTTAAGCAATACCATTCAGGACATACACACAGGCAAAGGTTTCATGATGAAGGCAACAAAAACAATTGCAACAAAAGCAAAAATTGACAGATGGGATCGAATTAAACCAAAGAGCATCTGCACAGCAAAATAAACTGTGAACAGTGTCCAGAGTGAAGAGACCTACAGAATGGGAGAACATTTTTGCAGTCTATTTAACTGACAAAGGTCTAATATCCATCATCTACAGGGAACTTAAACAGATTTACCAGAAAGAAAATCAACCCCATTAAAAAGTGGACAAAGGACATGAACAGATACTTCTCAAAAGACTACATACATATGGCCCACAAACATGAAAAAAAGCTCAACATCACTGATTGTTAGAGAAATGCAAATCAAAACAACAATGAGATACAATCTCACTTTGGTATCCCATTGTGATGAGCAAAGGATATGAAAGACACTTCTCAAAAGAAGACATACATGTGGCCAAAAATCACATGAATAAAAGTTCAATATAACTGTAAATATCATTAGAGGAATGCAAATAAAAACCACAATGAGATATCATCCCACGCCAGTCAGAATAGCTATTATTAAAAAGTCAAAAAACAGCTGATGCTGGCAAGGTTGTGGAGAAAAAGGAACACTTTTACACTGTTGGTGGGAATGTAAATTAGTTTAACCATTTTGGAAGACAGTGTGTCAATTCCTCAAAGACCTAGAGGCAGAAATATTATTAGACCTGACAATCTCATTATTATCTGAGGAATATAAATCATTCTATTATAAAGATACATGCACACATATGTTTATTGCAGAACAATTCCAATAGCAAAGACACAGTGTATTAGAGTTCTGTAGAGGGACAAGCCTAAATAGGATAGATGTATATATGAAAGGAAATTTATTAAGGAGTATTGAATCATACGATCACAAGGTGAAGTCCCACAATAGGCCATCTGCAAGCTGAGGAGCAAGGATGCCAGCCCAAGTCCCAAAATTTCAAAAATAGGGAAGCTGACAGTGCAACCTGCAGCCTATGGCCAAAGGCCTGAGAGCCCTTGGTAGACCACTGAGGTAAGTCCAACAGTCCAAAAGCTAAAGAATTTGGAATCCAATGATCAATGGCAGGAAATATCTAGCATGGGAGAGAGATGAAGCCTGGAAGACTCAGCCAGCCTAGTCCTTCCTCATTTTTCTGCCTGCTTTATTCTAGCATGCTGGCAGCCAATTATATTGTGGCCCCCCAGATTGAGGGTGGGTCTGCCTCTCCCAGTCCACTACCTTAAAAGTTAATCTCCTTTGGCAACACCCTCACAGACACTGCCAGGAACAATATTTGCATCCTTCAGTCTAATCAAGTTGACAGTCAATGTTAACCATCACATGGCCTAAATGCCCATCAATAATAGACTGAATAAAAAAATGTGGATAAAAAAATTCCTTTTATGCGGCCATAAAAAGGAATAAGATCAAGGCCTTAGCAGTGATGTGGATGGAGGTGGAAGCCCTTATCCTCAGCAAACTAAAGCAGGAGGGAAAAATCAAATACCACATGTTCTCACTTATAACTGGGAGATGAATGATGAGAACACATGAACACATTGTAGGGAACAGCACACACTGGGGTCTGCTGGAGGGTTGGGGTTGGGAAGAGGAGAGCATAAGGAAGAATAGCTAATGAATGCTGGGCTTAATACCTAGGTGATGGGATGATCTGCGCAGCAAGCCACCATGGCACATGTTTACCTATGTAACAAACCTGCACGTGTATCCCTGAACTTAAAATCTGAAGATTAAAAAAAATTGTGGATTGGAATGCAACTTTATTTATCAAATCCTAGTTGAATTTCAATCATAATTTGGCTACCAAGATAAGTGTGGAAAAAAATTAATAGAATTATTTTACTAGAATCAACTGTTTATGTAGAAATTATAATATGTATATATCCTTTGTTGTGCTATATATCTTTTATAAAATTTATAATAAACTTAGGTCTATATTTTGGAGAACCAGTTGTTTATATTTGTCAGCATATTAATGACAGCAAGTAAATTTTTCTATTTCTTACTTAATCCCGTAACAGCTCCTTGAAACAGTTATAGAAAATGAGGCTTGAAAGAGTCTGGTAACAGTATGAATGAACTGCAACTGACAGAATTTAGTTGGGATGGAGTCTCAGGTATTCTAGTCAAAGTCTAAGCTTTCTTAATGATACCACAATGACACTGATATTTACTAAAGACCTTAGTTAAGTCACTTGTGCTACACTCTGCCTCAGTATCCTTCTTTGTGAAATGGTACCATCTATGCACTCACCAGAACTGTTGTGAGAATCAGATATGAAAATAATTTGTAAACTCTGAGGCATTAAAGTAATACATAATTATTTACTGAAGAGGTAGACAGTTGCAAGAGTATTTTACTTGAAGAGATTTACTATTCTGAGCCTGGCTTATGCTCCTTGAAAATAAACTCTTCCGTATACTACTTGAAAAACAATATGCATTACATTTTCCCTTGGAGATAATTTCTATTATACATTGCTAGATATATTCCTGCTTTGAGCTTCTTTGCAAATTTCTAACACCTTTTTGTTTAAGCTCTGTTAATTTTTCCAATAATAAATTGATGAATTCTTAAAGTATTTGGCAACTCTGCATTCCTGAGTTTTCATCAGCCTAGAGCATCCCTGGAGGTAACATATGACCAGTGGATACTGGGGAAGAAGCCAAAAGCTAGAACCAACGCATAAATGGAATGAATAAAAAACAAATTAATTTTTTGAAAAGCAATCAAGTGGTTTACATTTGATTATGGTTACTAAAAACTGAATAATTTAAAGTTGTTGGAGAATATAAGCACATTTTAATACCCTCTGATGCCTAGGTATTAGATTGCTCATGGAAAATAGATAATTTTGTCCTAAATCTGTCTCCCAACGCCAAAGCACTTTCAGATGATGACATTTTCTATTGCAATTCTGAGCGCTTATAGGCCTTGATTCTGCTAGGTAATTATAATATCCACCATGGCATTAAGGCTCACTCCATGAGCTAATGCCTTGATATGGAATTAATCAAATCTGAAAGAAAAGGTCATTAGAAAGTTAAATTATGTCACTGATACAGGAAAGCACCACATAAGCAAGCATTATACTCTGTTGTGATATAATAGGTCACAAAATTCAGTAATTAGTTTCACCTCACCAGGGACATCTAATTACTGATATGGTTAATTACTTAATTCCATTGACCATTGTCTAGTATTTTATTACTTACATGTTTAACTCTTTGAAAAACTGTCATTTAATGTTTTCATATACTTATGATTCACCTTAATTATTATTTCCTATGAGTTAGTAGAATCAGATGATCTAATAAAATGAACCCACAATTATTTATTAAAATCCTACTATAAAGGGGGTTGTGCATAGGTGTAAAGGGAAATTGTTATGTTGGTGAAACAAGTTAATTTCCTACTACATTAGAATTGTGTTCACTTCCTCAGGGGAGTCTTCATGACCTTTTCTGGCACTGTCCTTGACCAGAACAGACCAGACTACACCTCTGTGAAAAATGAACATTAAGGGATTCTGGTTAACTTGAGGAAGAGAAATGGTTTGGGACCACCTAACTTCTGAATGTTCACTTTCTCTAGCAGGTTAATGCAGATTGCTAAAGCAAATCTAAATAGTGATGCCACTTCCTTTTATTTAAAAGGCTATGTCCCAGCATAAGATTAATTTTGGTTCTGGAAAGACATCAGGATGCCAGCCGCTTCCTGGCCTGTATTAGTCAGGACAGTCTCGGTTTTGTTGCACTAACAAATAAATCCCAAGAATGTATCGACTTGAAACAACAGTGGCTTATTCTTGTTTATGCCACATATCCTTTGTAATTTGGCTGCTGTCTCTGCTGTTTCTTCAGTTAGGAGCTTAGGCCTACACACTCTATCATCACAGTAGTGTGAAGAGAAGATGATTTACAGTTAATTATTCCCCAAAAGTACAATGCTACCATGTGGCACAAAGAAACAGGACCAGAATATTTGTGCCTAGCCACAAGGACAATCACATATCCTTACTAAGGACTTCTGTGGAGAAAGTAAGAAATGGAGCTGGTATCAAGAAACTATTGTATCTGCCCTTGCTCTGTGTGGCCATCTTACTTCAGCTAGAATTCTCTAACCTTTCAGCAGTACATAATAAACTAAATTGAACATCTTTGGTGGTGTATCTGTACAATCTGAATGTTTCATCTGAGATGTTTCAGTCCCCCTGGTGGAACCTCACTGCTTTCTTCAATTCTTATATATAGTTGATCAAAATCAAAAATTTAATTATTTCTAATTATTGCCCTATATACAATGAGGGAATGGACTATAATCACAGCTTTTGCCACAATATCTCACTCTGTCAATCTCAGTGTAGTTGCAAAAGAAAAAAAAATGCAGACTGTGTGAAACAAATGAATACATGAGAATACAGAGAATTCAACCAAATAGAGAGGCTGCCAGTTGCATTAGCTCTAGGTAGGTATAGAGGTCATTAAAGACTGAAGACGCTGTCAACTCAGGGAAGGGCAGACTAAAAAGGTTGGTTGACAGAGGCCAGACATATTCAGAGTCAGGAAATTCATACTAGTGGGTTGTGCTATTTTATTTTAATGGTCTCTCTGAGTATGGTAGCTGTAAACAAGCACACATTTACTTAGCATAGCTAGAAGGAGGTGAAAAGTTCATAGAGAAAACTCCATCTTGTGTGAGATAGAGGTACAAAGGCTAGTATCATTTCAATAAAATAGTTCTAGCAAATAGGGCAGAATACAGAAGGTTTATGGAAACTCTCTGAGTTAATGAAAATGTTACTACCTCGAGTCTGGTAACTGTGACAAGTCCTAGTTCCAAAATTTACTCTGAGCCCTCCTTGCTTTGTTTGTTTCAAAGTATTTATTAAAGACTACGTGCCAGGCACTGTTCTAGGATTTGGAGATACATTAATAAACGCACACAAACAAAATCTGTACTTGCCTCGAACTTGCACTTATTATTCATTTTATTAAGTACTGTCCAAAGGCTAGAGAATTCTAGCTGAAGTAAGACGGCCACACAGAGCAAGGGCAGATACAACAGTTTCTTGAGACCCGCTCCATTTCTTACTTTCTCCACAGAAGTCCTTAGTAAAGATATGTGATAGTCCTTGTGGCTAGGCACAAATATTCTGGTCCTGTCTCTTTGTGCCACATGGTAATATTGTCCTTCTGGGGAATAATTAAGTGTGTAAATCATTTCATTAAAGGTTTCCTTGTTATATAAAACGCAATAGACAATTAGAGAGTGATGTGGAAGATGTACGTTAAGATTGTTCTTAGGTCCATGCCTAAGAGATGTAGTTATAAGGAAGCAAAAAGGTTAAGGCTGTATCTACAGGCGTATCATATCAAATACTTATGTTCTCAACTAACACTAAACTTGGTATCCAAGAGCTCCTCTGGCTGGCATTGAAGGCGTCACAGCTTTGTGATCATGGCAGGGAAGGGGAGGGATCTTATTTGTAGGGATAATCAGGTGTGATGGCTTGTTCACCTACCAAATGCAGAAACCCAGGACAAAATAGAATAATATTCAATGACTGGGAATAGAGCGATTTGCTTAGTATTGGTTTACCTGTGGATGTTAAGACTGAGGGTAACAGTCTCAAGGCGTCATATTCAGAAAACACAAATAGCAGGTTTTCAGATGCCCAGAACAACACTCCTCCACTGCTTTTGATCCTTCAAACGTACTTGTGTGAATCAGATCTCCTACCCCTAAGGTTAGGCACATGACTCGAACCAAGTCCCTAAGAGGCTTTCCCTGAGATTTAAAGGAACAGGCTTGAAGTTTACCATGTTTTAAAGGAATATTTTATTTGCTTATAATCTAAAACTTATTTAAAAAATGGCAAGAACCTTATAAAGAACTTCTGTGTACATTTTATTAAGATTCACCACGTGTTAACATTTTCCCCAGCTGTTTTGTTTATTATTTCATCTCTCTATCCTGCACTCCTAAACCATTTTAGAGTGTGCATGGTGTTTGTTAGCCCCAATATTGATAATGCTAACTTTAATAATTTATTTAGTGTGTTGTTCAACAGGTATCTCCACTGTAAAATTAGAGTTTTCCCCTTGGTGATTGACAAAGATTCTCTCCTTGAGCAAACTTTCATCAGGCATCTCTGAACTCTGCTGTTCTCAACTAGGTCCTTACTTTTGGGGTTCTGTGTTCATCTTCACATTATCTGTTTTTAGCAGAAGTTCTGTTAAATCAGTTTAACTAAAATACCTCACTCTTGCTATCTGATTACCTTTGATATTTGAGCAAATTCCTTAACCCTGCTAACTCCCAGGCAATATCTGATCACCTTGGCCCACCTTATTCTATTAGGTCATTTCAACAAAGAATTATCCCACTCTCTTAATAATTTGCCATTCACTGACCCCTTTACCAACCTGGCTTCTTGTCTATAAATTCCTACTTTTCCTTATTGTTTTTGGAATTGATCCCAATCTCCCTTCCCTACTGCAAAACCCCATTGTGGTAGTCTCTTTTTGAATAAAGTCTTCCTCATTGTTTTTAACAAGTGTCTGAGTAATGCTATATTCTGCACCATCGCATAACTAATATGTCTGTCTACATCAGTATGAATTCTCTTTCAGTCAGTGGCTTATAACCTGTTACTATCATTATTTTTATATTCAAATAGTACTTAGTGTAGAGTTCTTACATATATTTTTAATATTTAAATCTAAATATTTTTGAAATTATAGTAAATTTAATGTATGTTTCCAATTTAAATTTTAAAATGTATGTGTCCAATTATTTGCTTCTAGAATCAGAAATAAACTTCCGCATGTTGATTTTGCATTAGGTTATCTATTGCTACATAACCAATTATATTCAAATTCAGTCCCTTGAAACAACACACATTTACGCCACCTTTTCTGTGGTATGGGGATTGATGGGAAGCCTAGCTAGATGCCTGGACTCCAGGCCTTTCATACAGCTGCAATCAAAGTGTTGGCCAAGGCTGCAGTCATCTTATGGTTGGATGGTGGGGGCCAGGGAGCCTACTTTTAGGTCCACTTACGTGGCTATAGACCAACCACAGGTCTTTGCTGGTTACTGGCATCAGTTCCTTGCCATTGGCCTCTCCGCAGGACAGCTCCCGATAGAACAGAGGGCTTCCCTTAGAGTAAGCAAGTGAGGCAATGTGAGAGCAAAGTCTGGTGAAAGCCAGAGTTTCTTTGTAACCTAATCTCAGAAAAAAGCCATTATTTTAGCCACTTGTGATTGGCACAATAACACAAGCCTTGTTCTCATGGCAAAATAAATCCACATTCTAATCATTGGGACCTATAAATACGTTATCTTACATAGCAAAGGGGATTTTTGTAGTTGTGATTAAGTCAAGAACCTTAAGAGAAGAGGATTATCTGGGGATTCCTAGGTAATCAAAGATGGAGAGTTGCCCCAACAGAAGAGTCAGAGAGAAATTTGATACACTGCTGATTTTGAAGATGCAAGAAGGGATCGTAAATCAAGGAATGCAGACATCCCCTAGAAGCTGGACAAGGTAAGGGGAATGATTCTCCCCTGGAGCTTCCAAAAGGAATGCAGCCCTGCTAACACCTTGACTTTTGTGCATTGAAATGCATTTTGAACTTTTAAATTTCAGAGCTGTATGAAATAAATTAGTGTTGTTTAAAGCTACTAAATTTGTGGTAGTTTATTACCATGGGTATTAGGAATTTAATACATGGTTGTTTTATTTTAGAAAGAATTCACTAATAAAGCGACACTCGAAGGGAAGGGATTACACCAAGGCCTGAGTGCCTGGGTGTGGGGTAGGTGGCGGCCGTGACAAAGACTGCGTACCACATAATTTGAATATTGCAAACTTAAAATTTACTTATTAATTCTAATAGTTGTTTTGTAAATTTGTTATTTTCTACACAAAATATTATGTAAGTTGTGCCTAAATGATTTTGCCTTTAAGAAGATATGAGGTAAAAGGAAATATCTGGTCTTCGATATAGATAGTTATGCTTCGCCCTTTCCAATATTGCACTGGGAAGGGTCTCCAAAATACGTTGAATAGCAATGATGTGAGTGGACACCCTTTCTTGTTCCCATTCTTACAAGGAAAGTATAGAATATTTTCCAATTTAGTAGGATGCTAGGTACTAATTTTTGCTGTTATTTTTACTTAGATGCCCAATATCAGATTTAGGATTTTTTAGTTCTCTGTGGTTTGCTAATAGTTTTTGGTATGAATGGATGTTGAATTCTATAATTTTTTTGGCATTCACTGAAGTGATCATATGATTTTTTGTTTATTCTGTTAATATACGCAATTATGTTTAATTTTCAAATATTAAACTAATGTTGCTTTTTGGGGTAAATCAACTTAATCATGTTGTGTTACTTTTATTATATATCTCTAAAATATATCTCTGAATTCGTTAATACTGTATTGTTTTGCTGAAAATTCTAGTTTCTCTTTTTCAATGATTTTCTTTTTTTGTAATGTCTTTGACAGGTTTTCATATCATGGTTATGTTGCCTTATAAAATTAGAAGTGAAATATTGTTTTCTTATTTTTTCCTCCAAAAGAATGTTTATAGTTGATATTATTTCTTCCATAAATCTCTGATCAAATTCACTAGTCAAATTTTGGAGACTTTGAATTGCTTCCTGGGAAGAATTTTGACTAAAAAATAAATTTCTTTAACCAATATAGTAATAATTTTATTTTGTTTTATTCTTCCTGTGTCAGTTTCAACTAGTTATTCTTTCCCCCAAGAAATCTATCTATTGCAACTACACTATTGGTATAAAGATTATAATATTCCCATATTTTCCATTTGATATTTATTAGATCTTTGTAGATAGCTCACTTCCTATTCCTAATATTTGTAATTATGTGTTTGCTTTTTTTAATTGATCAGTCTTGCTAGAGGTTAATACATTTTATTATTTTTTGCTCCCAAATAACCAACTTTTGGTTTTCTTTTTTCTCTAGTAATTTGTCTGATGCCCATTTCATGAAAATATTTAACATCTATTTCTATTGAATTTTTGTTTTTATCTTTATTATTTTTTTCATCTATCTTTTTTTGGAGTTAATTTGTTCCTTTTTTTTTTTTTTTTAGTTCATTGCTGGTTTCATCTCCAAGTACTTAATTCTGTTTGAAGTTAACTCCTTTTTCATATATGTATTACCTATTTGTATTTTTCTAGCTTCTTAATGCAGAAGCTTAGTTCTATATATTACTCCTTTCTTTTCTAATATAAGCATTTAAAGTTATACAGTTCCCTATATTCACAACTTTTCCTGCACTACTTACATTTAGGTACATTGTATTTTTATTTAGTTCAAATATTTTCTAATTTCTGTTGTAATTTGTTCTCTGATCCATGTGTTATTTAGAAGTGTTTGGTATGCAAACTTTGAGAATTTTCTGGATATCTTATGCTACTAAATCTAATTTAATAGCACTGTTTGATAATTATAAAAACTTACTTTCTGGCAGAGCATAGGTCTCTGTGAATATTCCATGTGCACTTAAAATTGATGTATATTGTTCAGTTGAGGCTGTGTTCTAAAATTTGCAGTTAGTCAAGTTGGTTGATGGTGTTGTTCAGATCTTTGTACTGTATTTTTACTGGCTTTTTTTTTTTTTNCAATTAGATAGCGTCAGAGGAATCAGAAAATATAAATGTATCTTATTCCTTCGGATCTAATTTTGGCACTTTTGAATAAAATTTATAAAATTATTATGTTGCAAAATAATGAATTTTAAAAATTTCTTTTATTCTGTAAGGAAGCTCTCTCCTTCTCTCACAGCCTCTCCCCCTTTTCTAAAACTCTCTGACCGTATTTATTCTTTTAATATTCTTAGTCATTGTGTTATATGCCATCATCATCAGTATTTTTTTTGATGTTTCATTTGTTCTAAATTTCAAGACTGAAAGTCTTTTCAGGTAATCTGTGTCTTTTCAGTGTGTCTGTTTTGTACCTGAACACATCTTTGCTTTCTGGCACAACAAACTGTTTCAGGCTTACCTTTTATTTTCCCAGTGCCAAACCGATTATCTTTTAGTTGAAGTGATATTTAAAAACCAAAATCTAGGCATATATATACACTAATTATTTAGATGATATTTCTTCTAAACCTTTCAAAGTAATAGTTTGGAAGTATATTTTTTCAGCAATCATTAGTTCGTGCTGATATCTCTTATTAAATTCAACAAAGCAGGGTTCATCTTCACACATTCCCATTCTATATTTGTGTTTTCCTTTTCTCAGTAGATATTAACATCCACACATCTAAAACTCAAACAGAGAAATAAATGGAATGCTAACTATAGTCTGAATAACACTAAAGATGAAGGAAAGGAATAAAACGAACTAAAAACATGGCATAAATAGAAGACAAACAGCAAAATTTTAGAAACAGTTCAACCACATCTGTGCTTATTTTCAATTTAAGTAAAGTAATACTGCAATTAGAAGTCAGAGGTTGTCAGAATGAGTAATAAAACTATGGTCAAGCTATGTACTGTCTATAGTAGATGCTCATTAAATATAAAGACAAAATAGATAGAAAATAGTGGGATGAAAAATTATATGCCATGTTAAGAATAAGCAGAATAAAGCTGATGCATGTATATTCATGTCAGATGGAATATACTTTCAAACAATGAGTATTGTTAGGGATAAAAAGTATTTCATTACAATAAAAGGATAATTTTATGAAAAAGACAGATGCAAATGTACTTAATAACAGGGCTTCAAAATACATGAAGCAAAAACTGGCAGAACCAAAGGGAGAAATAGAATGATCATAGTAATTAATGATTTTAACTCTTTTCTCTCAGTAATTGATGAAATAAATAGTCAAAAAATCAGTAAGAACATAAAAGATATGACCAATGATATCAGCCAACTTGGTTTAATTAATATTTAGAAAAATTATAGCTAACAACTGAACAAGAAATGCTCACCAAACAGGTCATGCCATTTATGAGCCATTGAATTTGCCATTAAATAAATCACAATAATTTTTAAAAGATTAAAATCATTCAGGACATATTGGCTTGCTATAATCCAATTAAATTATAAATCAGTAAAGATATGTATAACTCTCAAAATATTTCAGGGGAAAAATGACACGATTTTGAACAATCAATGGGCTAATGTCAGTATGAAAGAAAATAGAAAACAACGAGAACTGAGTAACAGCAAAAATCCAATCTATCAACCTTTTTTCTTGTATTATTTATGTGATTTTACTTACAATAAAAAGACAAAATTTAAAATCAATAAACTAAGCAAGCTCCAACATTAAGAAAATAGACAACATAAGAAAAATAAAGAAAAAATAACAAAAGAAAGTAAGTAGGAAATGAAAAAATAATAGAAAAAAGTCAAAATTATTTATTTGAAAAGGTTAATACAATTGGTAATCTTTAATAAGACTAAAAGAAATAAAATACAAATTACCAATATTAGGAATGAAATAGGAATGTATACAAAGTGTACATATATTTTAAGAGATAGAAAAAATATAAACGGCTATAAATTTGACACTTTGTGTGAAATGAACAATTCTTTAACAATCATACTAAAACTATTAAAGAAGTACAAAAATTTTAACCATATGTCAATTACAGTGATTAATTTTGTACTTTAAAGCTTTCATACAAATAATTCTGATTTCATTGGCATATTCCAACAAATATTTAATGAATATAATACACTCCAATATTTAATACAATTGAAGAAGCAATAACAGTATTACACAAATTTGTTCAGAAAATAGAGGAAGACAGATATCTTCCTCAGATATCAGTGATATCCAAACCTGATAAGAAAAGAAATGTATAGAACAACATGCCTCATAAACATAGCCACGACATTTGTTAACTAGACGTGGCAAGTAAAATTTAACAATATATAAGAAAAGATAGCAAAATTATACTATGACCAGCTAGGTTTTAATTTAAGAATTTAAGATTCATTTGTTATTGACAAATCAATCTAATGGAATACTACTACTAAGTAATAAAATGGAACAAACCATTGCTGTGTACAACAGCATGAATAAATCACAAATGCATTAGGCTAGATTAAGAAACCCAATATTAAAATATTGCATATTGTATAATTCCATTTATTTGACATTTTAGAGAAGGTGATGTCTAGGAAGACAGAGCAGATCAGTCATTGCCAGAAGTTAGGCTGGAAGGAGGTTCAAAATAAAATGCAATGAATGAGATAATTATTTGAGCTGTAGAAATTTTTCTATATCTTCTCTCTAGTTCTGGTAATGAAAATCTATACAAGTATAAAAATTCATAGAAATTTACAATAAAAAGTGACTTTTGCTCTATGTAAATTCAAAGTATTAAAATCTATAAAGTCAATCTAATGTTCTTAATAGAGTAAAGCAGAGAAGCAATCATCTTTTAAAAATTCAGACAATCCATTTGATAGAAGACAACACTAATTATGATAAAATATCCAAGGCACTTTGGAGTAGAAGAAAACTTCCTCACTCTGATAAAGTGTTTCTGCAACAGATCTGTAGTTAATATTCTGATGACGTAGTGAATACCTTCTCCCCAGGATTGAGAATGAGCAAGTGCATGTACACACTGTCACTACCTCTATTCATTATCACACTGGGCAGCAAGGCTAAAATAAAACTCTCAAACCCAGAAAGGAGGAGGTTTACTAGAGAGCAAAGAATACTTTCTTCAATCTAAAAACATGAAAGCCAGGCTGGGAAGCAGGGGGAGTACTGAAAGTTCTGTTCTGAAAGCTAGCAACTTACAGTTGACCCTTAACGTGGGTTTGAACTGTGTAGGTCTAATTATATGCAAGTTTTTTTTCAACCAAATGTTGTTAGGGGATGTGGGAGATCGGTCTGAGTGGTAGAAGAAGCTATAGGGAAAGAAGCAGGCCTTTTGAAAGGTCAGAAGGCTCTGCAAAGCTTTGGGTGAGAATAAAGCTGAAGGAACTAATTCTATTCTGAGGCTAAGGGCGAGAAATAGGTAACAAGGGAGTGTAAAGAAATCTATTTAGATAATTTTATTTACTTAGGTCATCCGGAGACTGACCTTTGATTATCCACATGCAAGACTGCTCCCTGCAAGGGGGGGACAGCAATGTTAATTACTCACAAATTTTGTTAGCTCCAGGTCTTTGACATTATACTACATTATACTAGCACTGAAAAATACAAGCTGCTCTGGCTTGTATTTATTGTTCTGGGATGTGAAACCTGCGTTTATAGAGTGCTGACTTTTCATATGTGTCAGTTCTGCAGGACTGTCTGTAGACTTGACTGTGCACAAATTTTGGTTTATGCAGAGGTCCTGGAACGAATCCCCTTTGTGTACCTAGGGATCTCTGTATTTGAGAAGTATAGGCAAATCCGACATCCTTACAAACTTCACACCACAGGCCTTAATGACAGGAATAGATTCATGTTACCCTAAAAATATTTAAAACCAGAAGTGAACTCAAACTAAATTTGCCATGTACCAAAACTGTTTGACTATAAATCAGATTGACTCAGCCCACAGTCTAGCAACCTAGGAGAAGAAGAGGAATGCTAATTACTGAAGACAGATATTAACTATATCACTCTCTATTGTATTATACAAAATGTCTATGATATAAAAATGAAAAAAAATTAAAGACATATAAAGAAGCAAGGAAATGTGACCTATGGTCAAGACATAAAATAGTCAATAGAACAGACCTAGAGATCGCCCACATGTTAGAATTGTAAGAAAGATACATTAAACAATTATGATAAAATGGTACAGTTTGTAGTGAAAATGACAGCCAAGTGAGAAAGAGATGGTGAATTTTAGCACAGATGTGGATGCTAGTAAAATACAATTAAAATACTAGAAATGAAAAATATATCAAAAATAAAGACTTCTCTCATGGGCTTCATAACAGACTGAATATTGCAGAGAAAGAGATTAATAAAATTGAAAGCAATTCAACAGAAAATGTCAAAACTGAAATACAGAAGAAAAAGTTAAATACAAACAAAATGTGAGTCGTACGCAATACTATAATGTGGTAAAATGCAGGGTTTCTAAACCTTGGCACTACTGACATTTTGAGTCAGGTAATTACTTGTTGCTGCGGTTATCCTGTGCATTGTAAGATGATCAGCAGCATCCCTAACCTCTACCCACTAGATGCTAGTAGCAATCCCTGTTCCAGTCTTGACAACTAGATATGTGTCTAGACACTGTTGACTGTCTCCTGGGGGACAACGTTGCACCTGGTTGATAACCCCTGGAGTAAAGTAAACCCCTAGAGTGAAAAAGGGGATGAGGAGACGAGAGAAAATGGATGGATCAAAGGAAATATTTGAAAAACTACCAGATGAGAACTTTCCAAAATTGATGAAAGACCTCAACCTGTATTTCCAAGGAAGTAAGTAAAATTTTAAAAAGCAGGATAAAAAGAATTCCCCACATTGTCATACTATAGTCAATGACGCAGAACAGATATAAACTCAGATAGAATAAGACATATTACACACATGGTAATGTGAATGTAACTGCTGCTCACTCAGCAGAAACAACAGAGACCAGAAAGAAATAGAGTAAATTTTTTAAATTGCTGAAAGAAAAAATTTTGCCAACCTAGAATTCTTTTCCTAGAGAAATAGCTTTCAACATGAAGGTGAATAAAAACATTGAAAGAGTGTGAAAGCTTGCCAGAGCAGACTTGCCCTACAAGGAGTGCTAACAGAAGACACTCAGGATGAAGGGAAGTGATGCCAGGTGGACGTGGAAGATGAATTTGCAAGAAGCAATAAAAAGGGCCAGGTACGGTGGCTCAAGCCTACAATCCCAGCACTTTGGAAAGCCGAGACGGGTGGATCACGAGGTCAAGAGATCAAGACTATTTTGGTCAACATGGTGAAACCTCGTCTCTACTAAAAATACAAAAATTAGCTGGGCATGGTGGTGCATGCCTGTAGTCCCAGCTACTCGGAAGGCTGAGGCAGGAGAATGGCTTGAACCCGGAAGGCAGAGGTTGCCGTTTGCCGAGATCGTGCCATTGCACTCCAGCCTGGGTAACAAGAGCGAAACTCCGTCTTAAAACAAAAAACAGAAAACAAAAAACAAAGAAGGAATTTTTAAAAACCCCACTAAATTAGTAAGAGATGCAATGTAATCCACACCAAATTCAAGTGGGCTCTGTTAAAAAAATAGTTAACCTGTTTCTAAAATTTAAAAGAAAATACAATCTAGTACAGCCACAACAAGGTTGACAAAGAATAAACTTGGAGGACCTTCAGTATATAGTAATCAATAGACTGATACTGGTATGATGGAAACACAAATACATCAGACAAACCACACAGAGTCCAGAAATTGACCCCCACACAAATGAGCAATTGATTTTTTAACAAGCCACCAAGGCCATTCATTGGGAAACTTTAACAAATAAATGGTGCTGAAACAGCTGGTTGAATGCATGAAAAAATTAGATCCTGAAACCAAATGTAATCTGTCAACAAAATTAATTTGAGATTAATCATAGACATGGAATAAAAACTAGAACAATAAAGTATTTTTTAAAAAATTCATAGAGAATATCTTCAAGGGTAGGAAATGTTTACTTGGTCAGAGCCAAAACTTTTCATAAGAGAAAAACACTGACTGTTAAAATGGTCTTTTGAAAACATAATAATTTCTGATTAAAACAAAACTCTAAGATAAATAGAAAGCTATAGTATAGGAAAAAATACATTTCTAACACATATATTTAAGAAAGACTTTAAGACAGTACATGGAGACCTACTAAAATCAACAATAAAAAGATTAACAATGCAATTTAATAACTGACAAAACAGCCATTTTATAAAAATACATAAGAGTAGCCAATAAGCAAATGAAAATTCAAATGAAAACTGCATTGATATACTATTTCACAAGAATGGGTAAATTGAAAAGACTGACAATGCTAAGTGTTTTCATTAATTTGGAAAAATGGAGCTCTCCTGCATTGGTGGTGAGAGTGCAAAATGGCTCAATTGGTTTGAAAACATGAAATATAATTGACCCAATACCCTGCAATTTTACTCCTTGGTATTGATCCAAGAGAAATGAAAACATGTCTACAAAAGAATTGTACAAGAAAGCTAAGAGCAGCTTTATTTATAACAGCTCATTACTTGAAACAGCTCAAAGTCCATTTACAAAAGAATGGATAAACTTATTATGTTATACTTAAAGTAACACTTGCCAGGAATAAGTGAAAAAACAAAAAACAAAAAAAAACAACCTGATACAGGGAGCAACACTGATGAATTTCTACATAGATTAATCATGTGAAAGAAGCCAGGTACAAAATAGTATTTAAAATATCATTTTTTATGAAATCTAACACCAGCAAATCTTGAAATTGAATGTGTTAGAAATCAGAAAGTTCTTGCTTTTGAGGGAGTATGGACTTAGTGAAAGGAGAAGAAGGAAAATTTCTGTAAAGATGAAAATACTCTATATTTTAAGTGAATTAGTTTACACAGCCAGATGCATAAGTCAAAAGGCATCAAAAAACCTATAAGACTGGTGCATTTTTCATGTTTGTTTTATCTCAATATAGACAAACAACCTAATGAAGCAAAAGGGCAGAAGAATTGAGAGTTCACAAAAGAAGGCACAAGAATGACCAGAAAGCACATGAAAGATGCATAATATTATTAGTCATCAAGTAAATAAAAGTTAAAACCAGGAGTAGATACCATTTTATGTTCATTAGAATAGCAAACCTTAAATAGATTGATACGAATGTGGAAGAAGGGGAACTCTCATACATTGCAGGTGTAAGTGTAAAGTGCTAAAATCAGTTTAGAAAACTATTTGGTGGCTCCTTATAAAGTTAAACATAAACATCACCTTTGACGTAGAAATCCTAATCCTAGGCATTTACTTAAGAGAGGAAACATTATGTCCACACACAAAATTATTACCAAGAATGTTTATAACTGTTTATTAGTAATATCCCCAAATGGAAAAAAAAATTCATCAACAATGGAATACTATGCAAACAACAAAAAATGAATGAACTATTCACACAGCAACATGGATACATCTCAAAATTATTATTTTAATCAAAAAAATCCAGAAGAAAAAGCACATGCTGCCTAAACCTATTAATATAATGTCCTAGAGAGGCAAAACTGGTTTTTGGTTGTAGACCTCAGAAGAGGTGACCTGCAGAATGTAGAAATGGACAGGAAAGGGCTGTGAAAAAACTTTCTATGATGATGTGGTGACGGAAATGTTTTATACTTGATGGATGTAGAGTCAGTCATTAATAATTTTATCAAAACTCATCAAAATTTATACTTGAAATGTATGTTTCACTGTGTATAAATTTTACGTCAACAATAAAAAGGAGATTTAACATAGGAAATTAGGAGTTTAGAAAAGCAGTGGATAGGCTTGAGCAATGGACTTTATGGTGAGCTTACAAGAACGGTCTCCCAAACACAACGTAACTCTCCCGCTGTGGAAGCTACTACTGCCAAAATTAAAGACCACTATGAAATGTACAAGTTAAAGGACTATGAGGTGGCATAGTTGCAGCCTAATCAACAGGTCGGGAAACCAGCATCAGCAAGCCACTGATGGAGCAACTGCCCTATTATCTCGCGTGAAGCCGATGCCCGGACACCGGAACGCATAGTCTGGCTGCGGCCCTTCCGCAGTGGACTCTTGACCTTCATAAAGTGGGCTGAATACTAAAATCTACATCTTTATGTCCTTGTTTTGCGTAGCCAAAAAGCAGCAAGAAAAGAGCCTGTGCCTCATTTTTACTTTCAAACTTTAAGAGACACAAATAATTGGTGAAACATGTTGAAGGCAGAACTCTTGCTCTAAGAGAGTATAACAAATATGGTTTTCATTTTTCAGTGTCTCTAGCGGAGAAAGGCCCAGAGAAGGATGTTGCAACAGAGACCAAGCATTCATCAAGCATATCCAACAGAGGTAAGTACCATTATTATTTATATTTTGCCAACACTCAGCCTTAGCAATGCTAAAATAATTTGTTATTAGGGCTGGAAATTGCCAAAATTTCTAACTACTAAGCTCTACTCCATAAGTCACACTCTGCTTTTCTCTGCATCATAATTACTCTTCCCTAATATTTTGTCTTGTCTAATCCAAGATCTATGACACAGTGAATAATGACATTGGAAGTTCAGTTTAGAATACTGAGAAAGTGAATTTGAGTAAACTTTCATCACCTGAGGTTTACTTTTTAAAAAATATCCAGACAGTTTTAGCTACTCATTTTCAATAAAATGAAACATAATTATATGATTAGACTTAGATGAGCCACTGAGAAATTCACCAATCTAATTGAAACTAAATAATTGGAAAGCCTATCTATAATGCCTCAAACTGTAGGAAATAATAACTTTATCAGTGACTGCACTGAAAATTATCCTGGGCCTGGAAAGGCAAGGCTTACTATAGAGAATAGTGTTGCAGAATTTTGAGTCCCTATAGAAAATTAATAAAGGTCATCATTCTGGGTCCCTCAAAGTTATATTTCACATTTTACTTTGCAAATTACTTCAAAATTTATTTTTCTGTCTTTGCATGAGATTAGTTCAGCAACCTAAAGGCTATCAACAGTGTCTTTTGACTGACAGTCTCTGCGTTGGGAGTTAAGTTTGAATTTGCATTTCAAAGCAACAATTGTTGGCAGAGGAAGCCAGAAACTTTTCTAGGACACATTCTACCCTGTTAGACAGGTAGTTCCTAAACACCAAAATGTTTGAGCTGTGCTTGTGGTCACTGCAACTTTCATAGATCTTCATTTCCCTCTGGCCTGTCAGAGCCTGTTAGGTAATGAGAAGAAAATGAGCAATGCTATGCTCCTACTGTTATGTACTGTTCCTTCATTGTCACCTTTACTGGCTTCTAGGAGGCAGAGTGTGAATCTTAAAGGAGTAGTTTGATTCCTTGTCACAGTTAAAAACTGATACATTCAAAGAATGAGCTTCTTTCTGGTGTCCACTTTTTGTTTTACTTTCTTTTTAGGGCAGGATTCCTCTCTGACAGCTATCACAGGTTTTTTGTATTTTTTTTTAACAAAGAAAATTATTTTTTCTAGGATAATAGTTGGAATTACCCTCAGGTAGTTACTTAGCTCAAGAACTACTTACTGAATACCTAAATCAGTTAACAACGAAGGAATTTTGTTGAGAAGGGAATTAGTGCAAATAAAATATTCATGTCTAGTAAAATAGTAATTAATTACATGGATGAAAAATAATGTCAGAATGAAATTTCACTAAGTGGCCTTGTGAAAGAAGAGCAAACACAAGAGGATATAATTGTTTATTAATTTGAAAAATAGGGGATGTGGACTTGTGTGAATATTGTTTCTTATATTTATTTCTGTCTATAAAATTTTTTTTAAAACACTTGCATAAGCAGGAATCAGTGGATGGAGAGAAATAACAGTGACGTAGAAAATTACAAAAAATTTTAGGTAGTATAAGATAAAAGAAAGTACCAGGTAGAATGAATCACATAATATATTGCCAGTTGCTGGTGTAGCCAAATGTCTTCAGAAGAGAGTTGACCAGGCAGAATTGATCTCCTGTCTCCACATTACTATCACCTTGCATAGCCCTATCACATATGGTAGGATGCCAAAGAGGCAAGAAGTAAATCATAAAGTGAGGAAGGATTCAGTGAAGTAGTAAAATAGAGCTCAATGGATATGTATGTGGTAAGAACTATGGCAATGTTACAAATTAGAAAAATGAAAAATTAGAAAACAGGAGATCGTATGTATTTTAATTAATTAATTTTTGTATAAGCCAAACTTTCCGCTATGTTTTTGAATTAAAGTAGGCTGTAATCCATTAAACTGAAACTTGTGCAGGGTGTGAACATGAGTTTCAGCATATTTTCTCTTTCATAAAAACTCCTACTGATTAGTGGTAGCTGCTTGAATTGCTCTATGGGGATGTATTATGAAATGACACCCAAACATTTCAAGAGGGTCATAATCAATTACTTATGTTTTCAGTGATTATTGAAATGGAACATGACTTCTTACCATGAACAAGACCTTTCAAAACATGAGTTTCATATAAACTAGGGCTGAATCAGACCAGGACGGAAAATTTGTAACATTTCTTTCTTTTTTTTTTTTTTTTTTAAATTGTACTTTAGGTTCTGGGATACATGTGCAGATCATGCAGGTTTGCTGCATAGGTGCATACATAACCAGGTGGTTTACTGCCCCCATTCCCCCTTCATCTCTATCTGGCATTTCTTCTCATGTTATCCCTCCCCAACTTCCCCACCCCCTGCTGTCCCTCCATTAGCCCCGCCCCAACTGACCTCAGTGTGTGATGCTCCTTTCCCAGAGTTCACGTGTTCTCTTTGTTCAACATCTGCCTAGGAGTGAGAACATGCAGTGTTTGGTTGTCTGTTCTTGTGTCAGTTTGCTGAGAATGATGGTTTTCAGGTACATCCAAGTCACTACAAAGGACACGAACTCATCATTTTTTATGGCTGCATAGTATTCCATGGTGTATATGTGCCATATTTTCTTTGTCCAGTCTATCATTGATGGGCGTTTGAATTGGTTCCCAGTCTTTGCTATTGTACACAGTGCTGCAATGAACTTATGTGTGCATGTGTCTTTATAATAGAATGATTTATAATCCTTTGGGGGATATACCCAGTAATGGGATTACTGGGTCAAATGGAATTTCTATTTCTAGATCCTTGAGGAATTGCCACACTGTCTTCTACAATGGTTGAACTAACTTACACTCCTACCAACAGTGTAAAAGCATTCTTATTTCTCCACATCCTCTCTAGCATCTGTTGTCTGCGGATTTTTTTAACGATTGTCGTTCTAACTGGTGTGAGATGATACCTCAATGTGGTTTTGACTTGCATTTCTCTAATGACCAGTGATGATGAGCATTTTTTTCATGTTTGTGGGTTTCATATATGTCTTCTTTTGAGAAGTGTCTGTTCATATCCTTTGCCCACTTTGGAATGGGTTTTTTTTTTTCTTGTAAATCTGTTTTAGTTCTTTGTAGATTCTGGATATTAGCCTTTTGTCAGACAGGTAGATTGCAAAAAATTTTTTCTATTCTGTTGGTTGCCGGTTTGCTCTAATGATTGTGTCTTTTGCTGTGCAGAAACTCTGAAGTTTAATTAGATCCCATTTGTCTGTCTTGGCTTTTGTTGCCATTGCTTTTGGTGTTTTAGTCATGAAGTCCTTGCTTACGCCTATGTCCTGAATGGTTTTGCCTAGGTTTTCTTCTAGGGATTTTATGGTGTTAGGTCTAATTTTAAATCTTTAATCCATCTGGAGTTATTTTAGCGTAAGGTGACAGGAAGGGGTCCAATTTCTGCTTTCTGCACATTGCTAGCCAGTTTTCCTAACACCATTTATTAAACAGGGAGTCCTTTCCCCATTGATTTTTTTTTTTTTTTGCCAGGTTTGTCAAAGATTCGATGGTTGTAGATGTGTGGTGTTTCTTCTGGGGTCTCTGTTCTGTTCCATTGGTATATGTCTCTGTTTTGGTACCAGTACCAAAAATTTTTAGCATTTCTAATGTTACAAAGTTGATGGGTTTGATGATAAATTGATGGCTAGTGTTTGTAAATTCAAGGACCAATTACAGTCTAAATCTGTGCCTAACAGACAGCCTAAACTCTGATTTGAAGAAGAATCTGAAGTCACATTAAATTAGTTGATTTTTGTTTGGAATCTTACAGATGTGAGGAGAAAGTAGATTCAGCTTACAGACTTTCTGGCTGATGAAGGCTGAGATTGGATGAACATTAATGGTTCTTTTTGGATCTCTGAATTATGAATGGCATTTTAAAATCTTCTTCTTAGGCTTTGAAACACAGATCATAAGGACTCCATAGGCTTAGGATACATCACTGAGTGTGCTCACTTTGGTTCAGATGATATGGCACATCCCAGCCTTAAGAAAACTGGTTGGCAGTTCTTGCAGAGATTTCTTTGATGGTTTATTGTTTGCTTTTAAGCTAGGTGTGTTAGTCAGGGTTCTCTAGGGGGACAGTACCAATAGAATAGATGTACATAAAAAGGGGAGTTTATTAGTTTATTAAGGAGCATTGACTGACATGATCACAAGTTGAGATCCCAAAATAGGCCATCTGCAAGTTGAGGAGCAAGGAAGCCAGTCCAAGTCCCAAAGCTGAAGAAGTTGGAGTCTGGTATTCAAGGCCAGGAAGCCTCCAGCATGGGAGAAAGATGTAAGCCAGAAGACTAAACCAGTCTAACCTTTGAATGCTCTTCTGCCTCCTTTTATTGTGGCCATGCTGGCACATTAGGTTGTGCCTACCCAGATTGAGAGTGGGTTTGCCTTTCTCAGTCCACTGATTCAAATGTTAATCTCCTTTGGCAACACCCTCACAGACATACCCAGGAACAATACTTTGCATCCTTCAATCCAATCAAATTGACAGTCAATATTAACCAACTTATAAGGCTTTTAGGAAAAGCATGTGTAGTAGTAGAATACTTCAGAATGTTAGACAAAATTGGATGCAATCTGTGAGTTTGTAGGCCAAATTCAATGATTCAGTAGGAACATCTGACTTTGAGACTCTCTGTATGTGCAAAACCAAAAGATACGTCAGAGAAAAGAAATGATTAATGCAACAGTGCTCTTAGCAATTTTAATTTTAATGAAGAACCATCTGCTGGAACAGATAACTGGCAGAAATTCTAGCATGCAGATATTTGTTTGCAATGGAAGAACCTTAAAAATGGAATAGAATTTGACATTCATGTCACATTCTCCTCCTTACATCTTTCCAGGCCTTGATTTTGAGACTGGTCATAGCATCCTTCCATAGGTTTTTAACTTGCCTTATAAAAGCTTGGTCTGGGTAAGAGAAGTATGATCCTCATGATATTACGCACCAGCCCAATGTCAGCAATTCATTGATTAGAGTACACTGACAACTGGGTCCCTGTCTCATTTGCAAGTGCCCTGCTTGGATTCCTAGCCTTCCAACTTAAAAAGTTGGGAGTGGAGTCTGAAAAATCATTAAGCTTGTAAAGTTCTATCATATATATAAAACTGTTATCATCTAATATATTTTATAACATATAACATATATACAACCTAATTTTTCTGAAACCACATACACATCTGTGTAATCAGTGACTGGAACAAGATACATTGGTAGCATCCTCGAAAGCCTCTTTTGTGCTCCTTCTAATCACGAATCGCCCAACAAGGATAACTGCTCTTCTGACTTCTAACCTCAGTGGTTAATTTTTATGTTTGATGTAAATTGAATTCTATAACAGGTGTTTTTAATTTTGTGGTCTGTCTTCCTTCCTTCATTTTACTTCTGAGGTTTATTCATATTATAATGACTATTACGACTAGATTTTTTTATTCTCATTGCTATATAATATTCCTCTGTGTGACTTATGTCATGTTCTTTTTTATTCTCCTGTGTTTGGGCATTTAGATATCTTATAGTATTGAGCTATTATTATGCATAGCACATCTATGACGATTGTAGTACATATCTTTTGGTAAATAGATACAGGTATTTATTTTGGTTATAAGCCAAGGAATGGAAATTGTGGGTCATAAAGGCCAAATATATTCAGCTTCAGGAGATGCTGGTAAATGGTTTTTCAAAAAGGTTATGTAATTTACACTTTCTCCAGCATGCCCGAGAATTCCAGTGTCACCAACACTTGGTATTATCTGTCTTTCCCAGTGTTTAGTCTTTCTGGTATTGTGGTTTACATTTGATGTCCTTAAAAACTAATGAAATTAAACACCTTTTCATGCCTTTGTTCATTATAATTTTAAGTTATTTTTAGTGTTTACTCATGTACATTTACCAACTTCTTAGTCAATATCCATGAATTTATCACATTGGTTACCAAATATTAAAGTGTGATATTTTATAGCAAAATTGATTCTTAATTGTTGAATATTTGGATTATTTCTAATATTTTTCTTTCCAAACTATATGATACTATTTTGCTTAGTTGATTTCCATAGGGATATGATCCTAAGAATGGATGGAATTATTCAGTTAAAGCCTGTGCTATAAACATCTTCATTTAATAGAAAAGAAAACTGAAGCCTTGAAAGGCTAAATAATTCTGTCCAGTCACATGCTATGTTTGATTACAAGGTTGATCTAATTAGGGCACCAGTCTAGAACAAACAAATGTCATTCGAACCCACCATCGTAACTACCATCTTTTAGTAAAATTCCTAGCAGAGATGATGAGTTTAAAACAACAAAATCTCCTTAATGAAATGAGTAGTTTATTAATCTTAATCTATCCTGCCATTTATAAATTAAAGATATATCATTAATTGATCATAAAAAGCCTTAGCTAAAATTAACTACTGTACTTTATGTGTGTTCTAGACTCTGTACTTTCACTAGTCTAATTCTCTCTATAATTTCAATGTTCACTCTTCTGTCTTCTCAAAATGACATAGTAAAATAAAGTGTGTGCTTCGAATTCCTCCTCCTTTTTTGCAACAAAAATATAGAAGCAACAGATGAAACATGAAAAATGGAAATAAAAAGATACATCAGTGCTCAAAAATTAGTTATTTCTCTAGACTAAAAATGGAAGGAAAACCCAAGGGATTCAACAAAGCAGAGCTCTGAGTCTGGAAATGGGAAAAGCTTATCTCCTATGGGGTGACAGTGTTTAAGTGTATTCGAAGCTAAGAAGGGGGTGGATCTAGGAAGGTGGCATAAAACCAGACTCAAAAACTTTGTAAGGAAAGTTGTGATTGTTAATTGCCTGCAGTATAGCTTTTATGTACTTCAACACTTACAGAAATAGGGAAAAAGGTAATAAGCCTTATTGTCACTACTATGACACACCCGCTCTGCAGCCGGCACCAGGCTCTGCACTCGGAGCCTAGCTCTGTCGCATGGCTTCCCTGGAAGGCTCCAGCGGATGCAAGGCTCCTGGCTGGCTCTCCCACCGGAAAACCTGCCCAGCAACCCGCCAACCAATAGGGGCCCGCCCCGTCTCAATTCCGCTCTCTTGGAGTCAATCAGAACACCCAGCTGTTGCTCCTTCTCCTAGCCATAAAAACCCCAGGCCCCAGGAAGTTGGCGCGGCTTCCCTGGCCCCTTTCCCCGGACCGTGGAACCTCACCTGGGAGCTGAATAAATTGAATTTTCATTCAAAAAAATACATATATAAATAAATAAATATATAAGTGTTATATATATATTATGTTATTGCCTGTCCAACAGGGAGAGAAATGTCCCTGAGCTCACAAGGGATGAGAGCTTTAAGGTGCCAGTGTTAGACCTACTTCTGCATGGGGCAGACATTATGGGTCAGGGTTGTCCCAAAACAGGAATGAGTATGTAGAAGAGAAGAAAAACTGCAACAGCAATAACAAAAGCAGCAACAACAATAAAATTGCTTAAAATGAGCCTACATTCATAATTGTCTTCTTTGAAAAAAAAAAAAAAAAGATGAGCCTACAAACCAATCTTCCAAAGCTTGTAAGTCAAGCCAAAGTAGACTGCTGCTGAATTAGCTAATGAGGAAATAATTGTTCTTTACAAAATAAAAATAAAGAACAATCTAAAAATTACTTAGAAACATTTCATTGCTAAATTCAGAGGTATAATAATAGAAATGATATTTATAAAAATAAATAACCAAAAGCAAAAAGGAAGAAAAGATATATATGAAAATAAATAATTTGTGGAAATGAAAAATATAGACTTGAAATAAAAACTCAATATTCTAGTTAAACTTTAACCTGTACAGAGTTTAGAGAATCCAAAGAATCAAAAAATGATTGTGAAGTAACTTCAATCTAACATAGATACTGAGATAAAGAAAAATATAAAAGAGAAGTTAGGGACTGGAGAGGATATTAATAGAGTAACAGTACCAGACTGCAACATATAATTAAGGAAGAGGACTAAAGGAAATAAAAAATCAATATTTCAAAAAATAATGGCTGCAATTTTTTTAAACAAAGAGTTTGTAAACTAAAGAATGAAATGTATGCTCATGCATTAGAATAGATGATAAATACACCATGAAACATTGTCCTCAAACTAGCAGATATAAAAAAAAATGAAATTTTATGTGTGATTAGTAAGGAAAGACAAATTTTACACAGTATTTAGAATCACAGCAAACTTTTTTTTTTTTTAATCAGCAATGCCAAGTACTATAAGACAAGAAAATACTATCTTATAAAAAAACGCCAAACAAAATATAACACTGAAGGTTTTTATTCAAGAAGGATGGTTAAATTAAGGAATTGCCAAGGATATGAAAAAGAACTATTTTCCCTCCTATAAACAGTTTCTGAAAGAATTATTAAAGGATGTGTTTCAAAAGGTGGCATATACAGAAATTCATAAAAAACACGATCACAGTTTAGCTCAAATGTCATTAAACTTTTTCTATAAAGAGCCAGTTAAAAAATACTTTATGTTTTGCAAATCATATCATTTCTATGGCAAAGGATAAGACATAGAAGATGGTATGGTTATGTCCCAAAACTGTTATTTTGCATTAACAGGAGGCAGACCAGATACGGCCTACAGCTGTTGACCACTATTGTAGATTACAAAGAGAGACTCAAAAATTTCAGAGATGTTAATTACCTCTCTCTGTCTTGCATGCAGTCTGGTGGTACCCAGCATCAGAATCGATATAGAAATGATAGAGAATTTTCAATCATCTCTGTATTTGCAATATCCACACAGTCAAGTGCTGCATAATGGCATTTCAGTTAGCAGTGGTTCACTTATGCAACGATAGTCCCATCAAATAGTAATACCATATTTTTGCTGTACCTTCTCTATATTTAGATACACAAATACTTACCATTGTGTTACAACTGCCTGCAGTATCCAGTAAAGCCACATGCTAAGGTTTGTAGCTTTGTAGCGATAGGTTATATAACATAGTGTTAGTATAAAATAGGCCATACCATCTAGGTTTGTGTATGTATACTCCATGATGGTCAGACAGTAACAAAATCACCTAATGAATTTCTCGGAATGTGTGTCTGACGCTAAGTGATGCATAAATATATTACCAGCTTATACCAGTATGAGAATTTGGCAACAATATGCAGATCTTCATCATCATTTTTATATTACCTGTCCAATTTTGTATAATGCTTATCTCATCAGAAGAAGGGTTTATTTATGGTGAGGCCCTCATTTTCCCCTGAAACACTGGGATCAGATGGGTCTCTTTAGATTTTTGTGCCTTTGGATAAGACAAAAGTGTTTTCTAAAATGAATGTCATATGGAAAACTTCACATGATTACTCAGATGGCTTTTGCTGTTTCCATTTCTGATTACAAAGAGCTTTACCACAGAGAAACAACTTTCTCTCAGGGCTGGATTTAGCAGAATGTGTTTGTTCATTTAATTTATTCACACCCAATGCAAAAGGGTTGCTTTCATATTACTGCTTGTTGGCAGAGTTGGCTATTTTTTAAGTTAATTGACTTCTTGGCACTAAAGATTATACTTTTAGAAACACTTTTATCAGAAGAAATATGAAGCAAAAGCTGAGCCTAAGTTCCTAAATCATTCTCAGGTTTTATTGTGGCTTGCTCATTCATGCAATTTGAGACAGAGACTCTGAACCCAGGCAAGCTGGCATGCCTGCTAGTGTTAACAAAAAAGATGTATTATGGAAAGTCCTTATCTGCCTATGCCTAGAAATGTATTTTTTTCTGGCTCTCCATTATTCTAAATACTTATTGAGAAATGCATGTTTCTTTTATTTTTTTACTTCTTTTTGATAATATTAAATATATAATGTTAAATGTTAAATTTGTATAGTGTTAGTGTAGGTTTTGTATAGCAGGTCAAAATATACAATTTGTACAATAAAAATATTTAGTGGACTTCAAATGGTATGACTTTATAAATCCCAGCCATTTGTATCATAAAAATTTATTTATGTCCTTCGTTGTTCCAGAAATGATTCAACATGCCTCAGGTGTAAAACCTGAAAAGCGAGATGAGAATTAAGGTAAGTGAAGCAAACAGGTGGAAAAGAAAATTAAGGAGGGTAAATAATGTCAGCTAGAATTAAAATTTATTATAAAATTTGTGATGTTAGATATTTCATGATTACTGAAGTGTGCCATATATTTGGCTCTTAGCTTCCAAGTAGCCAAAGCAAAGAGAAAGAAAACATTATGTTTAAGGAGAAGCTATTTTTTTCCCTGGTAGCAAACCAGGGGTCTTCATAAAGGAAACATATTGTGATGTACTGAACATATGCCTGCAATGCACATTTCAGAGAAAGCTTGCAGCTAACATACTATACAACAAAGTCTAGTTTTGTAAAAGCAGTTCGGTTGTTCTATCGGGGGTAAGATGGCACAGGTCAAGTTTAACCACTGTCTTGTAATCTGGGTTAACAACAAGGAAAGTACAAGGACAATTTTAAAATATGTATGGGGAGAAATAAAGTGAACATCCTTTAGCTAGTACTCTGCTAAAATTCTGTAATATACTTTTGAGAGGAGCAGTATAACAGAAAATTCAATGCTGTATTCTTTGATAAATATCAAAAGTACAGAATTTTAAAGTGTCTTTTTTCTTTTAAGTTCAGGAGTACAAGTGCAGGTTTGTTACATAGGCAAACTTGTGTCATGGAGATTTGTTGTTCCAATGATTTCATCACCCAAGTATTTAAGCCGAGTATCCGTTAGTTATTTTTCCTGATCCTCTCCCTCCTCTCGCTCTTGTGATAGGTTGTTATACATTAACATTCTTTTTTAGGATAAATAAAGCATTTAAACTGATTTGTCTAGAGCTGATCAGTGTAATTTCACTGAATCAGGCTGACAAGGATATACAGCTTATGTTTTGTTTTTGTGATTAGAGAGCATGTTTTGGGGAAATCTAGATGACTTAAGTTTTGCTTATGAGTTTATGGGATTTGGCTTTGGAATATATCTAAACTGTGGTCTTTATTTTTATTTTTCTTGAACAATAAGAATCTGCATTTTGCAGTGGGTTTTGGACACATTTTGCAAGCATTGCTCTAGACGTGGTGAATCTCTCCTCTGGGGCTGAGATTATTGCCATGTTAGTAAAAATTGCCAGTGGGCTATTATTAACAAATTTTGTTTCGTTTAATTTTCCCCCTTTGGAGATGGAAGATTATGTCTCTTTTTCATAGGATTTTTATAAGACTGCTTTCATTCATCTAAATCTAGATGTTCAGGGAAAGATAAAGGAGACTCCCTGGGGGTAACAAAAATCTCTCCTCAACAAGAATTTTCAGTGAATGCTGTACAATGAATTGCCAGGCAACAACTTTGTATTTATACTGTATTAATATAGTTCATCGACTTTTAGTATTATTATTATTTTTGAAAACTTTTTATTGTTCACAGTATGCCTGAGGGAGACCATATTATTTATAGTTGTGTAGCTATAAACAGACATGAGCTGCATTACTAAGTATTCAAAAAAAAATGGGGCATAACCAGGCAAAGAGGCAGTTTTACTTCCAGTGATCCAGTTATGTGCTGGTGAAGAATGGATCACCTGGCTACCTGCTTGAGTGGTTTAAGCTGGTGAAGAATTTGCATATTTTAGCTCATCTGCAATCCAGTCATTTGCCTTCTTAAAAACATAGCTGGCAAAAACGTTGTGTCATGCTTAAATTCACACTAACAGTGGTGACAAAGAATGAAGTCTTCTTTCTCTATCTTAAACTCTGGATTAATTTACCTAATCATTTACAATATTACATTTTCAGAGACAAACACTGAAGAATGTGAGTTTTTGACTAAAATATCAAAACCAACATGTGTTCTTTCTGTCATTTTCCAGACAGTGTGTGGGTTGTGGGGCTGAAGGGATGAGTAAGGACAGCTGACAGCTCCCAGGGCATTTGTATCTAACACTCCCTTCATCAGTGGGTTCTGCAATGGTTTGCATTACTCTCTATCCATTCAGATAATTTCTCCTTGTGAGACAGGTCACCAGGTGATGAAATCGCTTCACTAGTTTATTTTCTATTACCAGGGATTTTAAAATCTTATGTCTGGGCAACAAATGTTGCTATGTTTCTAATATCAGTGAGTAGAGGTAGCAAATGAAATCAATTTTTTTCAGGAAAATATTGGAAGGACAAAAGGAAAAATATAGAGAAGGCAATGAAGCAGCTATGATTTCTTTTCACCCAAAGAGAACACAATCACAGGGGTTTTCTGTTGCTTACATCGATGTTGTAGATTTTCTTTCAAGGTGAGTGAGTGAGTAAGATGTTGGCAGTTATGTTCAGGTGATAAAAGATTCTGGGTCTATTGAATGAGAGCAGTTTTCATCAGTTAGTATGAAGCTGTCTTGCCTTCTTCTAAGAGTGAGCTCAAATGAAAGCCCCTGAAAAATGGCTTTGGATGCAAACTTGGTTCTAGCTTCTGCAGAAAAGCTAAGTGTAAGAAACACTGACCAATCAAGAAGATGTTTGATGAGTTAAAAATGGATGATGGCACGAGGTCACCACTGTAGTGGGCTATGACTGTGCCACTGCATACCAGCCTGGGTGACAGAGGGAGACCCTGTCTCTAAAAATAAAAGGAGTATTCTAGTCTAGCTGGGTGACAGAAAGTAAAGTTAGGCAAAGGAATAACTAATAACAAATGATTTTAGCATGCAACATTAGTGAGAAAATTAGATATGTATCCCTGGAGTACTTGAATATTTATCTAATTGATATATCATCTACTTTAGTCTTTTCAGTGAATTTTTGGTGTATGCTTGCTTCCAATTTGTTAATTTATTTTATTAAAGCTGGCCAAAAAGACAGAACTATGAGTTTAAAAACAGGCTAAACACATACACACACACACGGACACACACACATACATACACACTTGCCTGTCCTAATTTTATCTATGGGGTGTTTGGTTATTAGTACAAAGGACCATAGGAAAAGATCACTGCTTTAACTACCTAACAGGATGAATAAGGAAATAACTTTACTCAGATTGGTTGTGAGATTGAATTAGAGAAATTTTCACCAAACATGACATCTTCAGCTGATACTCTTCACGTAAGCATACAACATGGCCTTTTCAGGCCGATTTCTTTGCTCATTCTCCCTTGCTTTTCTGGAGGAGGACATTTCTTTTCCAGACAGCCTTTGCCTCTGCTTAATATTCACTTCAAATCCTTCCTCAGAGCCTATGTCCTTCAGGGAGGCATCACTGAATCACTTTTTTTTGACCCCGATCACCCTGTTCCTTCAGCCCTGGTACTAACATATTAGATGGACAATAATTCAGTGGCTTTTTGCTGTGTCAGGAATTACACAGAAAATTCACCCAAAGGACAGACAAATGCAGCCTCTTCTGCTGCAGTCCGATGGCTCTTCTCAGAGTGGAAAGAACGTGTGAGCTGAGGGCTGAGCTAGGGAATGGAATGCTTGGCTTCTAGTCCACATTAGGCACTTGGTCTGTCATGGAATGTGGGCTAGTTACGCGTCTCTCTAGTTCTTTAGGAGCAGTACCTGCTCACCAGCAGATTAAACTAATGTGACAGTTCAGAGGTAAAGGGTGAGAATGTGTTTTGTAGACTACAAAGTGCTCTGTAAGTGCAAGAACTTTGTATGTTTTCATTCTTCCTCGTCTGCTACCTTGGCCTCCTGAGCCTACCACTTGTGCAGTCACAAGGGCCTTGCTCTCAGAAGGCGTCACGCCTAGTTTAATGCTCTGCTAGCACCATCTTGAAATTCTCAACAATTTTATCTTTTAATTTGTATTTTGTAAATGAAGTCCAATGGGAAAATGGAGCACCAGAGATGTACGCAGTATGTGTAACATGGATGTCCACAGTTCCTTACTGCCTCATTTGCACACAGCACTGAAGTCTAGCGAAATATGACATATAGGAATTCAGTAACACTCAAAGCCACTAGGAGGCAGAACGCTATGTCTATGACTGACTTCACTAGAGGCCACGCTTTCCTTTTGAACCAAAACTCGCTTCTAATCCAGAAAGAAGGTAACAATGGCATTCTAAAAACACAAACAGCCAAGGAAGTCTTTTATGCTCTTATTTGTGTTACTTCCTTGCATTGGTTAATCCCTTACATTGAAAATGTTGACATAAATGGAAAGGGAAAAATAGAGTAACTAGATTCTTTCATTTTCACTTCTTCCTTGCTCATCGGTCAGGTAGAGAGTGTTGCTAGAATGCGTGTAACATCAAGAAGTGAAATGAAGATGGTGATAATTGCACAGCAGTATAACTTGCTGTGCCCAATACCACTAAACTGTGTACTTACACATGGTTAAAACAGTACATTTTATATTTATTTTACCAAAATTAAACTTACCAACAAGAATTTTTTTTAATTTAATTTTTTAAAAAGCTGTAAAATTAAAACAATTGACTTAGTTTAGAGGAGGAAGGTCTTAGCATCCTGGCTGGGCTTGAAAATAAAACTAACAATGAGAGACAAACTGGAGAAAAGCCTACTGATTTATTTAATAAATAAATAAATGTTATATGACATGAGAGAGAGTCTTCAGAAGGAAATGAAGATCAAAGGAAACAGGGAAATGTGTGTATATTTTATGCTAAATCTGATTAAAGAAGAATCTAGCTGTGAAGAAACATGGTTGGACACAAAGGGTTATGCTCTGATGGTAATAAACTGGGAATTCAGCAAGTCCTGTTTGTTCATATTCTTTTCTGTGTCTCTATGACATTCCCATTCTCCAGGTTTAGGGCAGGATGCCTGTCACATGAAGGTATTTAGTGAAGAAAGAGGGGAGGAGGTCAGAGAGTTACCTGCCTAGGTTTAGGGCCTGCTTTCAGGGAGAACGGGGGAATTTAAAAGGTCAGATAAACCGTCTGTCTTCTGGAGTTTTCTTAATTTTCTTCAGGTTAAAATACTTATTATGCCAAGGTGCCTAATTTTGAGATATCATGCTCTGAGCCCAACATTAGTTTTGTGGAATCATTCCACTATTCTGGTAAGACTGATATACATTTACAAGATAAGGAATTCGACTTGTGTAATTTGGTGATGCTACCTGTGAGTAAAATGCACTCATATTTTCATTTAAAATGGACATTGTGTAATAGCAGAATGGTAAGATTCACACAAATTATTTACAATTTTAATTTTTAAAAATTTAGAATGCTGTTAAATGGCAAATAATAAACACCATGATAAGTCAAGTGAGAGACTGTAGAGGAAAGCACAAAAATGTATACGTTTGTAGTTTTTATAGCATTGCCTTTTTACTGCCTGTTGTACAAGAGGCCCCATATACCATTTTGTACTTGACTTCACATTATGTAGCTAGCCCTGTTCATCTGTCCTATGTTTACACTGGTGAACAATGTTTTGCAAAAGGTAAAGAATGCATAACCCCACATATGTAGTTTTCTGGGCACAAAGTACCTAGTGGAATGCACAAGATAGAGATGTACGTTTTTCATGTGAGCCTTTTATTCATTTTATGTTGTTAACAGGCTTATTCTGTGGGTTTTCTTGACTTGCTTTTTACCTTTGATCTGTATTTTGATATACGGCTCTTTGAGAGACATAGTATCTTAGCCTCACATTTAATCAGTGACAACATTCGACAATAAAAACCTAATGAAACAGAAAGGACTTTAATTGTTCATAACCATCTTTTCATTTTTACTAATTACCATGTGCATTTTTCATCCATCTTCTTAAGGCTAAAATAATTCTCAAAAAGAAAGAAGAAAGATAGAAAGACTTTTAAATTCCTACAGGCTTTTTCAAGTTGTTCTCACCAATTCCATAGCAATCAAAAGAAAAAAGGAATGTTTCCCACTGCTATGAAGACCCCTCAGTGCTAAGTTGGGCCTTGAAGTTTGGGCTGTCTCCTTTTTAATCAATTTTTACATCTGAGGTTCTTTTTTGTAACTTTTTGTATAGAATTTATCTTTAAATGTTCCTTACAAGAATATTTCCATATTATTGATTACTGTCAGGAAGAAGATAGAAATATTTAATAAGTTCTTTACTATATTTCCCTTATTTCGTTTTATCTTTTTTTCTTCCTTTCTGCACCTACATCACTGACTCAAGTGCTTGTCATCTTCAAAGCACACTTGGGGCCTGTGTCACAGCTGCCAGGAACTAGGCAGACAACGATCCTTGGAATCTTGCTGTTCTTTTAAATGTGAAAGGGTCAGGAAAGTCTACCCTGTTGCCCACTTGGTAGGTGTGTCTAAACTTAAGCTTTATTTTTATTTTTAAGAAATATAAAATACGCTGTCTTTTACAGTAAGAAAGATCCTACTGTCCTTCTATCAATAAAGCCTGCACTTTGAATTATATTTTCATATGGAGCAATGATTCATCAACATTCCTTTTCATCATCTGCTCTGGAACTAACAGCATGCTGTGAAAGGCACACTTGCTGGGGCTATACATATGGCCCAGTGTGTGGATGTGAAGCAGATTGTTCTCAGACAGATTTGTTAGAGCCTGACTCCTGTTCCACTAACATGCTTTATCAAACATCACCAAATATCACCAAATCTAGTGAATACTTTTCTGTGCATGGTGTAGGGGAAGAAAATATAATTTTACTTCTACCCTTCTAAATTTTCAGCCGGGACTCCTGTAACAAAAGACAGATAAATAAGAGAGAAGTAAGTGGAAGTTTATTAACATCGATAGCTCATGAGTACGTGGGAGATACTCAGGGAATGAGTAACTCTCAAAAGGGGAGCCAAAAACTCTGGTTTATATATCATCTTCAACTGAAACAAATTAAAAAATGAGGAAGGTTAGTTGTATGGAGGTGACCAGGAAAAATACGGCAAACAAGAATAAGATTTGTTTTGCAGATTTAAGTCCCTGCCTTCCCTATTGATGAATCTCTTGGGATTTAGTCATCCTTCTTTTTCTGGTACAGAGAGGGAGATATCCCTGAAAGGAGATTTTTTTTACAGATGCAAATCTTCCTTACAAAAGGATATGTTCTACCCTGTGTTTAGAACTTTTCCTGTGTCTGCTGTTTCTCAAAATAATCCCTGTGCTAAAAAGACATATTTTGGGCTGGCGTATTCTAGTCTTCTCCAGTTATATTTTGGAATGGCATATTCTGGTTCTCTCCAGTTATATTTTGGAATGGCATATTCTGGTCTCCTGCAGTGGTGACTTCTAGAGCTTATAGCATTTGAACTCTGACACTTTTTCTCTTGATTTCTAGGACACAATTTTCTCTTTTTCTGTCTTTCTCTTTATGATTGTATGCCTTTCTTCAGCTGCTCCTTTCCTCTACTAGTTTCTCTGACATGTCAATATTCTGCAATGCTTGATTCCCAGCCCTCTTTTCATTTTACTCTGTAATATTCTCACTTGGTGATCTTATTCAAATCCAAGGCTTCAACTGCTGTAACCACTCAGCAAATCTGTCTCCTGCCAAGCCCTCTTTCTGGAGTTGTCCTTTACATAGACGCTTTATCAATTAGGAAAGTGTCAGCTGTAACTAACACAAAATTTGACAAACAGTAGCTGAAAAAAATAGGGCATTTTTTTTCACACATATTAACTATTAATTCCAGAGGTAGGCAGCCAATGGCTTTTGCAGGAGACATTCTAGTCATCAATATTTTAAGTTCCAGCTGCCTTTCTGCTCCAGAATTATTATCATATTGTTTTTATAATAATGCTTGTTGCTTCCCAGTCACACAATGGCTACTGTATCTCTTGGTATTGCATCCATGATCGATCCAGAAAGAGAGAAAAAGAAGGAAGTCTGTCTTTTCAAATTAGGAAACAGAATCTTCACTAAAAAACCCACCAAGCATATGTTCAGATATATCTCTGATAAACTCCCTACATGGCCACCCACAACTTCAATGTGGGCTATAGAATTAATTATTAAGATTTTCTCCTTTATAATTGAGAAAGGCAAGGGTGAATGTAGTTATGAATAGCTCATCCACAGTTTGGGTACCCAATCCACAGCTTGGACACATTTATTTACATACTTGACATCTCTACCTGGATATTCCATGGACACTTTAAACTTAGCCTGTAGATGTAACATATATATCGCCTCTCCTGTAATCTGTATCTCCATGAAATTTATTATTGTTTGAAACTGAAACCCAAAGTCCTTCTAGACTCTTCCTACTTCCTTATCTAACTATTTACCAGGACCTATGTCCTGGGTCAACGACAAAATGAACTTCCCATGGCTAACTGAGGTGCTCAAAATCAAAACAGAACCTGGTAGCCACAGTGATCCAGCTCCGATGACTGGAGGGACACCAGGGTCCTTGGTCTTACATGGATAGGATCAACAACATGGACACACATGGAGTAGTTTTAAGGAGAGAAAAGTTTAATGGGCAAAAAAAAAGGAAAGGAGAAGAAAATAGCTTCCCCATGCAGAGACAGACAGAGGGAGGATTTGAACAAACTAAAACCCTGTGTGTCACGGAAAAGTGGCTGCTTATATTGAGATGCCAAAGGAGGCGGTGTCTGGTTTCCATAGGGCCTAGTGGATTGGTTTGACCAGGTATTTCATTCATGTAGCCCAAGAAGAAACTGGCCCTCCCACCCGAGCCTTTTAATATGCAAATGTAGGGCACCATGATGTTCTACACACATGGGGATATGTGGGGGTGGCCATGTTGCCAGGCACACGTGGGGGCAAGGGCAAGAAGAAGATAGTGGGAATGGCTATGTTTAGGTGGACCCTTTTTCTAATGGTGGGCACTTGCATATTAAAGCTTGCCACCTGGGCTCTAAGAGCTGGCGCTTTCTTGCTAGTCAACAAATGTTTCTGGAGCTGCTTTAAAAGAAATGAAAACTTCCTAAGGACCCCTTTTTCTCTTTATCCGCCTAAAATAACTTCTTAATAACTCCTATAACAATAGCAGAGTGAGGGAGTGGTCTTGTACTTTGTTTTCAGAAAGATGTTGTAAAAGTGTAATAGGACCTCCCTTTCTACAGTCAAGCCAAACCAGTTTCTGTTGTCTGTGCGGAGATAGACTTGAGCTAGCTATTCTCTCAAGTGACCACCCTTGATGCCTGCCAGTAAAGATAGACTTGCAATGTCTGACTTAAACACTGTTCCATCCAAACCCTGCACCTGATTGCTCCCTGCATCCTGTGCTTTTTGCTTTTTTAAACTTCTGCTCCCTAAACCTTCCTCATACTTCACAGTGTTGCACTGAAAGCTGCATCTCCCCAGTCTCTTTTAGAAAATAAAGAGAGTTGCTTTTAGAAAATAAAGTTTTCCTTTTGCTTCTGCAGATCTCATTGGTCTGTTGTTAATACCTTTTCTCAAAGGACAGCCTTGGCTCAGATCTTTATCATTTCTCATTTGGATCACAAAGTAATTTTCTAATTGGTTTACTTGTCTCTTTAAACCACTGCAAGCCATCCTCTGTGGTAGTGTTTCTCAAACCTTAATGTGGAGATAAATTGGCTGAGAATCTTGTTAAAGTGCAGATTTTGATTTAGCAGGTCTTTAGAGGGGCTGAGTTTCAGCCTTTCTAAAAAGTTTCAGTATTTCTTTATTTTTTAGATTTTTTTAGAGACAGGGTCTTACTCTGTCACTCAGGATGGAGTGCTATGGCACAATTATAGCCCATTGTATCCTCAGACTCCTAGACTCATTAGATCCTCCTGCATCAGCTTCCTGAGTGGCTAGAACTACAGTTGTGTACCACCACATCTAGCTAATTAAAAAAATATATATTTTTTTATAGAGATGGGGTCTCTTTAGATTGCTGGTCTCCAACTCTTGGCCTCAAGCAATCTTTCTACCTTCCCTTTCAAATTGCTGAGAATACAGGCATGAGCCACCGTGCCTGGCGAAGTTTCAGCATTTCTAAAAAATTTCAGAAGCTGCTATCCTGTGGGCCACTGTGAGAAACAAGGCTCTGCAATGATGTGATGAAATGCAAATTTATTATGTTACACTACTGCCTAAAACCCTACAGTGAAATTCCATTTTAGCTTTGAAGGAATAAGGTCACAGTAGACTGAAACTTTCATAGGTAAGGATAATCTTTGGAGGAACAACAACAACAAAAAAACAAAACAAAACAACTACTTGAAGGCTCTGGAGCATGACCAAAGGCAGACAGATTTTGAAGGGGATTTAAGCCTTGGAAAAAGTGAATGGTAAAATATAAGTCTCCTGACATTGCGGGTTGTAGCCTCATTTCTTGGTGTATGACAATTGACACTTCTATAGAAAGACTGCTGGCTTTATATCCAGAAGCATCATGAGATAGAGCCTGTGGCAACCACAGCTGAAGGAAAGAGAGGAGTTCATCCCAGAATGGAATGATCCAGAAAATGAAAGCCTCAGGTATGTGTGGGAACTTTAACCAAAAGCCTGGCTGGCTAAGTGCACCTGAAACAACAGACTCAAAAATGTTAAAAATGAAAGAATCGAGATTTGAATTGTCACTTGTTGCAAGTGAAATAGAATAGAGTTTGGTGTAATCAAGTTAATTGCCTGCATTTTCTGCCAAAACAAAACACCACCGTTGTTCCGAACAATATAACAAAACTAGACACTATACACATACATTGTGCAATATATACAATCAAATCAATTTTTTTAACTTGAAATATGAAAAGGTGGGAAAAATGTGAGTCATTTCCAAGGCAAACATCAGTTGAGATCAACCCCTAACTCTTCCATAGTTTTGATTTTTTGGTTTTAAAGAAGCTGTTGTAAGTGGTCACAAATTAAAGAAAAAAAGGAAACCTTGAAGATGAAAAGAAAATATTAGGGGATTCTGGACCTGAAAAATATAATATGTAAAATACAAAATGGTACATGGGTTTAGAAACACAATAAATATGACAGAGTCAGTGGGTTTAAAGAAAATCTAAAGATGAGAGAGAATATATTTTAAAAAAATAGAACAAATTTCACAGACTTGAGAAAAAATTTCAACAGATTTAAAGTATAGGTAGCCACAATGTGAAATAAAAAGAGAAAGAGAATGAATCAGAAAATAAATTATTTAAATAGTGAACTAAACTTTCTAAAGTTCTTAAATGATGTGCATTTACACATTCAAGAAGCTCAGAAAACCTAAACACGATAACCTCACATAGGAACATTATAGTCAAACTCCCGTAAACTAAGAATAAAAATAAAATCTTGGAAGTAGCCAGAGAGAAGAATAATAATATTACATACAGAGGAATACCAGGTCAACTGACTTTGGATTTATCAGAAACCATGGAGATCGCATAGTAGTGGAATAACATCTGTGATCATCTTATCAATATATAATACATTTTCTGGTCAATATTCTGCAAAAATATATTTTAAGATAAAGGAAAACTGAGGAAATTCTCTGACAGCTGATTGGTACTATAAGAATCTAAGGAAGTTCTTCCTTCCTTCCTGCTGAGGGAGGTTGATTCCAGAAAGAAACTTAGACTGTAGAATTGACTGAAGAGCATAAGAAAAAGTGAATATTTCAGTAACATAAAATAAAATAAAAAAGGAAAACTTCTGTTTAATAACCATGACTGTTTTTTTTTTTTTTTTTTTTTTTTTTTTTATTGGAGTTTTTTTTTTTTTTTTTTTTTTTTTTTTTGGAGACGGAGTTTCACTCTTGTTACCCAGGCTGGAGTGCAATGGCGCGATCTTGGCCCACCGCAACCTCTGCCTCCTGGGTTCAAGCAATTCTCCTGCCTCAGCCTCCTGAGTAGCTGGGACTACAGGCAAGCGCCACCATGCCCAGCTAATTTTTTTGTAGTTTTGGTAGAGACGGGGTTTCACTATGTTGACCAGGATGGTCTGGATCTCTTGACCTCGTGATCCACCCGCCTCGGCCTCCCAAAGTGCTGGGATTACAGGCTTGAGCCACCGCGCCCGGCCACCATGACTGTTTAAAACAAAAACCATATGGTAATGTCTTCTGAAGTTTATAATATAAGCAGGTGGATACATATGACAACTGTAACATAGAGTATAGGAGAGTAGATTGTTACATGGTTAAACAAGGCTTCCAAACGTCACATGAACCGGTCTAATGGTAACTCTACATAGTATACAAAAATTTAAATATGCAAATTGTTTTTAGAACAGTCACAAATTAATACAAATAAATGTAGCTTAAAACCTAACAGAAAAATTAAAAAGGGATTTTGAAATAATTAAAGAATTGAAGGCAAAAATGGGGATCAATATAAATAGCAAGAATAAATTTAAATAATAAAATGATAGACCTAAATGAAGCCATATCAACAACTAAAGCAAATGTTAATGGACTAAAGTCTTCAATTTAAAGACAGATTTTTTGTCCCCAAGAAGGAAGATTAGAGGCTTTTAGCATGCCTCAGCCACTTGGAAATAGCAACATAGTGCATAAAGATAAATTCTGTGAGCCCTGCTTCAAAAAGGCAAATGGAAATCCACCACCATTGTGAAGGACACCCTCGGTGCTGGGAAGCAGAATTTGTGTAAACAGCCTCCACAGTGATGTACAGCTGATAGAAGTGAGTGAAGCCCCAGTATGTGACAAAGGTAGAGACCCTCCCTTTGTGACTTATCTATACACTGAGGAATCTGAGCAGCCCAGAATGAGAGAGAGCACCTTGTTTTTCCCATGGCCTAGCACTAGCTTGGGAAGAGGCTTGGAAATGCTGAGAGGGAAAGATCAGAAAAAGCTATAGGCAGTTTCCCAGACCCTAGATTGAGAGCAGAATGTCATTTTTAATCTGTGTGCATACAAAGTCAATCATCCTTTGGTGACCTGGCAGTATGGCCATGCAAGCATTTTAGTCTAAGGCAAAAGATTGGAATGCTTGCTCCAGGGAAAGGTAGGGGCCTCAGCTGTAGGTGCTGTAATTGTTCTCTCCCCCATCACAGGCCTAAAGTGGGAGGACAGCTGCTACAGCTGTGATTTCTCCTGAGGCAACAAGACTCGCAGCCAGGACTATCTTGGCAATGTTTAGCTGGTCTGTTTGTGTCTGCCAGTGGTTTCCCTGGCCTGTTCCCCTGAGATCCTGCAGTGGATCCCTTCCAGTTCAATCAAGGCAAACCTCCAGGCATTGAGAGCAATTTCTTGCCTGGACTAGCAACTTGAGCTTCCCCACTCTTCCTGGGCATAGATTGTGGTGCCGTGGGACCTTCTCTGCTCCATTGCCAGGCAGAAATAAAGGTAATCTACAGAGTGGGAGAAAGTAGTTGCAAACTGTGCATATGACAAAGGTCTAATATCCAGCATGGATAATGAACCTAAACAAATCAATAAGTGAAAAACAACCCCATTAAAAAGTGGACAAAATACATGAACAGATACTTCTCAAAAGAAGACATACACGTGGTCAAAAAGCATGAAAAAATGTTCAACATCACCAGTCATCACCAGAGAAATGCACATCAAAACCACAGTGAGATACCAGCCCACACTATTCAGAATGACTATTAAAAAGTAAAAAACAAAACATTCTGGCAAGGCTGCAGAGAAAAGGAAATGCATAAACACCATAGGTAGAAACATAAATTAGTTCAGCCACTGTGGAAAGCATTTTGAAGCTTTCTCAAATAATTTAAAGCAGAGCTACAGTTTGATCCAGCAATCCCATGATTAGGTATATACCTAAAGGAAAATAAATCATTCTACCAAAAAGACATATGAACTCATATATTTTCACAGTGTTATTCACAACAGCAAACATGTGAAATCAACTTAGGTGCCCTAACAGTGGATTGAATAAAGAAAATGTGGTACATGCATACTATGGAATATTACCGAGCCATAAAAAATGGCATGTCCTTTGTAGCAACATGGATATAGCTGCAGGACATCATCCTAGACTAATTCATGCAGGAACAGAAAACCAAATGCTACATGTTTTCACTTATGAGTGGCAGCTAAACATTAGGTACTCATGTACATAAAAATAGCAACAATAGAAACTAGGGACTACTGGAGAAGGGAGAGTAGCAGAAAGGTAAGAGTTGAAAAACTGCCTATTGGTATTATGTCTAATACCTGGCTGACGGGTCCAATTTTGCCCCATATCTCTGCATCATGCAATATACCCAGATAACAAGCCTTTATCTGTTCCCTGGAATCTAAAATAAAAGTTGAAATTATATAAAATATAAAAACAGATAAGAATAAATTTTAAAAGTTGCCACTTATGCCTTTCTAAAAAGATGCAATTTAAGTAGAAAATTCCAGATAAAGTAGATGAATGGAGAAAGATACCAGCAAGCATAAGAAGGCCACAATGGCTATATTAATATCAGACAAGTAGACTTCAAGACAAAGGATGCTATCAAAGATGAAGACCATTTTCAAATGTTAAAAGGATCAACTCAAAAGAAAACAAAGCAATCAAAAATTTGTTTCTAACCTGAAAATTGTGTTGAACCTGAAAAAAAGAATCAAATAGTGACAGAGAAACAGAAAATTTGACAGGCACAATGGGAGATTTTAACATCATTCTCTCGGTAAATGATTGTATAATAAAAAATAATTAGACCCATCAGGAGTTCAAGATCAGCCTGGCCAAGATGGTGAAACCCCATCTCTACTAAAAATACAAAAATTAGCTGGATGTGATGGTGGGCTCCTGTAATCCCAGCTACTCAGGAGGCTGAGGCAGGGAATTGCTTGAACCCAGGAGATGGAGTTTGCAGTGAGGCAAGATTGTACCACTCACTGCACTCCAGCCTGGGCAACAGAACAAGACTCCATCTCAAAAAAGAAAAAAAAAAAAAAAAATCAATGAAGATAAAGTTTCTGAACAAAATCGTTAAGCTAACTAAAAGTTTTAGAATATGATACTTAAATATCTGGTTTATACATGGTTTCAAATGCATATGTTTCTTTCACCAACATGTACCCTCTCCTGGGACAAAAAGTAGGCATTAAATTGTACTTCAAAACATTGAAATGATACAGAGTATATTCTTAGATTAAAATAAAATTAGAAATCAATAGCAATATGATGTGTAAGAAAACTTCAATGATTGGGAAATTAAATAGTATATTTTAATAATTAATTTATAAAAGAAAATTTCAGGAATATTGAAAAATACAGTAATGTGAGTGAAATATCGATCAAAATACAACTTACCAAAATCTGTGTGATAAAGTTAAAGTAGCACTTAGAGGAAAGTTTATAGTTTTAAATGTGAATTTGAAATAAGAAATGTATCAAATCAGTGACCTGAAAATCCATACTATAAAGGTAGAATGAGAAAGAGTAATACAATACGATAGGAAAAGCCTGAATTGTAAAACCTATAATAAAACTCAATAAACTGGACGAACTTATATTCCCATGTACAGTATGTAATGTCCCTTTTCTCCACAGCCTCACCAGCATCTGTTATTTTTTGACTTTCTCATAATAGTTATTCTGACTGGTGTGAAATGGTATCTTACTGTGGTTTTGATTTGCATTTCTCTAATGATGAGTTATGCTGAGCATTTTTATGTTTATGGGAAATTTGTGTGTCTTATTTTGAAAAATGTTCATGTCCTTTGCCCATTTTTTAATGGTGTTGTTTATTTTTTGCTTGTTGATTTGTTTATATGTCCTATAGATTCCGCATATTGTTAAATGCATAGTTTTGCAACATCTTTTTCCATACTGTAGGTTGTCTGTTGATGGTTTCTTTTTAATTCTTAATTTTTAAAAATTATTTTAAAATGTTTGGTGGGAATATAATAGATATATAGCATAGATTTATGGGGAATGTGAGATATTTTGATATAGGCATGTAATGTGAAATAAGTATATCATGGAGTGCTTTGAGTTACATGTATCCTTTGAGTTACAAACAATCCCATTACATTATTTATTTTTAAATATATAATTAAGTTATTGTTGATTACAGTCATCCTATTGTGCTCTAAAAGAGTAGGTATTATTTATTTATCCATTCTTTTTTTCTGGTATACATTAACCATCCCCCCCGACCAATCATCTACTACCCTTCTCAGCCTGTAGTAACCTTTATGTAGTCTCTATTTCCATGAGTTCAATTGTTTTGATTTTTAGATCCCACAAATAAGTGAGAGCATGTGATGTTTGTCTTTCTATGCTTGGCTTACTTTACTTAACATAATGATCTCCAGTTACATCCATGTTGTTGAAAATGACTAGATCTCACTTTTTATGGCTGAATAGTATGCCATTGTATATATGTACACATTTTCTTTATCCTTTCATCTTTTGATGGTCACTTAGGTTGCTTCCAAGTCTTAGCTACTGCCAACAGTGCTACAACAAACACAGGAGTACAGATATCTCTTAGATATACTGATTTTCTTTCTTTTGGGTATATACCCAGCAGCGGGATTGCTAGATCATATGGTAGCTCAATTTTTAATTTTTTGAGGAAACTCCAAACTGTTTTCCTTAGTGGTTCTCCATAATTTATTATAATATACTTTCACCAACAGTGTATATGGATTCCCTTTTCTCCTCATCCCTGCCAACATTGTTATTGCCTGTCTTTTGGATATAAACCATTTTAACTGGAGTGAGATGCTATTTCATTGTAGTTTTAATTTGCATTTCCCTGATGAGCAATGATGTTGAACATCTTTTCATATGCCTCTTTGCCATTTGTATATCTTCTTTGGAGAAATGTCTATTCAAATCTCTTGCCCATTTTTTGATTGAATTATTAAATTAGTTTCCTGTAGAGTTTGAGCTTTTTATATATTCTGACTATTAATCTCTTATCAGAGGGGTAGTTTGAAAATATTTTCTCCCATTGTGTGAGTTGTCTCTTTATTTTGTTAATTGCATCATTTTCTGTGCAAAAGCGTTTTAATTTAATGCGATCCCATTTGTCCATCTTTGGTTTCGTTGCCTGTGCTTGTCAGTGTATTGCTCAAGAAATCCTTGCCTAGATCTATGTCCTGGAGATTTCCCTCAAGTCTTCTTGTGGTGGTTGCACAATTCAGGGTGTTAGATTTAAATCTTTAATCTATTTTGATTTGATTTTTGAATATGGTGAGAGATTAGGGTCTAATTTAATTCTTTTGCATATGGATATCAAGTTTTCCCAGCACCATTTATTGAAGAGACTTCTTTCCCCAGTGTATATTCTTAGCAACTTTGTCAAAAATGACTTCACTGTAGGTGTGTGTACTTGTTTCTGGGTTCTACATTCTATTCAATTTGTTTATGTGTGTATTTTTATGCCAGTACTATGCTGTTTTGGTCACTACAGGTCTGTAGCAGAATTTGAAGTCAGATAATGTAATGCCTCCAGTTTTGCTCTTGTTTTGCTTAGAACACCTTTGGCTATTCTGGGTCTTTGTGGTTCTATATAAATTTTAGGATTGTTTTTTTCTACTTCTGTGAAGAATATCATTTGCACTTTGATAGGGATTGCATTAAATCCATAGATTGCTTTGGGTAGTGTGGACATTTTTACAATATTGATTCTTCCAATCCATGAACATGGCATATCTTTCCAATTTTTGATGTCTGCTTAATTTGCTTTCTCAGAGTTTTATAGTTTTTATTATAGAGATATTTTAGTTCTTTGGTTAAGCTAATTCCTAGGTATTTAATTTTATCTATGGCTATTGTAAATGGGATTACTTTTTACATTTCTGTTTCACATTGTTCACTGTTGTCATATAGAAATGCTATTGATTTTTGTATTTGCTTTCCTATCCTGCAACTTTATTGAATTTATCATTTCTAATAATTTTCTTGTGGGGTCTTTAGATTTTTGCAAATATAAGATTATGTCATTAGGAAACAAGGGTTGACATTTTCCTTTCCAATTTGGATGCCTATTTTAGATTTCTCTTGCCTGACTCCTCTAGCTAAGACTTTCAGTACAATCTTGAATAATAGTGGTGGCATGGGCATCCTTGTTGGTTCCAGATATAAAAGGAAAGGATTTCAGTTTTTCCCCATTCACTATGATACTAGCTGTGGGTCTTTCATCTATGATTTTTATAATATTGGGCTATGTTCTTTCTATCCTCAATTTTTGAAGATTTTTATCATAAATGGATGTTGAGTTATATTAAATGCTTTTTTGGCATCAAGTAAAATGATCACATGGTTCTTATCCTTAAATCTGTTGATATATCACATTGATTGATTTATGTATATTGAACCATCCTTGCATCCCAGGGATAAATCCCACTTGGTCATGATGAATGATCTTTCTAATGTATTTTTAAATTTGGTTTGCTAATATTTTGTCAAGAATTTTTACATCAATATACATCAGATATGTTGGCAGGTAATTTTCTTTTCTTGATGTTTCTTTGTCTGGATTTGGTATCAGGAAAATATTGCTCCTGTAGGGTGAGTTAGGAAGGATTCTCTTCTCTATTTTTCAGAATAGTTTGAATGGGATTGGAATCAGTTCTTTAAGTATTTGGTAGAATTCAGCAGTGAAGCAATCAGGTCCTGGGCTTTTCTTTACTGGAAGGCATTTTATTATGGCTTTGATCATGTTACTTGTTATTGGTCTGTTCAGGTTTCGGATTTCTTCCTGGTTCCGTGTTGGTAGGTTGTATGCATTTAGGAATTGGTCAGTTTCTTCTAGATTTTCCAATTGCCAATAAGGATCCTTGGAATTTCTGCAATATAAGTCGTAACGTCTCCTTTTTCATTTCTGATTTTATTTATTTGGATTTTCTCTCTTTTTTTCTTAGCCTCACTAAAGGTTTGTCAATTTTTTTTAACTTTTTAAAAAACCAACTTTGTATATTGTTGATATTTTGTATTTTGTATTTTATTTTTATTTATTTCTGTTCTGATCTTTCTTATTTCTTTTCTTCTACTAGGTTTGGTTTCAGTTTGTTCTTGCTTTTCTGTTCTTTAATATGAATCATTACATTATTTATTTGAAGGTTTTTTCTCTCTTTTGATGTGGGCACTTACACCTGTCAACTTCCCTCTGTTTACTGCTTTTGCTGTATCCCATAGGTTGGTATGTTGTGTTTCCATTATCATTTGTTTCAAGAAACCTTTACATTTCTTTATTAATTTCTTCATTGACCCACTGGTGATGCTGGAGAATACTGTTTAATTTCCATGTATTAGTATAATTTCCTAAATTCCTCTTTTTATTAATTTGTAGTTTTATTCCACTGTGGTCAGAGAAGATGCTTGATATTTTAATTTTTTTTCACTGTTTTAAGACTTATTTTTTTGACCTAACATATGATCTATCTTTGAAAATAATCTTTGTGCCGAGGAAAAGAAAGAACATACATTCTGCAGCTCTTGGATGAAATGTTCTATAAATATCTGTTATATCCATTTAGTCTGTAGTACAGATTGTCTGATGTTTCATTGTTGATTTTCTGTCTAGAAGATGTATCCAATGCTAAAAGTGAAGTGCTGAAGTCTCCAGCTCTTATTGTATTGAGGCCCAACTCTCTCTTGTGCTCTAATAAAAAATATTTCATTTATATATTTGAGTGCTTCTGTGTTGGATGCATGTATATTTAAAATTGTTATATCCTCTTGCTGAATTGACCCCTTTATCATTGTACAATGACCTTCTTTGTCTCTTCCTAGAATTTTTGTTTTGAACTTTATTTTCTCTGATACAAGTATAGTGAATCCTGCCCTTTTTTTGGTTTCCATTAAGATGAATAACTTTTTCCCTCCCTTTATTTTCAGTCTATGTGTGTCTTTATAGGTGAAGTGTGTTTCTTATAGGTGACAGATCAATGGTTTTTTTATTTTTATTTTTAGAATTTATTCAGCCATTCTATGTCTTTTGATTGAAGAGTTTAGTCCCTTTATATTCCACATTATTATTGTTAAGTAAGGACTTACTCCTGCTATTTTGTTATTTGTTTTCTGGTTGTTTTTGGTCTTCCCTTGTTTCTTTCTTTCATTTCTGTCTTTCCCTAGTGAAGATAATTTTTTCTGGTGATATGATTTCATTTCTCAATTTTTATATTATATGTATTAATTGTATATTTTTTGGTTTGAAGGTAGCAAAAGGCTTGCAAATACTATCTTATAACCCATTATTTTCATCTGATAACAACGCAACATTATTTGCATACCCAAACAAATAAGCAAAAAGAAAAACTAATAAAAATTCACCTTAACTTCATTCCCCTGCTTTTTCAGTTTTTGTTGTTTTTATTCACATATTATTGTGCTGCCTATGTCTTGAAAAGTTATTGTAGTTCTTTTTTTTAATTGGTTCATTGTTTAGTCTTTCCACTTGGTATAAGAGTGGTTTACACAGAGCAGTTATGGTGTTATAATAGTCCGTGTTTTTCTGTGTATTTACTGTTACCAGTAGTTTGTATATTCAGGTGACTATTTCTTGCTCATTAACGTCCTTCTCTTTCTGGTTGAAGTATTTCCTTTAACATTTCTTGTATAATGGTCTTATATTGATAAAATTCCTCTGTTTTTGTTTTTCTGGGAGTCCTTATTTCTCCTTCATGTTTGAAGGATATTTTCATCAGATATACTATTCCAGGGTAAAAGCTTTTTTTCTTCAGCACTTTAATATGTAATGTCACTCTCTTCTGGTCTGTAAGGTTTGCACTGAAAAGTCTGCTGCTAGATGTATTGGAGCTCCATTGTATGTATTTGTTTCATTTCTGTTGCTGCTCTTAGGATATTTTCTTTATCCTTGACCTTTGGGAGTTTGATTATTTAATGCCTTGAGGTAGTCTTCTTTGGGTTAAATCTGCTTGGTGTTCTATAACCTTCTTGTACTTGGATATTGCCATCTTTAGGTTTGAGAAGTTCTCTGTTATTATCCCTTAGAATAAACTTTCTACCTCTATCTCTTTCTCTACTTCTTCTTTAAGGCCAATAACTCTCAGATTTGCTCTTTTGAAGCTATATTCTAGATTCTGTAGGCGTGCTTCATTGTTTTTTATTCTTTTTGTCTCCTCTGACTGTATTTTCAAATAGCCTGTCTTCAAGCTCAATAATTTTTTCTTCTCCTCGACCCATTCTGCCATTAAAGGACCATGACCTATTCTTCAGTATACCAATTGCATTTTTCAGCTCCAGAATTTCTGCTTGGTTCTTTTTCACTATTTCAATTTCTTGTTAAGTTTACTTGATAGAATTCTGAATTCTTTCTCTGTGTTATCTTGAATTTCTTTGAGTTTTCTCAGTGAAGCTATTTTGATTTGAAAGGTCACTTGTCTCTGTTTCTCCAGTATTGGTCCTTGGTTCCTTATTTAGTTCATTTGGTGAGGTTATATTTTCTTGGATGGTGTTGATGCTAGTAGATGTTCTTGAGAGTCTGAGCATTGAAGAGTTAGGTATTGTAGTCTTCCCTGGGATAATTTGTAGTCATCCTTCTTTCTTTGTTATTATCACTTTGAATAAACTTTCTACCTCTATCTCTTTCTCTACCTCCTGTTTAAGGTCAATAACTCTCAGATTTGCTGTTTTGAGGCTATTCTCTAGATTCTGTAGGCATGCTTCGTTTTTTAAAATTCTTTTTCTTTTGTCTCCTCTGAGTATTTTCAAATGGCCTTTTAGCTCACTAATTCTTTCTTATGTTTGATCCATTCTGCTATTAAAGGACGATGATCCATCCTTCACTATACCAATTGCATTTTTCAGCTCCAGAATTTCTGCTTGATTCTTTTCCATTATTTTATTTCTTGTTAAATTTATTTGATAGAATTTTGAATTCATTCTCTGCATTATCTTGAATTTCTTTGAGTTTCTCAATGCAGCTATTTTGAATTCACTGTCTGAAAGGTCACATATCTCTATTTCTCCAGTATTGGTCCCTGGTTCCTTATTTAGTTCATTTGATGAGGTATATTTTCCTGGATGATGTTGATGCTAGTAGTTATTCTTGGTTATCTGGGCATTGAAGACTTAGGTATTATAGTCTTTACTGTCTGGAATTATTTGCAGTCATCCTTCTTGGGAAGGCTTTCCAGTTATTCGAAAAAGCTTGGGTGTGTGATATAAGCTGTATCTGCTTTAGGGGGCACTCCAGACCTAATAACACTGTGGTTCTTGCAAACTCATAGGGGTACTGCCTTGATAGTCTTGGACAAGATATGGGAGAATTCTGTGAAGGGCAGAGACTCTTAGTCTTTTCCCTTGCTTTTTCCCAAACATACAGAGTCTCTGTCTCTGTTCTGAGCCACCTAAAGCTGGGGGTGGAGTGAGATAAGCACTCCTGTGGCCACCACCACCATTACTGTGCTGGGTCAGCGCTGAAACCAGCAGAGTGCTGGGTCTTGCAAAGGGCCCACTGTAACAACTCCCTGGCTAGTGCCTATGTTGACTCAAGGCCCTGGGGCTCTATAACAGCAGTTGGCAAAGCCAGCCAGGCCTGTGTTCTTCCCTTCAGAGCAGTGAGTTCTCCTGGGCCCTGGGTGGATCCAGAAGTAACTCGAAGAGTAAGAGATAGAGTCAAAAACCTTAGAAGGCTATCTGGTATTCTATTGTATTGCAGCTGAGCTGACACTTGGATCACAAGATGCAGTCCTTCCTACTCTTCCTTCCACTTTGGAAAGGAAAAGAGGAGCCTCACCCTGTAGCCATCACCACCCCTGGCCATGATAAATACTGCTGGACTGCCACTGATATTTCCTTAAGGCCCAACATGTCTTGAGTCAGCCTGCGGTAAAAGTTGACTGGCCTGGGACTCACCATTCAAGGAAGCAGGCCCAGGGCAGGTCCGGAAATGCTGTCTGGGAGTCAAGACCTGGAATTGGGGACCCCAAGAGCCTGTTTGCTGCTCTAATCCCCTGTAGTGGTCCTGGTATCTAAGGTGCAAGACAAAGTCCCCTTTCCTTTTCTCTCCACTTTATTAAAAGCAGAAGGAGCATTGCCCCATAGTCATCACAGCTGGTATATATGCTGAGTCTCACCTGAAGCTAGCAAGTTTCAGAGGCTCACCAAGGCCCTTGATGTAGTACCTGGGTATTGCTGCTGGTTATTCAGGGCCCAAGGGCTCTTCAGTTAGCAGGTGATAAATGCTAGTGGAATTGGGTCCTTTCCTTCAAGGTGGTGGGTTCCCTTCTGACCCAGGTTGTTTAGAAATTTTTTCTGGGAGCTAGGGCCTGGAATGGGACCCTCTTGACTCTGACCAGTGCTGTAATCTGCTGTGGCTGAGCTAGTATTCAAGGCGGAAGGCAATGTCCTCCTCACTGTTCCCTCTCCTCTCCTCAAGTCGGAGGAAGGTGTTTCTTTTGGAGCTATGAGCTGTGCTGCCTGGGATTATGGGGGAGGTAATATCATTCCCCAGCTGGTATCTCAGTATGTGGTATGCCCCCACAGTTCACTGTCTTCACCCTAGGACTCACGTAGGAGTTCAGCCCTAGGCTTTGTTTACAAGTTGCAGTCCTTATGACATAGATTGCCTTCCAAGTTTACTTAAAGACTAAGAGCACTGTGGCTCTAGGTTGTGAGGTTTGTGGGTACTCAAGTTCAGACTGCCAGGATTGGTGATTCCCCTCTGGCTAAAGCTGGTTGAAATGCTCCCTCTGTTGGTGTGCATCAGCTGCGTTTGGTCTGGTTTTCCTTTCTGCTCTAACAAAACAGCACTGAATTCACTTGCTCACAATTCTGTGTTCTTCTTCCCACAGCACAAAGAGATGGTATCCAATCCCTGTTGCCACTGCTGGAGGTGGGGGAGGGATGGAATCAGTGATTTAGGACTGGTTTTTCTATATCTTCACTGCCTCTTTCAGTGATACAAAGTTAAAACCAGGAACTGTGAATGCTTACCTGATTTTTGGTTCTTACAGAGGTTTATTTTAATTTATTATTTTATTTTATTTTATTTTTGTAGATAGTTGTTAACTTGGTGTCCTTGCAGGGGGAATGATTGGTGGAACTTTCTTTTCACCATCTTGCTTCACCTCATGTTGTAGTTTATTTGGCTGTGTAGAAGCTCTTTACTTCAATTGGGTCACATTTATCTATTTTTATGTTTGATAAAGTTGGTTTTGGGGATTTAGCCAACAGCCTCAGTGGAAAGCGCGATTTCTCAGTGAACTTAAAATAGAGCTATCATTTGACCCAGCAATCCTATTACTAGGTATATACCCAAAGGAAAAATAAATTGTTCTACCAAAAAGACAAATGCATTAATACTTTTATTGTTGCTTTATTTACAATAGTAAAGTCATGGAATCAACACAGATGCCATCAATGGTAGATTGTGTAAGAAAATGTGGTACATACACAGCATGGAATACTACATACCCATAAAAAATAACAAAATTACATCTTTTGTATAACATGAATGCAGTTGGAGGCCATAATCTATGTGAATTAATGCAGGAACAGAAAACCAAATGCCTCATGTTCTCACTTTTAAGTGGGGCACATACAGACATAAATATGGACACACATGAACAAAAGCAATTTGACCCTGCCAAAGTGGGGAGGGGGATGTGGGTTGAAAAACTACCTATCAAATGTTATTCTTCCAACTTGGGTGATGGGATTTTTACTCCAAACCTCAGCATCATGCAATATTTTAATGTAACAAACCTGCACATGTACTCCTGTATCTAAAATAAAATTTTGAAATAAAATATAAATTAGAAAACAGGCAAATAGTAAAGAAGTTTAATAAAGCCAAATTAAATTCTTTAAAAAGAACAAAACTGATAACCTATGAATTAAATAATTCAAAAAGGAGAGAACCCAATTTGTAGGTTATTATTACATGTTCTATAGTTATTGAGAGGAAATAAGAACTTCTTTGAATTGAAGAAGAAATTAAGATGAAATTTGAACATTAAATAGGAATATTAACATTAGCATGAAAATAATTCCAACAACTTCTATTAAGTGGTTAAATTTCTTGAAACACCAACAACAAAGCTTACTTAAGAAGAAATGTGAGTTAAATAATACTAAATCTCTTCAACATTTCGGAATTTCCAGAGGTGTTGAATTTTCCCAAACATTTAAGTGTGATATCAAACAAATGCTTCACAAAATAAAAAGGTGAGTAAATTTTTTCAAACTTTTTATGAAGCCAGCATTACTAATAACAAAACCAAATGTGTTGCCAAAAAATCCTGCAGACGAATATTTCTCATAGGTTTAAAAATACTTTCAAATAGAATCCAGATATACCTAAAACAAAGCTGAGTTACCAGCTGAGGTCTATCATATAAATGCAAGGTTGGCTTAATAGTAAAACATCAATCAGTATACGAAATTCTGTAAACAGAGCCAAGTACAAAAAACATATGATCCTTATAATCCATGCAGAACAAGAGTTGTTTTCTTTTTTAGAAATAAACATCTGTTCATTATAAAAATTCTCAGAAAACTATCAAGAGTTATTCTTAAATTGATAAAGTACATTTAAGAAAAGCCTGCTTATTGGTGAAATACTGTACAGTATCCCCCTGAAATCAGCAACATAGTAAAGGTTTTTATACTATTTTTTTCCTAACACTGCATTGGAGATTAGAGCCATTGCAAACCTGTTAACTGCTCTAAGCTTTTAAATACACCTCTGTTGGGCATCGATGCAATTTACCAACAACCAACCAATTCTATCATCTCACTCTCCTCTTGTTTCTTTCAAAGATTTGAATCATTATGTCAGCATTATATCCCCTTCCAAGGGAATTTTGTTGAAAAATATTGTCCATGTGAAAGTTTAAGAAATTAAGTTGCCGTTGTGTGCCATGGATAATTTCTGTCCTACATAGCACCTAGATGGGGGTACTCATTGTCAATCAGGCAGGGAGAACCATTTATTTTTCTGGCTGCTTTCACAAAACAATGTTGGTACTAACTGTATCAGGCAGGTTCTCCAGGATGCAGACAGAGTTAGGAGTACAACAGGTTTGCAGTATCTTTTTCTCTACTGTCGGTTGTCTGTTTACTCTTTTGATAGTTTCTTTTTCATTCTTATTTTTGAAAAATATTTAAAATGGTGGAAACATAATAGACATATATATTTATGGGCAAATGAGATGTTTTGATACAGGCATGCAATGTTATATTCCATTCTTTTCCATTTTTTGCAGGTAATTATACTTCAATTTGGATATTTTCTTTTGACCTATCCTTGAATTCACTAATTCTGTTTCCTGCTGTGTTGTCCAATTTGCTGTTAAACCCACCCAGAGAGTTCTGTTCTGGAAGTCCATTTGTGTCTCTTTACAAATTCCAATTCTCTTTTGAAATTCTCCATGTTTTCATCTTTCCATCTTTTCCTCTATTGTTTAAAAAAAATCCTAATTATTTTAAAGTTCTTACATGTGAACTTAAACAATTGGATCATCTTTGTTTCTGCTTTTGTTTGCTTTTTTCTCTTGATTATTGGTCGCATTTTCCTTTGTCTTCACACGTCTCCTAATTTTTGTTGTATGCTGGCAATATACGGTAAATGTATATATTAAATTAGATGTTTTCTTCCAGAGAGCTTTTTCTTTTTGCTATCAGACAGAGAAGATTAAAGTTGATTACCTCAATCCATTTGGAATTAATCTGGGTCATGGATAAGTGCAATTTTGTTAGATTCAGCCCAACTCTTAATAGCAGTAATCTCAAAAGTGAAATCTGACATGTGTTTTATACAGACTACTCCCTTTGGCAATCTGTCTCCTAGGTACTGAGAGATTGTAGGAGATTTCACTCTGCCTTAACAGCTCAGCCCCAAACCTCTCATGCTAGGCTAGTTCTCAACAAATGTTGTATGAGAGAAAAAAGCCATTTGTTTGATACTCCATTATGTTCCAGTCTGTCAAACTAACTGGCATGACCATGAACATTTCTACTGGTTTCTCCTTCCCTCAGTAGAATTCCTCTGCCTAGATCATATCTGAACCTCATCTTGGACTCGGACTCAGCAAATTCCCTAATAGACAGCAACCTCAATTTACCTAATTGGGACTATGCATTCTCCGTAATTTTAGTTCAAGTCTTTTTTGCTTCACAGCTATTTGATAACTTTAACAAGTGTATATGTGTGTGTGTGCACGTGTTTGTGTGTGTGTTAGGTTTTCACTCTGTCACCCAGGCTGGTGTGCTGTGGTGTGACCATAGCTCAATGTAACCTCAAAATCTTGGACATAAGTGATCCCCTTGCCTTCGGCTCCTGAGTGGCTGGGACTAGTCATCAATCGTGTATCGCTGCACCCACCTATCCATTTTCATTTGTTTCAGAAAAATTGTTAATTTCCTTAGTTTCTTCATTGAACCATTGGTTGTTTAGGAAGATGTTGTTTATTCCATGTGTTTGAGTAATTTCTGAGGCTTCTCTAGCTACTGATTTTTAGCTTTATTCCATTGTGGTAAGAAAAGATACTTGATATAATTTCAACTCTTTAAAATTTGATGAGACATTTTTTGACTTCAATTGTGGTCTGTTTTGGAGAATGTTCCATGTGCTAATGAAAAGGATTTGTATTCTACAGCAGTTAACATAAATTGTTCAGTAAATGTCAGTTAGGCCTATTTGGTCTAGTGTGTAGTTTAACTCAGAGGTTGCTTTGTTGATTTTCTGCCTAATGATCTGTCTATTACTGAGAGTGGAGTGTTAAAATCCCCTACAATATTGTATTACAGTCTATTTCTCCCTTTAGATCTAACAGTGTTTGCTTTACATGCTTGGCACCTCTTGTGTTGAGTGCATAGGTATTTATAATTGTTATATCCTCCGGCTATATTGACCTGTTTATCATTATATAGTAACCTTCTTTGTCTCTTCTTACAGTCTTGGTCTTGTAGTCATTTTATCTCATGTATAGTTACTCCCACTTTTTTATTTGGTTTTCACTTGCATGAAATATCTATTTCTGTCCTTTCGCTTTTTGGGTTATGTGTGTATTTTTTTTTACAGAGATATTGTCTCACTCTGTCACCCAGGCTGGAGGGCAGTGGTGTGATCTCAGCTCACTGCAACCTTCACCTCCCTGGTTCAAGTGATTCTCATGTGTCAGCCTCCCAAGTAGCTGGGACTACAGGCGTGTACTACCACACCTGGTTAATTTTTATATTTTTGGTAGAGACAGGGTTTTGCCATGTTGGTCAGGCTGGTCTTGAACTCCTGATCTCAAGTGATCCACCTGCCTTGGCCTCCCAGTGTACTGGGTCAGGCATGAGCCACTGTGCTTGTCTATGTGTGTTTTTAACATAAGGTGGATTTCTTATAGGCAATATATAGATGCATCTTGTAAATTAGTGGTTACCAAACACCAGGAAGGGTAGGAAAGAGATGTAGATGAATAGAGGTTGATTAATAAGTATCTATATAGTCAGATAGAAGAAATAAGACCTGGTGTTTGATAGATCAGTAGGATAACTATCGTTAACATTAATTGGTTGTACATTTCAAAATAGCTGGAAGAGAATGATTAGAATGTAACTAGCAAAATGGAAAAATAAAAATTTAAAGAAATGAATATTCTAATTATCCTGACTTGATTATATGTATGTATCAAATTATCACATGTAATTTGAAGATATGTACATATAAAAGATTATATACATATTGGTTTAAAAACGCATAATCCACCTGTCAGCTGATTGTTAATTTAGGGCCACCACAGATGGTTGAACAGATTTAGTACATCACAATGTTGATGTCTACTAAAAAGTGGGTAGTTCTTCCCCGCAGAGTATACCACCTACTCAAATACACCCAGTGTCCCCATCTCACAGCTCCTATGCCCAGGAGTTCTGTCTCCATGTTTTCTTTACATCCACCGCAACATGGAACACAGCAAATTTTCAAGACTCAAATATTCCATTCATCCAAAATTGTTAGTATCATACATTTTACTAAATATTTTATGGAAGAAATAGCAAAAGAAATTTATGTCATACACCTTCAATGAACATTTTATAAATTACCCTTTAGACGTTTCTATTATTCTGCAGACGCTTCTGTTTTTCCACTAGTGGGCATCATTTTTTCTCTATTTTTCCTAGGCACACAGAATTTTCTTTTTCAAAACTCTGATTTTTTTTTTTTTTTGAACAACTGTGACAATGCATTGAAAAATGAAGTAAACATCCTCGGGCATCATGGAAAGTCTTTATTACATAAAAGAGGTATAGATAGTATTTGAAGGTTTTCAGAGATAAAGTTGGAATTCTAGCAAAACAAACCAGCACCAAAACTATTTATGTACATAAACTATAAATATCTGTATTTATCAATGTCTCAAGTGGCACAACGTGATAATGCCTATACCATACATTATAAACCCTTCCTTGCTGATTTGATAAAGCGTGGTGCCCTACTTGTCTGAAACCTTCAGAGCTCATAAAATGCTAATAGTAGCATATGTGAGTCTAGAGTATTTCTATCAAGAAAACAGGATGGGGCTGGCAGAACTCTATTAAGGGATATAATCGAGGGTTCTCTTCTCCACTGAAACATGGGTGATAATTTTAGGGTTAATCTCCAGACAAGAGTAATTTGTACCTGAGGTCAACTGAGGGGTGGTTGGTGACAGTCAATATGAGGCAGGATCAGCTAATTTCCCAGCTGATGAATCCAGAAAAGAGTCCCCTCATATCACATGCTTCTCAGGCAGCTGCTATATAGGTTAAAAACATGCGAGAGGGGAAGCTTGAGGAGTGTCCTTTCTTTTACTGCAACAAAGGCAGAAATCCAGTGAAAGTGGAATCACCCTTCAGCTCAGAACTACTGAGAGGCCCAGTAAGAACTCTGGACCATTTGATGAAGCAGTGTTCAGTCAAACCCTGGAGCTCTGCACAGAAGGAGGGAGCTATACGTTGGTTAAACCCCCACTACATTAAGTTTGGCACTTGTTCCTTTGACAAAGTTGCGTTAGTGCACAATAGAAAAGCCTGGCAAAATATACCATCTTGGGTTAATTAAACCCTGTGCTGATAATTAGTGCATCATAATAATATGCAGAAATATTTTATTTGGCCTTTTAGTTACCCACGAGGCTAGCTCTAGCTAAGGGAGACTTCTCTTTCTCCTTTTAAAATGCCTGGCAGGCAGAGGAGGGACTGCAAGCTTGTTTAAAGAAGAACACAGTTGCAGACTAAAGGAACATGAGTGACAAAGCTCTCCCTCTGCCTTCTAGTTAGTTCATATAACTGCACTGCAGATTTGGACTCACTGACATACAGGAATGTTAGAAATATCCTCAGTCCAGGAGAGCAAGGCTCTTCTTGTTAGAAGGCAAATTGTTGGCTGCTTAGAATCTGGTAATTCTTTCCAAAGCCGATGTCTGTGTCCGTAGGATGTATTCTTTATTGCCCTGTGTCCTATTCTTTGCTTCTCAAATCTGTATTTTCATCCCAGTTCTGTGGGTCTCTGAAGGGTTTCTGTTTGGCCAGCATTGCATTTATGGCAACCAAAATAGTAATATTATTAGTTCCAAGTAGCAGAAAATATATTTTTTTATTATGTGAGTAATACTAGCTCATTGTTGAACATCTCAAAGATGTAAAAGAGTATTCTAAAAGATATTTATATTCCTACTTCCCTGAGATAAATCAATACAATAGTTTTTTTTTTTTTTTTTTTAGACGGAGTTTTGCTCTTGTTACCCAGGCTTGAGTGCAATGGCGCAATCTCGGCTCACTGCAATCTCTGCCTCCCTGGTTCAGGCAATTATCCTGCCCCAGCCTCCTGAGTCGCTGGGATTACAGGCATGCGCCACCATGTCCAGCTGATTTTTTTTTGTATTTTTAGTAGAGACGGGGTTTCACCATGTTGACCAGGATGGTCTCGATCTCTTGACCTCGTGATCCACCCGCCTCGGCCTCCCACAGTGCTGGGATTACAGACTTGAGCCACCGCGCCCGGCCTACAATAGTTTTTTTCTTGTGGGATTTGTAGTATTTGGAAATGGGACAGAAACTACAAACACATAGAGAAAAAAACACATCAGCAGAGCACCAGGAGAGGGATCAGTAATGTCGCAGCTGAAGAAACTTAGATCCTTTCTACCCAAAGTGTGGTCTGCAGACGAGCTGCATTGGCACCACCATGAGTTTGTGGGGAATGGAGAATCTTAGGTCAATTCTCAGACTTAATGAATCAGAATCTACATTTTCAAAAGATTTCCAGGTGAATTTCACCTTAAAGTTTGGCAAGCACTGCTCTAGATGATCTGGTGGCCACAGCTGTGTTGGATCCTTCCTGAAAAACCTTCCTTCTGCCTTGGTGAGGCCTGATGTTATGCTGTGTCTTCCTGTATTTCCATGAATCCTGGTTCAAGTTCACGAGAAGAGCTGGGATTCAAACAGTGTTTGACTCCTTAGTTCATCTGATTAACTATGATATATTTCTAGTCCTATCCAGGAACACACAGTGTTTTTCCATTAATTGAAGTCTTTCATTAGCTGTCACAATAAAGTTTTATTAATTTTTCCAAAAACAAAAACCATAAAAGATTATATTACCTATTGTAGCTTTATTTAAATAATTGCTAGGCTCCTGCAGAAACCTGATGGATTCTTGTGACTATAGACTTCAGTACAAGCTTATCTAAGTGATCCTGATTGTGCCTGCTATGTTAGACATGGTATCTATTGCTAGAGCAAATTAATATGATTCAACGTTTATGTTGTGCATTATTTTCTATTCCAATGATGAAAGAGAAGAATATGCAGTTCACATGTACATGGAACAAACAAAAAATACACATTTAGTCTTTTGTCCCAAGATATATTAACTATCCCATGGTTTAAGTTTCTTAGGGAAGAAAAACATGAACCATAGAATAAAAAATAGAAAAAACTGGATGTTATCAAAATTAAAAAAAAATTCATTCTTTCAAAGATAATGTGAAGAAAATAATGCAGAATGGGAGAAAATATTTGCAATAATCTATCTGACAAAAATCTTGTATCCAGAATATATGGATAACCCCTATATCAATAACAAGTACTTCCTCACCATGAAAAGATTAGATAAAATATTTAAAATGACAAGGCCGCCAAAAAGCTGCTCTTGTGTGAATAAAAAAAAGTACATGAAGAGATGCTTAACATTATTAGCCATCAAGGAAATGCCAGTTAAAACCACTACGAGATACTAATACACACTTATTAGAAAATTAGTAATACCAATTGTTGATGATGCAGAGCAATTCAACAAATCATGCATGGCTGGTGCAAATATAAAATCCTATGACCACCTTGGAAAATGTGCGATCTCTTGAAATATTAAACATGCATCTAACATATGGGCCTAATAATTCCACTCCTAGGTGTTTTCCCAAGAGAAATGAAAACATATGTCTATACAAAACTTGTTCTTAAATGTTTATGGTAGCTTTATTTGTATTAGTATCAAACTGGGAAACCACTTATTTGACACATACAGACAACATTAATCTACAGAGACAAGAATAGATTATTGGTTTTGTGGGGCTGTATTGGGACAGGGGAATAGATTGCAAAGAGACTTTGAAGAAATTTGAGAGAGTGACAGGAATGTTCTGATATTAATTATAGTGGTATTTATACAGCTTTATATGCCTGTCAAAATTCATTGAATTACACTTTTTAAATAAATGGACTTTATTGTACATAAATTATAACTCAAAATTTATTGAAAAAATTTTTGGCTAATTTCCATATATTTAGGATAAGGGCAAGACTTCCTAATTAGCCTAAAAATACATAATTTTATATATATATAATATATATTTTTAGTATATACATATATATACACACATATATATATGTTATACATATATATATTTTATTGTACTTTAGGTTCTGGGGTACATGTGCAGATCATGCAGGATTGTTGCATAGGTACATACATGGCAAGCTGGTTTGCTGCCTCCATCCCCACCTCACCTATATCTGGAATTTCTCCCTATGTTATCCCTCCCCAACCACCCTGACCCCCACTGCCCCTCTCCTAGTACCCCCCAATAGACCCCAGTGGGTGATGCTCTCCTCCCTGTGTCCAAGTGTTCTCAGTTTTCAACACCTGCCTATGAGTGAGAACATGCGGTGTTTGATTTTCCGTTCTTGTGTCAGTTTGCTGAGAATGATGGTTTCCAGATTTGTCCATGTCCCTACAAAGGACACAAACTCATCATTTTCTGTGGCTGCATAATATTCCATGGTGTATATGTGCCACGTTTTCCTTGTCCAGTCTGTCATGGATTGGGTTGGTTCCAGGTCTTTGCTATTGTAAACAGTGCGAAAATGAACATATATGTTCATGTTTCCTTATGATAGAAATATTTGTAAACCTTTGGATATATACCCAGTATTGAGATTGCTGAGTCAAATGGGATTTCTATTTCTAGGTCCATGGGGAATTGCCATATTGTCTTCCACAAAGGTTGAACTAGTTTACACTTCCATCAACAGTGTAAAAGTGTTGCTATTTCTCCACATCCTCTCCAGCATCAGTTGTCTCCAGACTTTTTAATGATCACCATTCTAACTAGTGTGAGATGGTATCTCAGTGTAGTTTTTATTTGCATTTCTCTAATGACTAGTGATGATGAACATTTTTTTCATGTGTTTGTTGGCCTCATATGTGAGGCCAACAGAACTTTTTAAAAAGTTTCTGTTCATGCTTTTCACCTACTTTTGAATTGGATTTTTTTTTTTTAATTGTAAATCTGTGTTAGTTCTTTGTAGAGTCTGGATATTAGCCCTTTGTCAGATAGTTAGATTGCAAAACTTTGTTCCCATTCTGTTGGTTGCCAATTCACTCTAATGATTGTTTCCTTGCTGTACAGAAGCTCTGGAATTTAATTAGGTCCTATTTGTCTATTTTGGCTTTTGTTGCCAATGCTTTTGGTGTTTCGGTCATGAAGTCCTTGCCTATGACTATGTCCTGAATGGTTTTGCGTAGATTTTCTTCTAGGGTTTTTATGGTGTTAGGTCTTATGTTTAAGTATTTAATCCATCTGTAGTTAATTTTAGTGTAAGGTGTCAGGAAGGGGTCTGGTTTCTGCTTTCTGCACATGGCTAGCCAGTTTTCCCAATACCATTTATTAAACAGGGAATCCTTTCCCCATTGCTTGTTTTGGTCATGTTTGTCAAACATCAGATGGCTGTAGAAGTGTGGTGTTGACTCTAAGACCTCTGTTCTGTTTTCATACCAGTACGATGCTGCTTTGATTATTGTAGCCTTGTAGTATAGCTTGAAGTCAGGCAGCATGATGCCTCCAGCTTTGTTCTTTTTGCTTAGAATTGTGTTGGCTTTGTGGGCTCTCTTTTGGTTCTATATGAAGTTTAAGGTGTTTTTTTCCAGTTTTGTGTAGAGGGTCATAGGTAGCTTGATGGGGATAGTGTGAACCTATAAATTACTTTGGACAGTATGGCCATTATCATAATATTCATTCTTCCTAACCATGAGCATGGAATGTTTTTCCATCTGTTTGTGTCCTCTCTTATTTCCTTGAGCAGTGGTTTGTAGTTCTCCTTGAAGAGGTCCTTTACATCCTTTATTAGTTGCATTCCTAGGTATTTTATTCTCTTTGTAGCAATTGTGAATGGGAGTTCATTCTTGATTTGGCTTACTTTTTGTCTGTTATTAGTGTATAGGAATGCTTGTGATTTCTGCACATTGATTTTGTATCCTGAGACTTTGCTGAAATTGCTTATCAGTTTCAGGAGATTTTGGGTTGAGATGATGGGGTCTTCCAAATATACAATCATGTCATCTGCAAATAGAGATGATTTGAGTTGCTCCTTTCCTAACTGAATACCCTTTATTTCTTTTTCTTGCCTGATTGCTCTGGCTGGAACTTCCAATACTATATTGAATAGGAGTGGTGAGAGAGGGCATTCTTGTCTAGTGCCAGATTTCAGAGGGAATGCTTCCAGTTTTGTCCCATTCAGTATGACATTGGCTATGGATTTGTTGTAAAAAGCTTTTCTTATTTTGAGATACATTCCTTCGATACCTAGTTTATTGAGAGTTTTTAGCATAAAGAGCTGTTGAATTTTGTCTAAGGCCTTCTCTGTATCTATTGAGATAATCATGTGTTTTTTGTCTTTGGTTCTGTATAAGTGGAGGATTACATTTATAGACTTGGGTATGTTGAACCAGCCTTGCATCCCCAGGATGAAGCCTACTTGATCTTGATGTGTAAGTTTTTGACGTGCTGTTGCAATTGGTTTGCCAGTATTTTATTGAAGACTTTTGCATCTATGTTCATCATGGTTATTGACTTGAAGTTTTCTTTTGTTGTTGAATCTCTGCCGGGTTTTGGTACCAGGATGATGTTGGTCTCATAAAATGATTTGGGAAGGATTCCCTCTTTTTGGATTGTTTGGAATAGTTTCAGAAGGAGTGGTACCAGCTGTTCTTTGTATATCTGGTAGAATTTGGCTGTGTACCCATCTGGATGTGGGCTTTTTTTTGGTTGATAGGCTATTAATTGCTGCCTCAACTTCAGCCCTTGTTATTGGTCTATTCTGGGTTTTGACTTCTTCCTGGTTTAGGCTTGGGAGGGTGCAAGTGTCTAGGAATTTATCCATTTCTTCCAGGTTTACTGGTTTATGTGCATAGAATTGTTTGTAGTAATCTCTGATCATAGTTTGTATTTCTGTGGCATCAGTGGTGATGCCCCCGTGATCCTTTTTTATTGCAACTATTTTCTTCTCTCTTTTCTTTTTTATTAATCTGGCTAGCTGTCTGTCTCTTTTCTTGATATTTTCAAAAAACCAGCTCTTGGATTTATTGACTTTTTGAAGGGTTTTTTTGTGTCTCTGTCTCCTTCAGTTCTGCTCTAATCTTAGTTATATCTTGTCTTCTGATAGGTCTTTGAGTTTTTTTGATCTTGCTCCTTGAGCTCCTTCAATTTTGATGATAGGGTGTTGATTTTAGATGTTTCCTTGCTTCTCATGTGGGCATTTATTGCCATAAATTTCCCTCTGGACAGTGCTTTAAATCTGTCCCAGAAATTCTGGTGTGTTGTGTATTCGTTCTTGTTGGTTTCAAAGAACATGTTTATTTTTGCCTTCATTTCCTTGTTTATCCAGTCATGATTCAAGAAACTGAACATGGAAACATGTTCAGTTTCCGTGAAGTTGTGCAGTTCTGTGTTATTTTCTTAATCCTCAGTTCTAATTTGATTGCACTGTGGTCTGAGAGACTGTTTGTTATGATTTCCGTTCTTTTGCATTTGCTGTGGAGTGAGTTACTTCCAATTATGTGGTCGATTTTAGAGTAGGTGTGATATGGTGCTGAGAAGAATGTATATTCTGTTGTGTTGGGGTGCAGAGTTCTGTAGGTGCCTATTAGGTCCGTTTGGTCCGGATGCCATTTCAAGTCCTAGGTATTCTTGTTAATTTTCTATCTCTTTGATCTGCCTAATATTGACAGTAGAGTGTTAAAATTTCCCATTATTATTGTGTGGGAGTCTAAGTCCTTTGTAGTTCATTAAGAACTTGCTTTATATATCTGGGTGCTCCTGTATTGGGTGTGTGTATATTTAGGATTGTTAGCTCTTCTTGTTGCATTGATCATTTTACCATTATGCCCTTCTTTGTCTCTTTTGATCTTTGTTGGTTTAAAGTCTGTTTTATCAGAGACTAAGATTGCAACTCCTGGTTTTTTTTGCTCTCCATTTGCTTGGTGTATCTTCCTCCATCCCTTTTTTTGAGCCTATGTGTGTCCTTGCATGTGAGATGGGTTTCCTGAATACAGCACGCTGATGGGTTTTGACTTTTTATCCAATTTGCCAGTCTGTGTCTTTTGATTGGGATATTTAGCCCATTTATATTTAAGGTTAATATTGTTATGTGTGAATTTGATCCTGTCATTTTGATGCTACCTTGTTGTTTTGCCGATTAGTTGACACAGATTCTTCATTGTGTCGATGCTCTTTACCATTTCATACATTTTTGGAGTGGGTGGTACTAGTTGTTCCTTTCTATGTTTAGTGCTTCTTTCAGCAGCTCTTGTAAGGCAGGCCTGGTGGTGATGAAGTCTCTGAGCAATTGCTTGTTCATGAAGGATTTTATTTCTCCTTTGCTTATGAAGCGTAGTTTGGCTGAATATGAAATTCTAGGTTGAAAATTCTTCAAGAATATTGAATATTGGCCCCCACTCTCTTCTGGTTTGCAGGTTTCTGCTGAGAGATCTTCTGTGAGTCTGATGGGCTTCCCTTTGTGGATAATCTGACCTTTCTCTCTGGCTGTGAGTCTGATGGGCTTCCCTTTGTGGGAAACCTGACCTTTCTCTCTGGCTGTCCTTAGCATTTTTTGCTTCATTTCAACCCTGGTGAATCTGACGATTATGTGCCTTGGGGTTGCTCTTCTTGAGGAATATCTTTGTAGTGTTCTCTGTACTTCCTGGACTTGAATGTTGGCCTGCTTTGTTAGGTTGGGGAAGTCCTCCTGGATAATATCCTGAAGTGTGTTTTCAAGCTTGGATTCATTCTCTCTGTCACATTCAGGTATACCTATCAAACATAAGTTAGGTCTTTTCACATAATCCCATATTTCTTGGAGACTTTGTTCATTTCTTTTTACTCTTTTTTCTCTAATCTTGCCTTCTCATTTTATTTCATTGAGTTGATCTTCAATCTCTGATATCCTTTCTTCTGCTTAGTCGATTTGGCTATTGAAACTTGTGTATGCTTCATGAAGTTCTCGTGTTGTGTTTTTCAGCTCCATCAAGTCATTTATATTCTTCTCTGTGCTGTTTATTCTCATTAGCATTTTGTCTAACGTTTTATCAAGGTTCTTAGTTTCTTTGCATTGTGTTAGAAAATGTTGTTTTAGCTCAGAGGGTTGTTATTACCCACCTTCTGAAGCCTGTTTCTTTCAATTCATCAGACTCATTCTCCATCCAGCTTGTTCCTTTGCTCGTGAGGAGTTGTGATGCCCTGGAGGAGGAGAAACATTCTGGTTTTTGGTGTTTTCAACTTTTTGCACTGGTTTCTTCCCATCTTTGTGGATTTATCTACCTATGGTCTTTGTAGTTGGTGACTTTCGGATGGGGTCTCTGAGTGGATATCCTTTTTGTTGATGTTGAAGTTATTTCTTTCTGTTTTCTAGTTTTCCTTCTAATAGTCAGGCCCCTCTGCTGTAGGACTGCTGGAGGTCCACTCCAGAACCCTGTTTGCTTGGGGATCACCTGCAGCAGCTTCAGAACAGTAAGGATTGCTGCCAGTTTCTTCGTCTGTTATCTTTGTCCCAAAAGGGTGCCCACCAGATGTTGGCCTGAGCTCTCCTTTATGAGGTGTCTCTTTGGATATATGGGGTTTGGGGGGCTGCTTGAGGAGACAGTCTGTCCTTATAGGAGCTCAAGTGCTGAGCTGGGAGTGCCATCATTCCATTCGGAGCTGCTGGGCAGATATGTTTAAGTCTGTTGCAGCGCAAATCATAGCTGCCTTTTTCCCCAGGTTCTCTGTCCTGGGAAGGTGGGGCTTTATTTATAAGGTCCTGAGGTGCTGCTGCCTTTTTTCAGAGATGCCCTGCCCAGCTAGGAGGCAGTCTAATCACAGTCTGTCAGCAGAGGCATTGCTGAGCTGTTGTGGGCTCTTCTCAGCTGCTGTGTGAAATTCCTTGTGGTTTTATTTATAGAGGTTACTGTTAGAACTGCTATGGTGATGGTAGCCTGCCTCAGTAATGGAAGTCTGCCTCAGTAAAGGTGGATTGCTTCAGTAACGGTGGACTGTCTCGGTAATGGTGGACTTCCTCAATAATGGTGGACTGCCTCAGTAATGGCTGACTCCCTCCCCTCACTAAGCTGGACCATCCCGGTTCCAGTTGTGCTTGCTGTGCAACTCTCTATCCAGAGCCACATCACCTGGCTCCCTGTTTCAACCCCCTTTTTATCAGTTGAATGGGTGGTTCTGTCTCCCAGGCATTCCAGGCACCAGTTGAAACAGCCACCCAGATTTGTGTGAGTTTTTGTGAGGTGACCCACGGTGCCAGCTGAAACCTCATGGCGTCTTTCAGCCCAGGAATCTCCTGGTCAGTAGGCAGTAAAAACTCGTTTGGAAATGCAGTGATCACTCACCCTCTGCATTGTTCTCTCTGGGGACAGCACTCCAGAGCTCTTCCTATTCGGCCATCTTGGATCTCCTCCCCACTAAAAATACTTTGTTAATTCAGCTTCATGGCCAATTGCCCTTGTCTCAACTCCTGGCACTCCCCCATATGAAACAGACACAGAGACTTGTATTTTCCAACTGTATGATGCTGTTTTCACTTCAGTGTCCTTGTGCATCCTGTTTCTGCTGTCTAGACATTCTAATCTCCTTTTCTCTACACAAGGAACTTTTACCAATTCTTTAAGCATCAGCTCATGAAGTGTCTTCTCCAGCAAATCTTCCATGGTTTCCTAGTGTGGGTTGCATGACTCTCCTGTGCTCCTGCGGTACCCTTGCATTTAGCTCTCCTGTAGCACACGGTGGTTAATGTTGCCTTACTTCTTAGTCTTAGATTTTACATTCTGTGACATTGTCATCATCTTTCTATCTTCAGTGTCTGGCAGTGAGGAGATTTTCAGATATTTAACAAACATTTGCTGAATGTACTATTAAATGTAAAAATTACAGTTTCTGGCATTTACATTGTTCTTGTTTGTAAGTTCAAGGAAATGGAGCAATCTAAGAAACTCCTGGAGGGAGAGGCAGCTATGTATGTGTGAATATTATGTAAAGTAAGGGGACTGATTTATGAACTCTGCCTCATTCTCCCATATACTTTCTTCCTGTACTGCAGCACCACTCCATTCTTGATACAAACATGAAATAGATAAAACCTAACTATGTTTCTCTTCTTGGAGGCACTGTCTTTTCAATGAATACTAAATCTCAAGTGGCCTACAGTTCTTCAGAGCATTCTTTCATCATGCTGAAATGTGTCTGGCCTCCTGAGTCTTCTCTCCCTAGGCATTACTTTAATCCCTCCTGCTGCTTGTCTATCGCATTATGCACCATCCATTTCTATTCTTGTTCAACATCTCATGCTCTTTTTAAAAAATCAAGGTTGTATAAAAATACCGAAATTTTAGGACTGATACATGGAAAGAGTGGTATCTCATTAGGCTGATAATTGAAATATTTTGGAACCTATCACTAATACAATTTTTAGGAACTTAACGGTTGCATGGAATGGTACTAGCACATACGTCTTTGTGTCAGTCAAGGTCTTGTTTTTGTTAGACATGGCAAACTTTAGTCTTTCAGGGTTTATTCCAGAAGAGAAAATGGTTGTAGAAGGAAAAGATGTTAAAGCTTTATCTTCCCTGTACCTTTTACTCATAGGCTTAAAATGATCTCTCTTCTTTTACTTGACACGCGTGATGTGTTTCTCTAACTAGTAGCTTCTGTTTTTCTCTCTCTCCTTCCACACCTCTTTGGCTTCCTTTTTCTTTTCTACTCCCTCTCTACCCTCTTTCATGAGAGCAACCTAATAAAGAGCTCTTAAAGATTCTGATGTACACCACTTTCTATTTTGTGGCTCATTTTGAATATTTCTTTCTGAAAGGTAAAATAAAAGCAACCATAATAGTGATTGTTAGGAATAACAATACTAATGATTGGTAACAACAATAAAAACAATTATAAATGTTAGTTTTATTTATCTACTTGAAGGGATGATGTGCATTCTACAGCTCATTATTTTATAAAGTGATCTTTTGATGAAACATTGTAAAATACAGAAATTGTTTGTACCATGTTGTTTAGCATTAGAGTAAAGGAATATTTGAGATAAACCATGATCTGTGATTGTTTATTCTTTTTTTAATTCAGAAAATAATACATGTGAGATGATTCTGGAATAATACTCTGCTCAAATCATATCAATTACTCATTTTTTTTCCTTTAAAAATAGTTTCACATGGAAAGTTTAAAGCTTTTATTTTCTAGGGCTGTTTTGAATGTTTCTTAAGCAACTTAATTCTCTATTTTGTAAATACACACAAAAGGTCCTGGTATTGTTTTTTGCAGTATTCAGTGCTGAATCATCTGTCAATCTATCACTCCCACTTGTGACAGAATATGGGAAGGTCAGCGGAGTTGTCATTTTTATGACAAACTTGAATAATGTTTTAGCATTCATTAAATTTAGAATCTCTCTCAACTAATAAACACATACACTCCTTTTAAAGCAAAGATAAAATACGAACAGAAATACCTTCACTTACACTACACATTTTTTAGTATTTTGAAAGTTATGTGTTCCATGCTTCTTGAAAGAATTGTTTTCTTGAAAGTATAGTGGACTTCATTATAGAGATAATAGGTGACCACTTAACCTGCCCATGCTCACAAATATGCAAGATCTCTTTGTGGGAGTAAAATTATTTTTAAATTTAGCAAAGGATGAAATGTGGCACCAAGGTAAAGTACTTTACTGGCCAACTTGAATTCAGCAGCTAAAATATCCTCATAGGTAAGATCAAGATGAAAAGGAAATAGGCTTTACCTGAACCATTGATTACTCAGCCAACCTGAAGATTAAGCTGGGAATTCATTTGAAGAAGAATCTCAATGAGTAGATTAGATGAAAGGGTTTCAGGAGGCCAATGAGATTACATGGGTTTAGTCACAGGCAAATAGGCAGCGGTGACACATCTGTGAGGGAATAACAATAGGCGCTTGTCTAGGACAAAGAGGAAGAAATGCAGCAAGAGGAAGAAATGCAGCGTGAGGTTCAGCTGTCTTATTGGGGAACCAGAAATATAAATTCCTTAAAGGCAGAGAAATACAGGGCAAGTGACAATTTATTACTAAAGGTTACCAATTCACTTTTCAAGTCTCCATCAACTGTGCATACTTGAAGGTGGGTTATTCCTAGATGGAGGTTAAATTTTATGATACACTAATGTACATTATAGCTGATTTGTATTTAATTAAAATAACAGGTACATGCTTATTCATAACACATCTAAATTTTTTAAAGTAAAAGAAATCACTTATTATACTCAGGCATTCTTTCTTTTACATTGAAGTAAAAACTGAAGCTATCTTAACATTTAATATTCAATTTGTGCTATTTTATTTACTTAATTATGCTATTGTCTCAGATTTTTTTCATTGGCATTTACTACTTCAATGAGTAGAGGACAAGTACTAACAGAAGTTTCTAAATTTTGGAAGAATGTCAGCAGTCTCTTTAGCTCCCCAGGATAAATTAATTTTTCCTTTCTTTGTCCTTGTTTTAAATTCAGATCCTTGTTCTTCTCTTTGTGAATTATGTGACTGAGCACTGAGAAGCTGTTTTGCAATTGCGCATAGTCATGCTTCTTTCAAACAATATGCGCTAAGTGCCTAGGTGCTGCTCTAGGTGCTCGTGAGAGAATAGATCGAGGAGATTCTACCTAAAGAGGAGAAGCCAAAATTAAACACTAAGTACATTTCAAATATTTCTGTCTGCAGTGGAGGCAGCAAAAGGGAGTGACAAGGGGAAGTGACTGGATCAGGAGTTGGAAGTCTTTAGATTCAGAGACTAAGATTTCTCCAAAGAAGTAACATTTGGGCTGACTTTTCCAGGCACCCAAAAGAGCAAGTGTAAAGGACCAAAGATAGAATGACCTGCGTATGACCAAAGACAGAGAAAACACCAACGGAGTTAAATAAATGGGTTAATAAGACTGGGACAATGGCAGAAAGACAAGGATCAGATCATGAAATTGCTCATATGGCATAAAGAATTTAGATTTTATTTTAAGCACAGTGGAAACACTATGCTTTGTTCCTGTTGTGGAGGTAGAGCTTAGCTTAATTAAAACTGTGATCTCATGTACCCCAAAACCTAAAATGCAATAAAATAAATAAATGGGGGAAAAAAACTGTGATCTAATTTTTTAATTTTTTAAAAAAGATCAAATGGAGAAAGGCAAGAATAGAAGCAGGAGGCATACTGGAAGTGATTGAGTGATTCAAGGGGAGGACAGTGGAGGCTTGCATGATAGGAGATAAAATTAAATCAGGTAGGGAGCTATTGAGTGAGTTTCCACCACCTGAAAGCAGTGTACGTACTTACTCACAAAATTTAGTTTTAATGCTCACAGTTATGGTCAATGAGTACTTCTTTTTCTTATAGATTACAAAGGATAAAACGATACCTACCTTTAGTTGTTTATTGCTTGGAATAAATTCTCCCTTTTGAAATGCAAGTTATTTTCTGAGAAATGCTACATTAAATCAGAGTAAATTCAATAGTGAGCATTTCTTTCATATCATGGAAGATTTTCACCAGAAAAAAAGCAGCTTGATTAGAAGGGCAAGAAATACACAGAGGAACATATTTAAGAATGTAGCATTGTGTGTCCTTGATTCATTGATTTGCGGAGACCACTTGTATTACATTTTTCTGCATCCTCTCCATTAAGGCATTGCATCTTGGTTACTGAGAAAATATTTGTTATATTTGTTGACAAATATTGCTTCTCTCTCACCTTAGTGTAACCGTGCAATTCTGCCACATGATGAATACACATGGCTTTTTTAAGAGGCCTACTTTTGGATGTTCAACTTTATGCATGATGAAACACTAAATTCTTTTTCTGAAGGGTAATCAAAGACAATGATTTTGGGAGATTGGTTTAAGTTGAATCCCTTTGAGTTTCAGCATATAATATTGACCAACCTCCCATATTTTGAGCTAGATGTCATATTTATGAGGCACAGATTGAGAGAACAACAAATTCCACAACGAAAGATACAAGCATCTGTCAAAAGCAAGGATTCTAGTATTGCTAAGCAATACTATTAAAGACAGACATACAAGATACCCTGGTGAATATAAGGCCTCAGGGAGGCTAAATATAGACTTGTAAAATTCCAAAAGATGTTACATATGATTTTGTAAAATGGGTGATGCAAATGTTGCTGAAAGGGTTCAGAAGAATTCAGGGGAGTCAGGGATGATTATAAGAAGGTCAGATGTACTTTCTTAAAAGCTGTAGTGCTTTAACTGGATTCTGAAGGATTGAAATTGTTTTCGCAGGAAGGGATGATAAAGAAGCATAACATGAACCATCAGAATTAATAAAACTGTTGGCCTCTGTAGAGTAAACAGTAGTAAAGTAAATGGTGGATCCTACAGACATTCCTGGAGGGCAAGTTTGAGTCCCTAGTGCATTTAGGAAGCTCTTGAATACTAAAAAATATACCAATCTTATACCTGGACTTCTAGACAGAGGATGATAGAAGCATCCTGTTAACCTTCTCTTCCTTGGTTAGTAACAAAGTAAGTGCACATAACAACAGAAGGTTGCCACAAGCTGAAGAATGTCAAGGTAAGGCCAAAGAAAGGAAATGCTGACCACTGCATTTCTACCTTAGAAGGTATGGGCACTGAAAGGAATGGCTTATCTTTGTTTTCCTTCTCTTGTTAATCGTTTGGATTCTAAGTTACCCAAAAGAAATAGACAGTCTATGTAATTATACTATTAAAGAGAATTACAAACACTTTTTAGCTTGTGGCATAATTATTCAAGCACAGATGCAAAATGCAAAAATGTACATATTTCAAATTGTCTGTGTTTTGCTGACTATGTTTAGCAGCACATTTTTATTTTTAGCCTGATTTCAATTACATTATTTTCAGGATAACTTCTTGTTGTAGTCTGTAATAGAGAATGTGTGACAAATGGTCAGCTTATTCCATATCAGAATGGATGTGTTTTACTTTTTAAGTCTTTCACAGATTTTTATTTAGTTGAACAGAGAACACATAATCGAGTTTTTATTCTAGTCTTTAAAAAAAAAAACAATGTAAAACTGTGTACTGGGGAAATTTAGATAAAGAAATTATATTCTGATGAAACAAAAACACATAATTTAATGTTTGGGAATTAGAAGTGTTAATTGCTATTTTATAAAACACGTTCAAAATATTACCATTGTGAGCCAGAAAGTAAGTGTTCATTGGTTTTGCTGTGTGGAATTCAACTGGGAAGACTACCTTGGTTAACAAAAAACAACTAATATGATTTTTGACTTTATGAAAGAATACATTACGTTAGAAGAATGCTAAATGCCTAGAGTAACAGTGGCAAGAAAGAGCAAATGGATATAATATAGGTCGTTTGCCTTCATTTTCATATATTTTATATATTTTTGGTTTTGCCAAAACCAAAATAAAATAATACCTCATCTTTTAGGAGTAGCAGGTGTACTTATGAAAAGAAACATAAAACAAAGAAATAGATTGGGAGAGATGATATAACTCTAAGGAACAGAAAATATGTACATTTTGCTTTGTTATTTATATGGATTTATATTTCAAATAGCAAGATTTATAGAATCGAATGTATTCTTGTTTTTTTCCGGACGAAAATTGGTATTCAATTTTAAAAAATATGGCATTCAAAACTTTAGCCTTTTTGAAACACAACAATGCACTCTGTTGAATATTTAATTGAATATGGTCCCTACAGATTGACTATTGAATAATTGTTAATTGGAATTAATAATGAAAGAAAGGAAAACATACATGTGCAGCATCCCTATTATTTCAAAAAAGAAAATACATATTTCAGTGAGAATCAAAATTTGCTTGATGGCAGCCAATACAATCTTCCTGTTTCGCTTTTTGGCTGTGATAATGTACTTCCTGGAGGAGTACCGATGAATAAAATAATTTCTTCTGTTTTTCTTATAAAGTCTTCTTTCTCTAACTCCATTGATTCTCTTCTCATGTAACTGGTACAAAATATTTGATGACACTGAAACAGTTATGGAACTACCACATACTAATCATGAATGCAGTGATGACAACTATGCCAAAGGAATTCTCTAAAGATAATTCTCCTAAAAGTAACTCACTACCCACAGTTCTGCATAATCTGTAGAGATCTGCCTAATAAAACGATTTCATTTGCACTGAGTGACATGGGATCATGTATGAGCTAAGAGTTGAAGTAGATAATAATAGTAGCTAAAATTTGGTGGTTGTTTAGTATGTGATGAGTACTGTTATAAAACATACCCACATACACACACACACTCGTTTAATGTTAACAATAACTTTATTGTATAGGTATTATTACTAAACCGACTTTACAGATGAGAAAACTGAGCACAGCTAGTTTAATACCTTGCCTAATTTCACACAGGTACTATGTAGCAGAGATAGAACTGAAATCCATCCATCTGGCTGAAGAGCCAATGTTGCTAACCAGGATGCTACTTTGACTCTCTTGGTGAGTTCTAGGTTCTTTCTATTTCCAAGGTTATAAAACCACAATACATGCCTCCCTCAAAAACTCAATGAAGAAGTATCTCTCTATAATAAAAAGATATGACACTGGGAAAATGTCTTTATCCATGTAGACCTGGAAAGATATCTAGCCAATAATGAGAGTTTGAAAAATGAAAAAGAGATGACATTGCAACTTATTTTAGTAAATTACTTTGGTTAGGATGTGTTAGTTTTCAATAACCTAGGGTAAGGAAGATTCATTATAACACTCCAGTACAACTCATACTAAGAGAGAATTTATATGTTTGTTGGTATCTGATATGAATCAAAATATTTATAAAATTAAGTACTTTAGAGTAAATGCCTGTAAATTTGAAACTAGGTGTTGACTTTATCACTGTGAACATTACAGTCATATAACATTACAGATTTAAAAATTTCTTGAGCTATGGCTTTGATAACACTTTCATTTATTGGAGTTTATATAACACATCCCCAGAAGCTCTAAAAAATAATTTGCAGGCCGGGCGCGGTGGCTCACGCCTGTAATCCCAGCACTTTGGGAGGCCGAGGCGGGTGGATCACGAGGTCAAGAGATCGAGACCATCCTGGTCAACATGGTGAAACCCTGTCTCTACTA
>NW_016107507.1:2304812-2327897 GCF_001604975.1 Cebus imitator
GAACCCAGGAGGTGGAGGTTGCGGTGAGCCGAGATCGCGCCATTGCACTCCAGCCTGGGTAACAAGAGCAAAACTCCGTCTCAAAAAAAAAAAAATAATAATTTGCAAACTGCTTAGAAATGTTCTAGCATTTCAGTGAGGTAAAAAGTATGTGTGTGTGTGTGTGTGTGTGTGTGTGTGTACACACACATACTGATTTGAGAGATAGAGAAACCATAACTAAAAACATATTAAGTAGTATGTTCAGTGTCACTGAATACATTGGAATTAGGGTGAAGAATAATTCTCATACAAATGCTTCTCACAGGACTTCTCTTGAACCACAGTAAAAGCCTGTTAGGACTGTGCTCAAGTTAGCTTCTCTAATTTACTTTCTTGAGCAGGAAGCCACTAATTTGCATTAACAATTAGCAGCATGTAGAACGTCTTCATTTAAATGAGGCAAAGACAAATGTGCTACAAGTGATAATCATGAAAGCAACTAAAGAGAGGAGGAAACCTATGAGATGGCAGTGTTACTAAATTGGCTGTTTTGATATTGGAAGAGCCATGGAAAGAAGAAAGAAGCCAATGCCCTAAAAAGTTTCCAAATTATCAAACATGATGAAGATTAACTAATGTGTATGAGATTTGGAGAACAGGAGATCTTTGTCAGTCTTGCTGAGAGGAGTTTTAGTAAAGAGATGGAATCTAGATTGCCAGAGTTTTTAGGAAGTGAGAAAGAAGAGTTAGAGAGTATAGAGATACAGATTTTAATTAATCAAATGCACAAAAACTTGAAAATTCAACTACAGACTTATAAATAACTCATGGGTCAAAGAAGAAATCACAAGAAACATTTGAAAATATTTTGAATGGAATAAAAATAAAACACATCCAAACATTTATGGGAGATAGCTGACACTGCTTACAGAAATTCATGGCTTTAATGGAAATACAACAAGGAAATATCTCAAATGAATCATCTGTTTCTGTCACATGAAATTTAAGAAACGTAAGCCCCAAACAAACAGAAAAAAAGAAATAATAAAGATCACAGCAGAGGCTTATTGTGGTGGCTCAAACCTTTAAGGATGAGAAAGAAGGATTGCTTCAGCCCAGGAGGTCAAGACCAACCTGGGCAACATAGCAAGACTCTGTCTTTACAAAAAATTTAAAAACATTACCACATGTGGTGGTGTGTGCCTGTAGACCAAGTTACTCAGGAGGTTAAGGAGGTGAGATCACTTGAGCCTGGGAGGTGGAGACTCCAATGAGGTGTGCTCATGCCACTGCACTCCAACCTATGTGATCATTAAAAAAAAGTCTCAAAATTAAAAAAATATATATTAAAAAATTTAAAATAAAAGATCAGAGTGGAAATCAATAGAATAGAAAACAAAAGAAATGTCGATGAAGCTAAAACTTAGTTCTCTAAAATATTAACATTGATAAAAGTTTAACTAAAATGACCAAGAAAATTGAAGAAAATATTTCTTAACAAAGTACTGTTAGTGAGCCTAGTCCTGCAAAATATATAAATAATTATACATTATGACCAAGTAGAACTGATCTCAAGAATGCAGTTAGTTTAACATAAAAAAACAGTAAAACATTCCATGTTAATAGAGTAAAAGATGAATCCTACATGGTCATTCAAAAGATGAGAAAAGGTTTCTGGCAAAATCTAGCACGTATTCATTATAAAATCCCTCGAGAAACTAGGTTTTAAGGGGAACTTTCTCAACTTCCTAAAGGATATCTATATAAAACTATGAGATAACATTATATCTAATGTTGCATATGTGATGTTAGTGAAAGACTGATTTCTTTTTTTCTCTAAGATTAGGACCAAGGCAAGACTGTACATTTTTATCACTTTTATTTAGCATTATGTGGGACACAGGGGCAGAAGAAGGCATAAATGTGTCCAAATTGAAAATGAAGATATAGAACTATCTTGATTCACAGATGACATATTTTTACAAGTACATTTCGATTTCATAAGAAACCCAAAATTAATATGAAAATTAATAGACAAGTTTAGCGTATTTGTGGGGCACAAGATCAATTTTAAAAATTATTGTGTTTCTATGTACTAGCAATGTATTTTCTGAAATCGAAATGAAGTAAGCCATCCTATTTACAATAGCATGAAAAAGAATAACATGCTGATGAATAAATGTAATGGAAGGGGTTCTAGACTTTTATACTGAAAACTGTAAGTCACTGCTGAGAGTAATTAAAGAAGATCTAAATAAAAGAAGAGGCAAAGCATTTTGATTGTGTTATGCATATTCATTGGTATGTTTTGATGGCAATACTTACCAGTTATCAATGTACTGTAAGCAATTCCTATCAAAGTCTTGGTAAGATTTTCAGCAGAAATTGAGATGATTAGAAAACTTATATAGCCATTCAAAGAGCTGGAATAGCCAAAGCAGTTTTCAAGAAGAAGGCCAAAATTTGAGGCTAATATTACCCAATTTCAAAACTAAGCTAAAGCAATAAAGACAGTGGGATATTGGCATAAGAAGAATCAAATAGACTGTGGGTCAGCAAACTTAAATCTGTGGGCCAAATATGTCTGACCTTTTCTTTTTATAAAGAAAATCACATTGGAGCCCAGTTATGCCCATTTATTTACATTTTATTTATGCCTACTTTAAATTGCAATGACGTATTTGAATAGTTGTAATTGAGATGGCATGGCCCAGAAAAGCCTAAAATGTTACCTATTTGACCCTTTTATAAAAGTTTGCTTTTCTCTGATGTTGATCAATGGAATAGAATTAAATGTGCAGAAATAAATCCTTATATTTATGTCAACTGATTTTTAACAAAAAAGTCAAGACAAATCAATGTGGTAAAGAATAAAATTTTCAACAAATAGTTGTGGAACAATTGAATTTCTGTATTTAAAAAAATCCAGGACTTGGGAGTACTTAGACCCTTACCTCACACCATAATGCAAATTAAGTCCAAATAGTTATATAGATCATAAACTTACATATAAAATCTAGTACCATAGAACTTCTGAAAACTTTGGTTGGGCAAAAGTTCCTACATATGTTGCCAAAATATGAGACCCAAAAATATACAAATTTTGCTCATCCATTTGCCAGTTAGTCAGCATAGTCAACATAGGTCTTCATGTGCCCACGGTCATGTTCATTAGCAGCCACTGTTGGAATCTGCTTCCACTACAGTCCTGCATTGTAGGCACCATTTTGTGTTCTTCAGAAGGTTCATTGAGACATTGGTTAGCATGTTGCAATGTGAGTCTATTTAAAAGATAACTAATAATCAGTGTTATTTCATCTTTAGCTTCACTAGCACATCAGATTAAATCTGTTCTTTAAAAAATCCTGTATGATTTTTAAATACAATACACTGTGGTTGGTTTGTAGAATAATACAAGTGTCCCTGGATTGTTATACAAATATCAATAACTTGAATTTCATCAATGTTAAACATTAAATTCTTTGCCTAGGAGAAAATATTTTCAATATCTATCTGACAAAGAACTTGTATCCAGAATATCCAGAATATATAAAGAACTCTTGCAACTAAATAATAAAATGAACCAACTGTTTTTAAAAAGGAACTAAACTATTTTGAAAAAGGCATTAAAGATATAAGAAGACATTTCATCAAAGAAGATACACAAATGGTTAATAGCTATGTTACTAAATATGCTGATTTTGATTAGTCATTAGGGAAATTATAATTATGAAAATTGAAACCACAATCAGTTGCCATTAGACACTCATTATAATGGCTTTAATCAAAATAAGAAACTACTAAGTGTTTACAAGGATGTAGAAAGACTAAAAAGATTATACATTGTTTATGGAAATGCAAAATGACAGTCATTTTGGAAAACAATTTGGCGACTTCCTAAAAGTGAAACATATACTCAACATATAATCCAGTATTTCCATTTCTAAGTTTACAGAAGGGAAATTGAAACATGTGCCCACACAAAGACTTGCCAATGAATGTTTGAAGCGTGAAACATTATTCGTAATGTTTCCAATGCTGAAAAGAGTGCAAATGTTGACTAACTGGCAAATAGTGAGTGAAATTTGTCTATCTGTACAATGGATTACTACTCAGAAATAAAAAGGAACAGATTTACTGGTATGTGCTATACAGGGATGAGCCTCAAAAACGTTAGGATAAATAAAAGAAGCCAGGCACAAAGTACTACATATTCTATAATTCTGTTGATATGAAATGTCAAGAAAAGTCCCGTATACATAAGGAAGCTTTTGGAGTGATTATAATGTTTGAAAATTGGATTATAGTGATAGTTGCAAAACTATACATTTAAAAAATTCACTGAATTGAACAATTACAATGGGTGAATTTTATGGTATAGAAATTATAAATCAATAAAGGTGTTAAAAATCTTTTTCTATTTTTTTGAAACATAGATTATTGATTTCAAACATTTTTATTACATAAATTTAGAGCTCCAAATGATACCTAAAGAATTGTACACTTATTTTTTATTGAGATAACATTTAAACATGGTCACTTCTGCTATAATATTACATATGTGCTCCTAAAATTACTGTGATAGGGAAAATTGCCCAGCAAAACACTGTGTTTATGGGAAAAGTGGATTCAGGGGAGCAATACACAGTGTCATATATCGGTGACGTAAAAAATGACATGAACCTAGATAAATGGTAGCAAAGTTTTACACATACTAAATGGACATGATAAAAATAAATACTATAATAAATACAATGCTTTAATTTAAGAAAGACCTAACATTTGCTTGTAGAAGTATGCTTCCAAAGGATATAGCTTATAAATTATTGTGAAGTGGTGGAATGTGGGTATATTAGTTTTCTAGGGCTACTATGAAAAATTGATATCAACTGGTGGTTTCAAACAACAGAAGTTTATTGTCTCATACTTTGGGAGATTAGAAGTCTGAATTCAAGGTATTTACAGTGTCTGCTTCTTCTGAAGTTTTTTGGGAAAAAATTCTTGCTTGTCTTGTCTAGCTTCTGATGCTTGCTGGGAATCTTTGGTGTTTCTTGTCTTGTAGACATATCGCTCTAATCTCTGCCTCTGTCTTCACATGGCCTTTTCTGTGCCTCTGTATCTTTGAGTTCAAACCTCCCTTTTATGAGAGCAGCAGTTACATTGATTTTAGGGCTCACCCTAATCTAGTATAACTTCAGTTTAACTTGATTACATCTGCAAAGACCTTATTTCCAAATAAGTTTATATTTACAGGTTTTGAGTGGACATCAATTTTGAAGGGACATTATTCAATCCAGTACAGTGGGTTATTTGAGATTGGACAGAAAGTTGTAATACTAGAATAAGCATGGGAATGGCTTACAACACACATGATGAACTGAAACAGCTGCTGGATGTTTGAAATGTATGCGTGTGCATTATTTAACTCGTTTAAGCTTGGGAAATTTTTGGCATGCAGCTAGTTTTTTTTCATGGACCAAATCCTACATAAACAAACACAAAATTCCATTCTGATTAATATATTAGTCATGTTGGAATAAACTTATGTTTTCAAAACAAGTGCTATCACAGAACTGATTGTCAATAGAATGTATAGTTTGTAATCACACTGTTCAGATTTTGACAAATACATTAACTGTGTGATTCATGCCTTCCTCAAGATAAGGATTTCATCAGCCTAGAAAATTCTCTATTGCTTCATAAAAGTTGTTCTTCACCAGAGGTTTGTTTTACCTAGTCTAGAACTTCTAGATTATGTAATATTACTTTTAATACATCAAGCCTCTTTTGTACAATATCATGTGTTTTGGTCCATCTGTACTGTTGTATCACTACTTCCTTCTCTATATTCTTTTATTGAAGTAAAATTAATATAAAATTTACCATTTTAGCCATTTAAAAATATACATATCAGTGGCTTAGTACATTGAAAATGTTGTGCAACCATCACCACTCTCTGGTTCCAGAATATTCCCATCTCCTTAAAAAGAAACCTTACACCAGTTAAACAGTCATTCCCCATTCCCTCCAATCCATAGCCCTTGGAAACCACTAATCTACTTTCTATCTCTATGAATTTGCTTATTATAGGTGTTTTATAAAATAGGAATATAAAATATATGACCTTTTGTGTCTGGTTTCTTTCAATTAGCATAATGTTTTCCAGATTTATCCATGTTGTGGCTGTATCAGTACTTCATTCCTCTTTTTGATTGAATAATATTCTGTCGTATGGATATACCACATATTTTATCACTTTATCAGATGATGGACATTTGGATTGTTTTCATTTTGGAGCTACTGTGAATAATACTTCTATGAACATTTATGTTTAATTTCTTTATTGGAACACATATTTTCAATTCTCTTGGGTATGTGGTTAAACGTAAAATTTCTAGGTCGTATGGTAATTTTATATTTAACTTTTTGAGGAAATGCCCAGCTAGTTCCAAAGCAGTTGTACTCATTTTACATTCTCATCAGCAATGTATGAGAACTCCAATTTCTCCATATTCTCACCAACACTTTTTTTTAAAGTTATAATAGTGTGTGTAGATTGATATCTCATTTTTTAAAATTTTAATTTTGCTAATGACTAGTGATGTTTAACATTTCATTGTTTCTGGCTATTTGTTTATATTCTTCGAGGAAATGTGACTCAAGTGATCTGTTGACTTTAAATTGGCTTCTTTGTGTGGAACTATAAGTATTCTTTGCACATCATAAATATTACATCCTTATCAGATACAATATTTGCAAATATTGTCTTCTATTTTGTAAGTTTTTTTCACTCCATTTTTTTATAGTGTCTTTTGAGGTACAAAACATTTTAAGTTGGATGAAGTCCAACTTATCTATTTTTTTATTTTGGTGGTTGTGCCTTTGGTGCCATATCTCCGTATGTATTACAAAATCCAAGACTATGAAGATTGATCTTTATTTATTTTGCTAAAAGTTGTATAATTTCAACTCAAATTTAGGGCTTTTATCCATTTTCTGTTATTTTTTTTTTTTGTGAATGGCATAAAATTGGCATTCAACTTAATAATTTTACATGTGGATATCCACAGTTTGTTGAGAAGGCTATTTTTGCCCATTGAATAGTCTTGGTGCCCATGTCAAAAATCAGTTGACCATAGATGATCATGGGTTTATTTTTGGACTCTCAATTCTAATCCCTAGCCTATATGACTTAATCTCACATTGTTTTCATTACTGTAACTTTATAGTAAGTTTTAAAATCAGGAAGTGTAAGTCCTCTAGTTTTGTTCTTCTTTTTAAAAGATTATTTTGGGTATCTGAGTTCCTTTGCAATTCCTTAAGGATTTTACAATTATCTTTTTCATCTTTGCAAAAGAAAAAGTTGAATTTTGATAAGTAATATGTTGAATTTCTACATTTTTTAGTCCATTAATTATCCATATAACTCAAATTAATAGACATTTTAAATACTCTGGTATATAGATGATATGTACCTAATGAAGAGTGAAAAATTCAGGCAATCAAATGAAGTTTTACACTGAATAGGAATTTTTCTTCACTTAATTACATAAATGTTGCACTTTTCAACCAAGCCATTGGTAATTTTTGACATTTTTTACCGTTTTTATTTTAGTTATTCTCATTGGTATGTAATGGCTAAATACGATGCTTTTTATTTGTTTGAACTACAATTTGTGAGGCATAAAATACTTATTCTTAAACTAAATTTTTAAGTCATTCACTTAGATTTGTCACCCTGATGATGAAGAAAGGAAACATTTAAAGAGAATTTTTATCTCAGAAGATTATCACCTATCTGTTAAAGTAATCGTCTGGCTTCTTAAATTCCAAAATAAGATCAGTTAGGGAGGGAACAGCCAATGTTTACTTTTACCTGTTCACTTTATTTATTTTTCCCTTAGCCTATTGAGGATCCTGCAATATGTCCATTAATTACCCATAAAACTTGAATTAATAAACATTTTCAATTATCTGGTATATAGATAATGTGTACATAATGAAGGGTGAAGAATTCAGACAGTCAAATGGACTTTTACATCAAGTAGGAAAGTTTTTCTTCACTTAATTACATAAATTTTGTACTTTTCAAAAAAGCCATTGGTAATTTTTGCAAAAATAGCATTTCACAATATATATCAGTTTGATATCTAAGTGCTAAAAAGGATATAAAAATTTTCATATAAGTAAAATATTAAAATCATTTTTCTAAAGAAATGTTTTGGAAATTTCTCTAAAAGAATCATTTTTCCATTTATAATATGTGATTTGGGCATGTGTAACACTCAGAGAAAAATGAGAGCAATCATAGGAAAAACATCTTTTTAGAATGTTACAGTTTCAGTTTGTCTCAATTACTTTAAATGTATATTTTTGTAAGAAAAAAATTTCAACATCTCTGAATTTAATATAGGCTATTGAATGTATGTCCTTTCCTATGACAATTTTGTAGAACACCATTATTAGTATATATTGCTCAAGTTAGAGTTCAAAAAACAAAACAAAACAGCAACAAAAACATTCCTATAGAATGCATTGATGTTGCAGAAGTATCTTGTACTAAAAATTAATTTAAAGTTAGATCATAGGGCTGTTTTAGATTTCAGTGTAGAATATTATGTCTTATGGTAATTATCTTCTTTTAAATGTGATATAATCTTATTATTATATTTTTGTAAATTAATCACATTGTCACCAAATAGAATGTGGCCTTGATTATTCAATGTAAAACAGACCTCACATAGCCAAGATGTATGCTTAAAGTTATTTAATAACTGTTAAAGAGACAATTTTGATGCATAAATCTGGAATGCCATCTATCAGCCTAATGAAAAGAAATATTATTATCTTGCATTTTCTTTTTCTGTTATTGATTTGTGGTGCCCCAAGACCACGTTAAAATGATTGGTGTAGTCCTTTTCTGTCATGGAAACAAATTCATTCCTTGGGTGGCTGAGCAATATGAGGGGAAATAAATTTCTCAGAAATGTATCCCCTGAAGGTTGCTATCCATTATTGTTATAAGTTTGCAATGGAAATGGCTTTATTGCTACATAGAGAATATGATAAAATTTAAAGCTTGTGAAAGATGATTAGAAAACAAGTATAATACATATATAATATATCAACAACAATATATCACCATATTTATTACATTTATTTATTTAGACAATGTTTTGAGTATATCAAAGCAAATGGAAACAACTCAAATCTGAATGTTAATCTAAAGAATAATAAAAATGAAAAATTAATGCCTTCAGGGAATTCAAAATTAAAATATTCTCTCATTTCCAACATAGAGCATTTATATTTTCTGCTTGGATGGCAGATATAAGTTCTATAAATCAGATTTCATCATATAAATCAGTTTCACTTAACTTTATGTCTTCCACGCTGCTTCTAGTCTGAACTTTAGTAAGGCTTTATGAATCTTTCTAAAAGATCATCTCAGCAGAAAAATAAAGCAAAAATTGGTGGAACTAATTTCATTACTGAGTTTAACCTTAGTTCTGTTATCTTTGGCCACTTTTATATGAACTCATCACAGTAGCTGGAATGTTATTTGATTATAATTAAGTAAAACCTTTCATTTTTATATATTTATACACAGGTAAACATATCTATTTGTTTTAAACAATGATATGCATTTCAACTTGCGTGGACATATCAGCAAGGATATTAAAGGGTTCATGTTTTTATTACAGCAAAAATCTAGAACAAATGTAATGTTCTGCTAAATATACTCATGTCATTCTCTCTGGATACTAAGACTTTGCCTAATTTTAATAAGGTTGTTTTTATATATAATTTTGAATTTGTTTTTCCAAATGACTTCTTGTAATTACAATTAGCAAAGCTAAATAATTGCATCTATTATACACATTACCTATTTTTTTATTACACTTTTCTTTTTTTTTCTTAAATAATATTATGATTCCTGGAGGTAAGCAGGTAGAAAGCAAGATAACTAAAGTATAGCAAACAAAAATTGAGGAAAATACTGTATTGTATGATTAGAGGATTTACTGTTGTATTAACAACTGAAGTTTTCCATAGTAGCACTTGGGTTTGTAAATCCAAATATAAATCTATATTTTAGTACCTTTGTATCACAGCAGCTAATACTTGAATTTCATTTTATAACTACCTATTATATCAAGCTTAAATATTTCCCATTAAGAATCATTGCTGTCAATAAAAATATGGCTATTATAAGCCTATCTTTTAAATATCTGTTTTGACGACCCCACGTTGAAAAGCCAATTCCTTTAAACTGATATTAAACACATGGCATGGTAAGGTCTAAAATTCCAAGTGCTACCTTGACATTTTTGAGACTCACAGGACCCGTAAAGATTACAAGCTCTCCTGCTCATGCCAGATATATGTCCTGACCCTTTTACCCAACCCCTCAGCAGGAAAGCACCCAAACATGGCTAGTTCCTCTATTAGCCAAATCAGTTGCACTCCACTTGGCTCTCAACCTAACTGCCATTCTGGGGAATTATTCCAACAAACCAATCACATTCTCCTGCAGAAACCAGAAGACGCCTCATCCTCCTGTTACTATAAAGCCTGCCACCAGTATCCCTGTTCACTCTATTACCAAGTGCAAAGCCCATGTAGCCTTGCATGGCATGTGATGTCTCAGACTGTGAGTATATATGACTAATAAACTCTAGTAAACTGCTGTCAGTTTCACCGGGCTACTGATGGGTGTCGTCCATTTGGCCACTTGGTACTGTTTAGAGCAGAGGATTCCCTCGTTAACAATGGGGTAAATAGGAGGTGATCAGAACACATTATGATGAAAGTGAATAATTTATTAAATTACTTTTCATATCTTTGTGAAGTTTAAATGTCCCCCATGTAATAAAGACTTTGCTTTGATTTAATTGTTGTTGTTTTAAACCATTCAAAGATAGTAACATAATTTTTGCTTTTAGCATGAAAATGCTATTTGCAAAAGTATATAAAATGGATTGCAGCAAAGACTAATGGTTTTTCTTTTGAAAATTATGACATCAATTTATATTTGCTTATTTAACTCAGGAATAAATAGCTCTTACTCATGATGTATGCATGATGTTCTTGCTTCATACATTAGTTGTCAATTTATCTAACATTGCGCAACGAAGTTTGAGAATTAAATTGAATTCATGTTGCTGGATCCATGAGTGGTCATCACTATGGACTTCATTCCATATAACTTGTAAGACCTAGAAGAGCAGCTTTGTCTTCTCCAATTTAATTACAAGTCCTCAAATTTTACGTGGGCATTTTTATATTCATAAATTTTTTAAGCAATAGTTTACTTACCTGTCAATCTTTTCCACCAGTACCAATTAAATGACTATCAGGAAATCCAAAACACACACACGCATTCTCATGTATCACACATATAATTTTCTACACATAATTAAATATAAACTGATAATAAAGGATAAGGGTAGATTATTTGACAGGGTCAATATAGTGTTTAATTAGGATTCTTGGAGAAATGACATAAGTTTTAAAAAGTATACAGTCTGCAATTAAAAGTTTAACTATATAAGCAAAATCACTGGAGCAGAGAATGGTCAGGGAAGAGGGAGAAGTAAAAGCATTCTTAGGATCTCATTGGTGAAAGAAGTTTCTTTGTTTTTGCTTTGAAAAATTGACCAGGTAAGAGAAGTTGGAGGATAATATGACTGCATTCACTTTTATTTGTGATTTTTCTGTGCTTTAACAAAATGTAGGTTAACAAAAAAGGATTTCACTCATTTCAAAGAAAATTAAACTGCAGTAAGATACTTTTCCTCTGAGAAGTAATACATAAACCTCTCTTGCACCCTGTCTTTCATCCTCTTAGCCTCACTTTACTACAGCAACCCTTGAGACAAGCCCCTGCAAACAGATTTTACTTGCCATTACATCACTACAGCTGCATCAGATATCCTTGCTCTCTGCTCAGGGCTTCTCTGCTGCCACTGTATGGATTGCCTGCAAGGAGCCGCTCAATCCGACTCAGGCATAAGCTTAGAAGTGCAAGGGGATGAACACTCCATGAGGCAACCCTTGTCAAATATGGCACAGGAACATGTAGATATCTGAAGTCTCTCCTCTTTCTCCTTTTGGGTGAATAATTTTGAGGAGGATCTAGCTTTTCATGGAGCTGTTTACAAGGTTCCTAGCAGAGTCATGTTCTAATTGTTCACAAGGCTGGGTGGCTTAGTTACTCAGCCTTGGACTTACCTTTATTCTCTCCTCATTTCACTCTTCACTTTTCTCATCATTCCTTCCCTTTTCCTGGGATCACTTCCTTTCTCTTGCGATCACTTCCTCAAATAGATCACTTTTATTTTCTTGGCAGAACCTAGGCTAAGACAAGATGATAATGGTACAAACTGAGTGAAGACCTGCTGTTTCTTTACCATAGAAGAATATATGTAATATAATATATTACATATATAGTGGATGGGAAAGTATAATATATTATATATATATATTATATATATATATTATAAATATATATTTATATATATTATATATATTTATATATATAATATATATATATTTATATATATAATATATATATTTATATATATATATTTTATATATATATATATTTATATATATATATATTCTGGGGTACATGTGCAGAACATGCAGGTTTGCTACATAGGTATATATGTGCTGTGGAGGTTTGCTGCATCCATCCCCCCGTTATCTATATTAGGTATTTCTCCTAATGCTATTGTTCCCCAATCTCCCTACTCCATGCTATCCCTTCCCCAGCCTCCCACCCCCTGACAGGCCCTGGTGTGTGATGTTACCCTCCCTGTGTCTATGTGTTCTCATTGTTCAACACCCACTTTTTAGTTAGAACATGTGGTGTTCGGTTTTCTCTTCTTGTGTCAGTTTGCTGAGAATGATGGTTTCCAGATTCATCCATATTCCTGCAAAGAACATGAACTCATCCTTTTTTAGGGTAACATAGTATTCTGTGGTGTATATGTGCTACATTTTCTTTATCCAGTTTATCTTTGATGGGCATGTGGGTTGGCTCCAAGTCTCTGCCATTCTGAACAGTGCCTCAGTAAACATATGTGTGCATGTGTCTTTATAATAGAATGATTTACAATCCTTTGGATATATACCCAGTAATAAGATTGCTGGGTCAAATGGTATTTCTATTTCTAGATCCTGAGGAATCTCCACACTGTCTTCCACAATGGTTGAATTATTTACACTCCCACCAACAATGTAAAAGCATTCCTATTTTTCCACATCCTCTCCAGCATCTGTTGTCTCCTTATTTTTTAATGATTGCTATTCTAACTGGCGTGAGATGGTATCTCAATGTGGTTTTGATTTGCGTTTCTCTAATGACCAGTGATGATGAACACTTTTTCATATGGTGGTTGGCTGCATAAATGTCTTCTTTTGAAACGTGTCTCTTCATATCCTTCACCCACTTTTTAATTTTTTTTTCTTTCTTGTAAATTTGTTTAAGTTCCTCATAGATTCCAGATATTAGCTCTTTGTCAGATGGGTAGATTGCAAAACTTTGTTCCCATTCTGTTGGTTGCTGGTTCACTCCAATGATAGTTTCTTTTGCTGTGCAGAAGCTCTTGAGTTTAATTAGATCCCATTTGTCTATTTTGGCTTCTGTTGCCATTGCTTTTGGTGTTTTAGTCATGAGGTCCTTGCCTATGCCTATATCCTGAATAGCATTGCTTAGGTTTTCTTCTAAGATTTTTATGGTGTTAGGTCTTATGTTTAAATCTTTCCATCTGGAGTTAATTTTTGTGTAAGGTATATTGGGAAAACTGGCTAGCCATATGCAGAAAGCTGAAACTGGATCCCTTCTATAGAAGAATATGTTGATGGAGATCTCTTTCCTGATACAAACAGATAAACAAAATGTATAGCTAAAATAAAATATAACTCAAAATATTCTATAAGGCTGCCAGGGTCAAAAGAAAAAAAAGGAAACCCTTGGTACTATGCTGCAGTAGGACAAAAAGAGCTAAAGAAGAAAGATCAGGCACTGAAGCTCCAATGACCTAGTGCCAGAGTCATCCAAGTACAAATGCAAAGGCCAGAATCGTCAACCAACTACATTTCTTAGCCAATGTAATACCAGATTCACAAAAATAAGGACTGCTTTTTCATTGAAGTATATTGTTGTTAACTAAATTTGCCAAATAACTAATTTTTTGGAGCCATATAGTCATGCTTCAATACAATAAGGATACTTGTTTCTTTTCCAATAATGAATATAAATCTATATTCTCTTCCTCCTTGTCATTAGTATGTTAAAAAATACAGTTTATTTAAAAAGCTACATGTAAGAAATTTCAGTAAAGCGTAAGTAGTAAATAATATACTACCACAAAATCCAGTGGTTTCTTATTTATCTTTGTTTAGCATTCTTAGCCCACGCCTCTGCATTTTAGATTTGATTTTCAACATTGTTAAAGATATGATCCCTTATTTAAGATGCCTCCTAGAGTATGACAGCATTTGTCTGAGTTGTTAAATTTTGCCTTTGTAATTAATGAGAAATTATTTATTTATTTAGGTTAATTGTTCTGATTTATCAAACAGACTTAAAAATCACAGCGCTAGCTCGTTGTATTTTAATAAATGTTGAAGAACACACCAAAAGAAGTGTTTTATAGTATATTCAATTTGGATTTCATTTATTATAGAAGAGAATAGGGTTTCTGCCATTGCTGGCAGTTTATAATTATTTTTTAAATCTCAATTGCCTTAGGAAAATAGTCATTTGATTATAAAATCACTGTATGCATCTTCCTTGCCATTGCATTACCAAGACTTTCACAGTGATTATAAAAAAGAGCCTATTTTTACACTATTGTATATGATATATTTATACTATATTAAAATTTCTTTGAATTATAGAAGGTTTTGATAACTGAGTACTAATAGGAGTCAATCTATAGAACTGAAAAATTTAAATTCCCTTTGTATGTGGACAATACACATTTTGCTTATTGTCATTTCAGTAGATATTATTTCTGGAGTTTTTATTTTGATAATTATTTGGGATATTTTAATTTAGTGGCTTAGAGTGTCAATGAAACCAAAGTTTAATAGTTTCATATGGGAAATTTTTCTTGGCATATAGGCCAACTATCACATGGAGAAACACATCGTCTTTAACTTGTGCACCTGCCCCCAGCCTTGGTAATGTGAAAAACTACATCCATTGTCATAGACCTCCACTCTTATAAATTATAATGCCATTGTATCGCTTACTGTATTAATTCACTAGTGATTTATCTCATATTGTCTTTCACATGGATAATTTTTCTCCCAAAATACTTCCGTTTTGTATGAAATATATATTAGTCCATTTTTACTGTGCCATAAAGAACTGTCTGAGACTGGGTAATTTTTAGAGAAAAGAGGTTCACTTAACTCACAGTTCTGCATGTCTGCGGAGGCCTCAGGAAACTTACAATCATGGTGGATAGGAAAGTAAACATCCTTCTTCAAATGATGGCAGAAAGGAGAAAGGCTGAGCAAAAGAGGAAAAAGCCCCATATCAAACCACCAGCTCTCATGAGAACTCACTCACTATTGTGAGAAGAGCCTGAGGAAAACTGCCCCCATGATTAGGTTATCTCCCACTGGGTCCCTTCCATGACACATGGGGATTATGAGAACTACAATTTAAGGTGAGATTTGGGTGGGGACACAGAGCCAAACCATATCAAAATATTTTGCCAGTTGTAAAGTACCTTATGATTTGCAAGTGATTGTAGCACTGAGAATATAACACTTAGGAGCCAATATGTTTGCTGAGTGAATGTAAATATAAAAATGTTTACACATCAGGTACAGATATCAAGGTTGCTATTTTAGCATCTAAGTATTTTTTCACTCAGTTGGGTCTTACAACAGAAAAAATGCCATTTCCTAATTATTAGTATTTACATCATTATTGCTACATTGACTGATCCAACATTTTCATAGGAACTTACAATAAAAGTATATATACTTTTATTTTTTTAATTCCTATCATTAGAAATTAATATCTTTGAAATATCCTACCATTAGAAATTAACATCTTTGAAAATTCTTGGAATAAATACATTTTAACATTATTGAAGAAATTATGTGTTATATTCCAACAGTCATAACTAGAGGAGAGTGTGGTTATTCTAGAATGTTACACATGGTAGCTGTGTGTGTGTCTGTGTGTTTAGAAGGAAAATTATTTGGATAGGGGAGATGTGATCAGAGTATAGCAGAGATGTTAAAAAGGAGGTATGAGTTTATGTTAGAAAAATTCTCGGATTCCTTCAGACTTAACTGGAATTAAGGTATTTTTTGACTACTAACCATTACTCTTCAAGGAAAGATAAGATATAAATATAAAACCAGTGAACAGTTATATTAGGAGGAAAGCACTTAAAAAAAAGACACTAAGTCTATATAGCCAGAGGTCAAAAGCAAATATTAATAGGATGAAATAAATCAGTTTGCTAAGTTCAATGCAAAAATAAACCTCACACTAGCTTTAATCAAATATCTACTTTTCAGTGGAACATGTATATTCCAATTTATGTTGTCAATCCTTTTTTTCATTCAAATGATTTTTTTGCTGGGGAATATCTCTAAAATGACTTCTTTTAGGCCATGCATAAATTATTTAATTCACCTAGAAAGTCTTCAATGACATAGAATTGGATAATATGGTTATCTTGCTTAGACTTTCGTTTTTTACTAAAAAAAAGAACCTGAGAGCATAGTTGGAGTTTAGACTGATGGTAGTTAAAATGAGAGGCTGGGAAAAGGGTAGAGAAAAATGACCTTTTTTCCCACTGGGCAAGTGGTCTCTCAAGCTTCAGAGGTTTCCATTTGGCTGTCTTATAGATCCTGCCCACAGTCACAGAGCAAATAACGGCAAGCAGGAACTTGGAGGTAAAAATGTATCTTCTACTTTTAAAATGATTAGGAACCTAGTCATTACCTACCAAAAAACTCTAAATAATCAATTCAAGGAAAATAAAAATATATATTTTAAAATAATGATCTGAGGTGGAAGAGGGCATGGATAACAAAATCTCGTAAATATCAGTAAATCTAAACATACATGCATGGATTGTAATCGTAATATTCAAATTGCGGTGTTATAGAAATACAGAAAGAACTAAAATTCTGGAATGCCTGGGGGGAAATAGCATCACAGAGATAACTGGTTTTTTAAATGTCCTCTCATTGTTCAGTAGAAGGTTGACCAACTTTGGACTTTAAATATACATGTTAAACATTATTCATGAAAAGCAGTTGTAAATAGAAACAGAATGCAAAATTTATCTATATAATTATAAAGACAACTGCAGACAGATAAGAAAGTAAAACAAATAGGACCTGGCGCAGTGGCCCATGCCTGTAATTACAGCACTTTTGGAGGCTGAGATGGGTGGATCACTAGAGGCCAGGAGTTCAAGACCAGCTTGGACAAGATGATGAAACCTTGTCTCTACTAAAAATACAAAAATTAGTTGGATGTGGTGGCATGCATCTGTAATCCCAGCTACTTGGAGGCTGAGGCAGGAGAATTGCTTGTGCCCAGGAGGCAGAGATTGCAGTGAGCCGAGAGTGTGCCATGGCACTACTCCAGCCTGGGTGACAGAGTGAGACTCGGTCTCAGAAAAAAAAAAAAAAAGAAAAACAAATAAAAAGCAACAAAATGATAAAATCCAAATATAGTAAAAGACAAATAGTAGGAATATCATCTCCACCGAGGATATTAAGATATTATCAGACTGAGAGAAAATAAACAAATCAACAATGAAAATACATATTCTATTTATAAGAGATTTATATAAAAGTCAAGTATAGAAAAGCTAAATGAGCCTTAAAATATTTTTGTGACCAATTGAGACCTGGCTTTCTGATTTAAAAACACATTAGTCAATGATTAACTTAGTGAAGTATGGATTGTAGTCTTTAAATTACATTTTCCACTACAACAAACCTGTTTCTTGGAGAAATATCTGATTCCAATCTAGGAAAAAATAGGCTAAAAGATCCTGGGGTTTCTTGTTGTAACAGAAAGTGAGATAGGAGACTACTAAAATGTTTTTAAAGAACTCTAAAACCAAATTGTAGGGTCCTTCTAGTTCATGAGTACCAAAAAGAATAATAATAATAATATGATGCAACATATCGTAGATGTTAAAAATCACTTCAACAGAACTCATTATTCATTGGTCAAATGTGAATCATCTATGGACACACTTCATAATTCTAAAACCCAGTGAATAAAATGAACAAGCAAGCATTTATTCTCCATTTATTGTAAAATCTGCAGCTCAAGTAACTAAATGGTAGATGAATGTTTGCCTCTATAGAAAAAATATGCAGCTGATAAATGTACAAGGAACAATTGAATTGGAATTCTACCACTTTGCTATAGAGACTTTTGGATGTTTGTAATTACTGAATCTATGTAATATCAATGTCTGCTGAAACTAGTGAGTGAAAAGCAGATGGAAATCTTATTTATTTATTTTTGAGATGGAACCTTATTCTGTCACCCAGGTTGGAGTGCGGTGGCATGATCTTGGCTCACTGCAACCTCCACCTCCTGGGTTCAAGCCATTCTCCCACCTCAGCCTCCCAACTAGCTGAGACTACAGGCTGGTGCCACCATGCCCAGCTAAATTTTGTATTTTTTTTTTTTTATTAGAGACAGGGTTTCGCCATGTTGACCAGGCTGGTCTCGAAATCCTGACCTCAGGTGTTTCACCTGCCTTGGCCTCCCAAAGTGCTGAGATTAATGTATGAGTGGAGGTGGGAACACCTGAACCTATTGATCAGTCTCAAAGAGAAAAGCAATCATTTGTTACGTGTCTTCAGATCTGGTGCTAAAAAGAAATAAAAGTCAGCTATTTTCATTTTTGACAAAAAAGAATAAAAAGTCTCATCTGTTAGTCTATCATTTTGTGGGAAGTACAAGAGACAATGACATATGAATGCAATTAGCAAAATCTAATCATTAGAAAATGTATTAGGAAAAATAGTCCAGGTTCTTAAATAAATTAAAGAATGAAAGTGAGAGAAGAAAGCTACAAAAGAAAAAAAAATGTAGATGAATTAAGTAAAAGAAATTGAACAAAACTGAAGACATTTAAATATAAACCAAATATTTGATGGCATATAGCAATTACTATTATTTAGGATTATAATGCTATTGTGGTTATGTTTTTTAAAAAAGTATCTCTTAAAGATATAAAGTATTCAGAGAATGTTTTAATATGTTTCGTGTTTGTTTCAAAATAATTACAAAGTGAGAGAAATAGATAAAGCAATATTGGCCATTTGTGAAGCTGTTTAATAGAAACATGAATGCCCTTTATACTATTCTCTCTAATTTGGCATATGTTTAAAAATATCTGCAATGCAAAGTTTAAAAATAAAATGTTGGTCGTATTAATATTCATTTTAAATGCAATTTTGTTAGGAAGAAAACCTTTGGCAATATTGCTAATTTCAAGGATATCTGTATATATAGCTACAAATAGAATACAAAGATAAGAAAAGTAATAATGAAAAAGCATGTGATCCTCATTTAATCTGAGCATTTCAGTGGAAAGAGTTCTTTTATGTTTGTAAAACTGATGATAATACATAGTAAAAAAATTGTGATGTACCTTGTAAAATGTTAACCTGAACTTTAATAATATACAACTTATTTTTTCCAAAAATAAAGCACTATCATTATCAAACACCCTATGTTCTAGTCAGTTGATGAATGGCCTAATACTACATTTGCCCTTGACGGACATATGCACTATAATATTTTTTATGCATAAGGTAGTATACATACACCTGTGTAATCATTATGACTTTGTCATTTCAGTAGTCTGTTTCTATTTTCAATTTTATAGAAAGATAGATTGAGTTTTTTGAATGCTCAAAAAATTTTTAATACTTTTAGATATGCTACCATATATTTTTTGAATACTCAAAAATTTTTGAATACTTTTAGATTTGCTACTATATATTTTTGAATATATATATTTTGAATATATAGTAGCAAATCTAAAACAGAAACAATCGTAGGTCAGTAGCTGGAGACATTAAGTATATGTTAAATGAAAAACTGTTTATTATTAATTATTAATTATTTAATTTAATAAATGATTGCATATTTATAGGTAAAGATTCTTATGATAATTCAACAACATTACAATCTTAAAATTCCTTTTATTGATTATAACTTGGTGAAGATGAAATAATGAATATTACATTTATTAACACGTCTCAAATGTGTAAGTATTAATAAAACAAAAATTTCCACTTGGTTATTTGAAATTCATCTTTTTTCAATATTTTATTTTTTATTAACAAATAATGTAACATATTCATGGGGTACATATTTTGATATGTACAATGAATAGTGATCAGATAAGGGTAATTAGCATGTCCATCATCTCAAACATTTGTTATTTTAAAAAATTTTTTAAATTATACTTTAAGTTCTGGATCCATTGGCTGAGTTATCTTTCAGTATTTCACCTGTTAAAGTTTTTAATTTTTTTTGTTTTTAGATGGGGTCTCTGTTGCCCAGGCTGCAGTGCAGTAGTATCTTGGCTCACTGCACCTTCCACCTCCCAAGTTCACACAATTCTTCTGTCTCCACCTCCCAAGTAGCTGGGACTACAGGAATGTGCCTTCATGCCCCAATAATTTTTTGTATTTTTAGTAGAGGCGGGGTTTAACCGTGTTAGCCAGGGTGGTCTTGATCACTTGACCTCATGATCCGCCTGCCTCAGCTTTCCAAAGTGTTGGGATTATAGGCATGAGCCACCATTGAAAATTCTGTGAGTCAGAATTTTCAATATTTAGAATAGTATCACCTGTTAGAATCACATTTAGCAAAGACTTGGCAGTTTTTCTTTAGAAAGCAACAGTATACAAGTGAATTTTCCTACAACACATAAAACATTGGGAGCAGGCTATACAAGTTAATAAGAGAAATGTTTAGCTGTTTTCTGACTTAGAAATTAGGGGAGCACGAGGTCAGAAAAAAATTGTCTGAAGTTAAATAAAACCTTCAAAGAAACAACTGTTCTCAATAGAGTGCCGGAGAGAATTTATATAGCTAAAACAGACTAAAGTATAGCAAATGTTAAATTTAAAAGTAGTGAAAACTGAAAATTGTTTAGCATATCTGGTTCAGACACAGTATTTTGTCTATTACAGTAAAAGTGCTTTCTTTAATCCTCTTAAGTCTCCCTTAAGAACATTTAACTGTGGACTAGAAGAGTAGTGCTCAAGGTCTGTTTCTAATAGTAGTAGTATGACCCTGGGCAATTCACTCACTCTTCAGATTCAGTTTTTATCTTCTTTTAACTTCAGTTTTAATTTTTATTATTTTGACCAAGTAATCATGAAAATACTTATTCTTTTTTCCTTAGGATAATAGTGGGATCAAATAATTAGTTGGATGAAAGCGTGTTGTAAATCTATGTCAATGTTAATACCTGCTCAGACTTACACCCTACATTTCTGATGAGTGAGGATCAATCAGGCTGGGCACACGGGACAAAGAAGCAGTAGAAGACACTATGGACCAATCCTATCTGGGGAAGTGGGGAAATGGTGCTACCAGATTCAAGACTATCCATTCAGTGAAGAAATGTTTCTCTTTTCAATACAGAATGCGTGTTGAACCTTAAGCCGTGTGGCCCTTCAAGGAGTTTAAGGGAAAAGAATCCTTCATACAGAAAATCTTAGTCTTGAATGCTTTTCTGCTTCAAGGCGTTGGGGCCAGAATGTTTCTTCCATGTAAGTCATTTATGACTTCGATTTTCCTATGTTTGCCTTTAGGCTCCATCATTTATCAGTTGTATGGGCCTGAATAGGTTAATTCACTCTCTAAGCTTCATTACTCCTCTAGTAATGCTGACTGCCACAGTTAAGTTGAGAGAGTAGAACTTAATAGGACTTGATCATTAAGCGATTTTATTTTCATTCCTCTTCCTTTCAAGCAACCTTGGTGCATTTGTTGTTATTTATTCCTGACATGGACTCTCAGAGAAGTCCCATGACTTTTCCAGCTGCTCTTAGATTAAAAAAAAAAAAATTCTCAGTATGTTTCTAGTCAGAAGAATGCTCACTCTCATTTCATTACAATGTGAGTGCAATTGAACAATCAAAATTCCAACTTTCATGAGGCTCCAACATTCCCCTCCCACACCTTGAGTGTTCTGCAGAGTCAAAACAAAAGTGGGAAAGGTCAGTGTGGTCAACTTCCGTATTTCCCCTTTTTCTGCTAATCCTCTCTTTTTGATTGCCCAGCCTCCCATATTTCCACCTGTATCATTCTGTTCTCACACTGCTATTGAAGACATACCTGAGACTGGGAAATTTATAAAGGAAAGAGGTTTAATGGACTCATAGTTTAACATGGCTGGGGAGGCCTCACAATCATGGTGGGAGAGAAAATAGAAGCAAACGCATATGTTTCATAGTGAAAGGCAAGAGGGCTTGTGCAGGGGAACTCCCATTTATACAACTGTCAGGTCTAGTGAGACTTACTCACTACCGTGAGAACAGTATGGGGGAAACTACCCCCATGACTCAATTATCTCCACCTGGCCCTGCCCTTGACATGTGGGGATTATTGCAATTCTAGGTACGATTTGGGTGGGGACACAGCCAAGCCATATCACTACCCATTAGTTCACCCCTGGCTTCTTCAGTATTAGGATGGGTAAGGTGAGAGGAGAGATATGAGGAAATGTCCCATTGTGAAATGGTACTTGTGTTTTCCAGGCTTGGCAGATGGCTGAAGGTTGACTTTTATCTTGGATATTTTTTGTTTCTCAGCGTTCACTTCACCCCCAACTCCCTGTAAATGTCCAGGTAGATACGCTGTGATGTAGCTATTGCGTCTTTTCTGAGGTGGCTGGTCACTGCAGATTCCTGCTTCAGGCTCTCGTTACCATCTTCTACTAGGCCTTTCTTTCCCTACTGTATGGCTTATTTTTGTCCAAGGTACTTTTCACAATTTGACATATTTACTTATTTTCTGTCATTTCTCAATAGAATATAAGATTTTAGAAGGCAAAC
>NW_016107507.1:2328067-2338651 GCF_001604975.1 Cebus imitator
TATTTGGTGCAATTCAAACTAAGTGCTTGCTAGCTCCCATCAAAATATACACAATTACTTCCCCCAAAACACTAACATTTGACAAGTTGAAGTGCAGCTGCTTCCCGACTTAGCTCTCTATACTCTTCTAAAAGCTAGGTAATCATATCCACAAACTCATATATATGGATCTTCATAGATAACAGTCTGAAATCTGTCTCAATGTCTCATATGGTACAAAGCCAAGTTCTCTGAGTCTTAAAATACCTTCCCAATGGCTTAAAATATGGAATAAATATTTATCACTTGTCTCATAGGAATACCACCTCTATCCAAAGAAATTCAGATACTTTCTCTAACTACTTAAATATGATGGATGTTGAGGTGAGATGTGCAAAGTGGGACAACAGGCACCTCCTTTGCCAGTTCTGCAGAGGTGTGGTCAAACTGCTTGCTTCAGACCAAATGCTTTGCTCTTTGGCATCAGAGCCTCAGTCAAATTTGAGAAAAGAGGAGTTCCACTTTGAAATCCTGTTACATCTACCCTGTATTGTAAGTGTGTAATGAGATAAAATAAATCTATAGTTTAACAAAATGCTTAACATAAAAGAAATATTTCTTTCTTTCTTGAGCCTCTTCCTTAAACTCATTTCTTGCTGTTCCTACTACAATAAAAGATAGAATCTTAGCCCATAAATGCATGTCCTTGGAAATTTTTAAGTATAGAAAAACAGCAAAAGGGCTAATAAATTCCTTTGAAAATCCAAATAAGGAAAAAAATACATAAACAAGAAAAATCCTAAGATCATCATAAATATTTCACATATAAGTTATAGTATTTATTTTTCCCTGACAAGAATATATCATCTCCTGTTACTAATTTTTAAATTTCCCTTTAGATGTGCAAGCTAGGCAATTTTAAATTGTCAGAGTCACATAAATTACTGACTCACTTTAACAGCCAAAGCTATTTTCTGGTTTCTAGTGATTAGACCTAAAATACATTTTATAGCAAAGTATGAGATTAAATAGTTTCACCTCTGAATGTGGTATGCATGTGCTTCTTGTATCCTCCTTGAAAATTAACTATTCATGTTTAGTAGAGAGTGAAATTCATCAGGGACAAAGCACTGCAGATGAGCTCATTCCCTGTTACCTTGATGTATGGAATTATTCCCTCAGGTCCAAATCTAATCAAATGTGACCACAATTCATCTAATACTTTCTTCCAGATCTGTGCAGCCTTTGCTGTATTACCAAATAATGAATTCTTCTACAGAGACACCTATAGGAAAATCCTTCTATAATCAAGTAATTCCTGAGAAAAATATATTTTGTTTTGAGGCTATACATAGCTTTATTTGAATTTTCAATACTCTGGGAACTTGGCAGATTACTTGAGTGTGATAAGATGCAATGAAAGATGAATTTTTAAAAAATTTCCCAAATGTTATAAACATTTACGACAAGTTGAATTAAATAACATGCATTAGAATAAAAATAAAATAGTACAATTACTTGGGTATGCCATTTGGCAAATCTCTTCATTATTTCAAAATATACTTACCAATAATAATTGTCAGTACATATGGATCTTCTATCTCAAATGCCTTTATAACAAAAGCACTCTGAGAAGTATCTCGAGTCCATGGATTTTGAGCACTTGCTTGAAGACCTAAGACAAATACTTTAAGAGGGAAGTCAAGTAAATGGTTATCTTCCATTTTCACCTGTATCGAAAAACATGTACTCAGAGGAACTTTTTGAGGGTCAACAATCCTTCTATATTATCGTGTTCCAATAGTCTATACCATGTTTCACAATGCACACACCTTGAAACCCCTTTGGGGTCTTCATGACAGTTTAGTTAAGTCAATATTCAAACATCTATTCCCAATCAGCCATGTTCTAGAGCCCATGATCCAAATAAGACTCTTGCCCAGCTTTCCCACCAGCTGGGCCTTTGTAGCAACACTGCTTTAACATGACAGTGGCCATAGTGCTGTGATGAGCCCTAGGACTAACAAAATGTTCTAGTAATTGAAAATCACTATCTTTGGGGCCAGAACAACCCAAGTTCAAGTTCTATCTCATGAATTTGTAGCTGGGTGACCCCAGCAAATTGCTGTGATCTATGTAACAAGCCTCAGTTTCCTGTCTGATGGAAAAAGGAAATCGGATATTTAAAGTGTTTACTGCTTTCTTGTACATACTACAAAATAAATGTTAGTCATTAATATGTCTGTTACTATTAAAATTATCATAATATAGTAATAAATCGTGGCCCAGACAATCTCAGGGTTTGAAGGTGGACCAGCATGAAATAACAGTGTCCTAGCAGAGAGATGAGGGGAGCCAAATAGTAGAGAAATTAAAAGCAGACAGTATTTAGCAATTCAATGAGGCAGGAGGCATTAGGAATATTTGGCAGTAGGAAGTAAGCTTTTGGCCAAAGACCTGGGTTTCAGATTCAGGGCTGTCTGTGCTTTGTTTCAGGAGAAGGGGTAAGTAGTTTTAATAAAAGATCATGAGGGGTGCTTCCTAGAAAAATTGCAAGACAGTAATTTAGACACAGGGAATAAATCTGGTAACCAAAAGCAGGTGAAAAGTACTAATGTGGCAACCCTATCAAACCAATACCCAGTTTCAAAAGTTTGGTAGGGTTGACATGATGGTGAGTTTTTAATGTCCTGAAATACCTGGAACTGGTCAGGGAAAGTCTCTGAGTTTTAGACAGGGACATGCCTGTATGTGTCTGCTCTGTGCAGGAAATGGGCAAGGGGAGAAGAAAAGGCACACACGTGATACCTTTAGGGGCAAATAAGCTTTATCCTACATAAATAGCAATGGAGATATATTAAGCAAATGATACAATAAGCAAAGTAATATAATAAGCAAATTGATATAAAAAGCAAATGATGTAATAAGCAAATTGCAATGAGGAAGAGAGGAAAGATATGTATGTATATATATATATACACACACATATTTAGTCTAGTGAGTATAAATATACATATTTATATTTATAAAAGGTGGTGTATATTATAAATATACACCACCTTTTCCAGGACTTGGTGACCATTGTTTGTGTCCATGTCCAGTTGAGTTCAAATTTCGTATTTAACTTTTCCTCCAGTGTCATATGGGGAAGGATAGGGGAGAACATTAAGCATGATTTTTAGGAGACCACGATGATGGGGGTAGGTTCTGACAGTAGTCTTGCTATATTGCTGTACAGCTCCCAAGTTTTAGAATAGTTATAAAGAGATGTTCAGTAATTTTTAAATTAAATATGTATATCCAATGTTTGCTGCTCCCACCTACACAGGGTGATCATATAGGCACAATGTTAACTTAGCCTTGAACCTATTTCCCAAAGGAATCCATTCGCTTAATTAGTTTTTAGAAAAATCCAAAGTATGTGGTCATGGTGGAAAGAAGATACTGCATGGCTCATCCAGCAATTTCCTAGGTTTCTTTCTGTTCTTCCTTCTTCCCAAGTATTTTACATTTACATTTTTTTCATTTTTATGGTGATAAAATACATGTCACAAAATTTGCCACAAGTGCCATTTAGTACATTTACAATGCTTTTCAATCATTACCACTATCTAATTCTGAAATATTTTCATTGCCACAGAAAGGAACCCTATACCAGCTAAGCAGTCACACCTTATTTTCACCTCCCCGTAAGTCCTGGCAGCCAGTAATATGCTTATTGATGATTTCATAACGGCATCATACAATATATAACCTTTTATATCATGCTTCTTTCACTTTGTTTATTATTATCAAAGTCCACCTGTGCTGTAGCATGTGTCAATACTTTATTTCTGTTTATTGTTGAATAATATTCCATTGTATATATGTACCACATTTTATGTATGCATTCAGCAATAGATAAATATTTACTTTTTCATCTTTTGGCAATTATGAATAGTGCTGCTATGAATATTTGTGTACAAGTTGGTTTGAACTCCTTATTTCAAATCTTTTGGATATATATGCAGGAGCTGAATTTCTAGATCATATGGTCATTTCTATATTTAACTTATCCAGGATAATCACACAATTTTAAATTCACATCAGCAATGTACAAGGGCTCCAATTTCTCTACATTCTTGATAACACACAGTTATTTTCCACTTTTTGATTTTTTAAATTAAAGTCATCCTAGTAGATATCATCCTATGATGTAATATTTCAATTTGCTTTTGATTTCCATTTCCTAAATGGTAAATAATGTTAAGTGTATTGGCCATTTCTCTGTTTTACTATCTAGAATATATAAAGAGCATTTACAGTTCAACAACAGAAAGACAACCCAATTTATACAAGTCCTTTGCCCATGTTTAAATTGGGTTGTCTTTCTGTTGTTGAACTGTAAATGCTCTTTATATATTCTAGATACTAGACGCTTATGAGATACCTGGTTTGCAAATACATTTCCCATTCTGTGGATTGTCTTTTTGCTTTCTTGATAGTGTTCCTTTATTTTTCCCTTGTTACATTTATCTTTATTAGCTTCAGTGTCCAACAGAGACCGGTATATAGTTGCTCCTCATTAAATGTTTGTTGAATGAAGGCACTGATGAATGCAGTAATTAACACAATATCCCCCAATGTTCATGGGATTTTTATTGTTATAGTTATATGCCCTAGGTTTTATTTTCTGAAAAAATCTTACATTCCCTTTAATTTTTAGATTAAAAAATAAAGTTATAATTTATACATAGAAAAATTCATGCTTTTTTTTCTGGTAAGATAATTATATATATATATATATATATACACACACATACATAATTTATTGCACTTTAGGTTCTGGGGTACATGTGCAGAACATGCAGTATTGTTGCATAGGTACCTACATGGCAATGTGGTTTGCTGCCTCCATCCCCCCGTCACCTGTATCAGGCATTTATCCCAATGTTATCCCTCCCCAACTTCCTTACTCACCACTGTCCCTCCCCTAGAACCCACCCAACAGACCCCAGTGTGTGATGCTCCTCTCCCTGTGTCCATGAGTTCTCATTGTTCAACACCCACCTGTGAGTGAGAACATGTGGTGTTTGATTTTCTGCTCTTGTGTCAGCTTGCTGAGAATGATGGTTTCCAGGTTCATCCATGTCCCTACAAAGGACACGAACTCATCATTTTTGATGGCTGCATGAAGTTTTCTTTTGTTGTTGAGTCTCTGCCGGGTTTTGGTATCAGTATGATGTTGGTCTCATAAAAAGATTTGGGAAGGATTCCCTCTTTTTGGATTGTTCAGAATAGTTTCAGTAGGAGTGGTACCAGCTCCTATTTGTATGTCTGGTAGAATTCGGCTATGTACCTGTCTGGACGTGGGCTTTTTTTGGTTGGTAAGTTATTAATTGCTGCCTCAACTTCAGCCCTTGTTATTGGTCTATTCAGGGTTTCAACTTCTTCCTGGTTTAGGCTTGGGAGGGTGCAAGTTTCCAGGAGTTTATCCATTTCTTCCATGTTTACTGGTTTATGTGCATAGAGTTGTTTGCAGTAATCTCTGATGGTAGTTTGTATTGCTGTGGAATCAGTGGTGATATCCCCTTTATCATTTTTTATTGCATCTGTTTTATTTTCCTCTCTTTTCTTTTTTATTAACCTGGCTAGCTGTCTGTCTATTTTGTTGATCTTTTGAAAAATCCAGTTCCTGGATTTATTGATTTTTTGAAGGGTTTTTTGTGTCTCTATCTCCTTCAGTTCTGCTCTGATCCGAGTTATTTCTTGTCTTCCATATGAGAAGCAAGGAAAGATCTAAAATCGACACTGTATCATCAAAATTGAAAGAGTTAGAGGGGCAAGATAGTGTTCTTTATTCCTGTCTTTGATGCTTTACCTCCAATGCCTTCTTTCTCTACTATCTCCCAGGAACAAATATATTCCTTCATCAGGTGTGAATGAGACGTTCCTCTACACTCTGTCTAACTAAAACAGCAGTCCAAGTACAGTCAGGCATCGTGGAGCTTAGGCTTCATTAAGAATATTCTATTATCTCCAAAAATACAGGTCTGCATAAGAGAAATTTCATACCAGCAGTTAAGAAAATAAAGTATATTCCATGTTTTTGTCAGTAATGATAGTTTTCTATACTGAGCAACAATTCTTTTCTTTTAAAACATTATACAAAATGGTTCTGCTTTTATAATATAGTTATTCTAGCAAAGAAGTTGATGCAGTGGTGATTTGTCAGTTTCAAACAATTGACAACTTGTCCTGGGAGCATTGAAAACCCTGATATAGACATATGAAATATAATTCTTGCAGAGGCAACACTATGGGTAAATCCTATCTGCAGAAGAGCAGCTCTATTACAGAATAGTTGTCTAGAAGGCTTCAACTACCTGGTACAATTAGACCAAGTGTGAAATATTAGATACCCAGAGTACTGAAAACAAGGTGGACTTAAAAATTTATACATTTGTGTATTAATCCTCAACCATAAATAAATAAAACAAAAATGTAGACATTATAATTCAAGATGGAAACTGTTTTTTTTTACTATCATTTCCTCTAGATTAAAAAAAGGTTTAAGTTCATCCTTATTCCTGTGCTATGTAGCAATATTCTTTTTGACATGTCTTTACTTTAACATTGTCTTCTTTTCTGAACTGATTTGATTGCAGTACCTAAAGAATAAATATCTGATATCTTTCACAGACAGGGGCAGAGCAGATAATGTAAATATAAACTTATGACTCCCTTAAGGATCAGCTGTTTCTGGTTGGTTTCATATCTGTATTCTGTCATCCTGTATTCTGTATATCTGTATTTCATGTCTGTATCTGTGTTCCTATAACAATTCTGGGAGAATATTTACTTATTTCTATGAAATTTATTTGAATGAATGCAATGTTTTTTTTAATCAGCTGTGAAAGTATGGTTTGAAAATGTAATATTGTGTATAAGCTGAATTTTAGCATCATTAATGAAACAAATTTTGTTCCATACTTTTAAATTTTTCAAAATTGTAATCAGATCTATTCAGCTACATATTTTTGCAATACATATTCATATGTTTGTATGTATACACATGCACACATACACTTTCATGTACATGTAGTCTACTCTAGTAGGTTGAATGGTAGCTTCCAAAAATATATGTTCAAATTGTAACTCTTGGCAACTCTGAATGTGCCCTTTTCTGAAAAAAGATCTTTGGAGAAGTAATTAACTTGATAGTCTTGGGATAAGATCATCCTGGATTACCTGGGTGAACTCAAATCCCAATCACTGGTGTCTTCACAAAAATGAGTCACAGGTGTATCATACAGCTACTCCTCAACTTAGGATGGAGTTACATCCCCATCAGACCTGATCATGAGTTGAAAAATCATAACTCAAAAATGGCATTTAATACGCTTAACCTATGGGACATCACAACTTGGCCTAGCAGACCTTAAATGTGCTCAGAACACTTACCTTGGACTACACTTGGGAAAAATCATCTAACACAAAACTAATAAAGTTATAAAAAATTTGAATCAAAATTTAATATTTAAAGTATGGTTTCTACTGAATGTGTGTCACTTTCACATGGTCATAAAGTAAAATAATAAGTTGAACTATCATAAGTTGGGGACAATCTTACAAAGGAAAAAAGAAATAAAGGAGAAGGTGATATAAAGGCAGACAGTGAAGATTGTAATAATGTCCGTATTAGCTAAAGCATGCCAAAGATTGCTGACAGCCAACACAAGCCAGAAGAGATAAATATACATTTATTTAGCAGAATATGTGTGATATCAGAATATATATTCTTTAGTGTTTTACATATATATAAAATGCTTTATATATACATAAAATGTTTTATATATATAAATGTATTTTGTTCCAGTCCACTAAGTTTGTGATATTAATAGTTTTCTTATGGCATTCCTAGAAAACTAATAAAAATGTTCATACTGGGAAGTGGCTCTGGAATTAGATAATGGTTAAGGGCTGGACAAATTTTGTGGAGCATTAAAGAAAAAAGTATAGAATTTTCTTGAAGGGACTGTTGGTAGAAATATTGACATTAAACGTATTTCTGGTGATACATCGGAAGAACATGAGGAATATAGTATTGAACACTGGAGAAAAACATGTCTCTGTTATAAATTGGAAGACAACTTGGCTGAATTGTTTTCTTTTCTTTTCTTTTTCTTTTTTTTTTTTGACACTTAGAGGTGGCTCAGGCTGAGCACCTTTAATTATCCTCACTGAGAGAACTGAAAACTACTTGACAGATTACATAATCAAGAAGTCAGAGATTCAGATCATCAAAAAGGGGGATTGTCACCTACCCCAACGCCACAGATAGACAGGATTCTGGGTCCCAGACTGAGTCTGGGAGGTGGAGCCCTGTGAAAGGCAGCTTTGACAGGTGGTGTCTGTTGGACACCAGCTTCTGGGCCGGCCCTGCTCTCTTCTCAGGTTCCGGACAGGGTGTGAGGGCAGAGACCTGGCTCCAGAGAACACCAGAGGAACACGAGTTGGGGCCAGGCTTGCTGAGGGCGTCACATAGAGTTTTTGGAGGGAAATTCCCACTGGCCTTGGCCCTTGCCACCAAAGTTCTGCACACGATGGATAATCTGCAGCTGCTGCTCAATGGTGGAGGTGATGTTCACATCATCTGGGATGTGGACGTAACGGACATTGAGGCCTGTCACAAAGAGGTCATCCAGCTTGACCTGATGCCCCCAACGGTCCGTGTAGGTGACTTCGGCTAGGCGGATGTTCATGAAAGCATCGACATTGTCTATGCGTCCGTGGGCCACACTCTCATCCCGCAGGTCCACTGTGGTTACCTGGCCCTGGAGGCCCTGCAGTAGGATGATCAGGCTGTTCTCAGAGATGGTCCGCTCCTTTACTGAGTGGCTCACCGCCATTCTTCCACACTGGCTGTCTGCTTGCACGCAGCATTCCTTCCACTTTCCCCGTCTGGGTCGCCGCCGTAGCTAACGGGCGCCTGGCCGGATTGCCTCCTGCCGGCCGCAGCAGGACGGAGACACCATGCCGGCGACCCGGCCGCTCTGTCCTCCGGGAGCGGACTTGGTTGAATTGTTTTCTACTCTTGGGTGGTAAACAGAACTTGTAAGTAGTGAGATAGGTATTTCACTGAGCAAATTTGCAAGCAAAGTGTTGTCAACCTAAAGAGAACAACAGAAAGAGTAGCTCTTAAAAGTAAATTTACTCAGGAATGGATAAGAGGTTAAATCTGGGAAGATACTTGCCTTTGGGAACCATAGAGGGGCATAGGTATACCCATGGAGGCAAAGCAAGGCAAGGGATTTTAAAGGCAGAATAAGAAGAGCTACATACATTATTCTGAAATATTTGTTCTTGGCTATGGAGATCAGTAACAAGAATAGCATCGATCAAAGGCTGAACAGTCAATTGCTGGGCAGATGTCCTCACAGAAGTACTCTTTGTATAAGGTTGTGATGGCCATTGTGAAAGATCGTGTTTTTCAGAGAGTACTTGTAATATTTTATCACAGGCATGTGTGCACGAGAGCCTTTCCTTTATGGCCTTCCCGCTCTATTTTTGTTACAGATTTGCATAAGTGACTCCATTTTGTTTCTGACAACATTTTTAGTGTTAATTATGTACCTTGGTTTCTCCTTATTGCATGTAACAAAATGTGAGAAGAAAGAGAGAAACTCAGGGAAGAACTGTTCATCAAAGTGGAATTGGCACTGGGTTCTTTGGATAGGTTTCTAACCTCTACAGATTTTAAAGTATGCTAAACTAGGTTGTTTGCTGTTAGGAGAGCATTCTCTGGAGAAAGATTCAAGCATGTGTCTGGAAAACTTTTGCTGAAGGAATGGGGTGTATCACAGATGGATCCAATCAACCATCTCAGCAAAAGCCAGTAACAGGGATGGGATTTTCTAAGGAGAATGTGTAGAAAACGCTCTTATCTAATAGTATGTACACTCATGACATAGATGGGAGAAGATAGAATGTTTGAGACTGCTATTTTAGCAGAAACACTGCCAGCTTGGAAAAAAGAGGACAGAGACAGAATGAAATGAAAATGGGTTTGGGATTTTGAGATTCTACAGGTAGGAAGTGAGCTGATAGAGATCATTGATTGAAAATATATGCTACCCTTCTGGAAACAAAATGACTCCAAGGCCAGAGCCAAGGATGCAGACACAGAGGCCGGAGGGGTGGGTGCAGAGGAGTATGGAGCCTGCTGCTGCCAGAGCTTCTGTGAGATAATAAATTTTTGCTATTTTAAGTTATCAAGTTTGTAGTAATTTGTTACGGCAGCCTCAGGAAAGAAACGCATTCACATTTCCTGAAATTTTCATTCTAATTGGCATTCTATTTTAGATAACACTTTAAACCATCTTCCCAGCAGAATGTGTGACTGGCAATTTCTCTCTCTCTCTCAAACTTCTCTCCTTCTCCTTCCGTCCCTCTCCCTTTCTTGTGTAAATGTAAAAGCTAGATAAAAAGCAGAGTAGAAGATAATATGGTATCACAAAAATAATTTTTGAATTAAAGCCAAACTAGTTTTAAAGTCTACTCCCTCACTCCTTACTGTGTAACCTTGAGCAACTGAGTTAACCTCTCTAACCTACTCTTTTTTTT
>NW_016107507.1:2338736-2428428 GCF_001604975.1 Cebus imitator
ACCTCCGCCTCCCAAGTTCAAGCGATTCTCCTGCCTCAGCCTCCTGAGTAACTGGGACTACAGGCATGTGCCACCACACCCAGCTAATTTTTGTATTTTTACAGAGATGGGGTTTCACCATGTTGGCCAGGATGGACTCGATCTCTTGAACTCGTGATCTGCCCAATAGAAATAACAATAATGAAATTGAGATGAGATTTAAGATAAGAAAATATATTTAAATTAGCAGGCACAGTGCATAATAAATTTCTCCTTTTCCCCTTATGCCAGTAGGAATATTATGTAATGAATTTAATGATTGCAACTTTTGAATAAATAAATGGTTTTAATTGATATAACAATTAAGAGAGACTGATCAGAAAAGTATATCTTTTACAGTCATTGCAAAGCCTGCAGTGATACAATGCAAATATTTACAGCCCCAGAGACTTTGTTGAAGGATTATTTTTAAGAGTGTCTTCTTGTTAAACTTCCAAGTAGAAAAAAATGCTCCACATTCAGAGGAAAATAAATGATTAAATCAATGGGAAAGAGAAAAAATAATTTTATTATTTCTGTCTGCATTATGTGATCCTGGTTACTTAACTAAAACATATAGAAAACTTCCAGGGTTTCCCAAATGACCTTAATGTTGAATATATATCTTTATTTATGCTCTTTGCTCACATTGGGTTTCATTTCTGAAAACACTGCAACTACCATTTGCTTCCCCTTATGCATGTACCACAATTCTGAAGTTGAAAATTCAGTCATTCAAGATTATCATCATCCTAGAACCTCAAATAAGTTTGAAATAATTGTGTAGTAAAATTTCCTGAAGGGTAAAGAAGAGGCATCGATCTCTTTATGCAATGTCTTTTAGCTGTCTCTATTCCCAACTTAAAACTATACTTAAACATTGACTCTACATTGTTTTCTCTTCCCCAGGCATCTCAACCCTGGCTGTACATTAGAGTCAGAATGCCTAGAGTTGGGACATAGTATTTAAAATATTAAGTATGAGAAAATTTCAAGAATATTTGAGCGTAAAAAATATTGTATGATGTATTTCCACATCACCAACTTCAACAACAAATTTATGGCCAATCTCATTTCATCTGTTCCTTGTTTCATCTGTTCTTCTGCCCAATTTTGTATTATGAATCAAGTCTAAGCCATCAAATAATTTCTTGTGGGAAAAGTTTAGATAGATAATTCATATAGAAACCATTTCAGACAAAACCATAACATTTTTTTCATACATAAAGTAACAATAATTCCTTAATATCATCAAATATGAGTACTCATATTACCCCAGATATTTTGTATAATTTCTTTTAATTTGATTTCAAATAATACTTATACTTTGCAATTGACTGACACATTTTAAGTCATTTCTATAGAATCCCATTCTCTTTTTCTTTGTTTGCTATTTATGTGTTGAAGAAACGTTTGATATGGTCTAACATAGTTGCTCCTAGCCACATTTAGCTATTACATTTCAATCAATTAGTAGTAAAAAGAATATAAGATTGAATTAAATAAAATGTACAATGTTACAGTATGCACACTTGCATATTTCAAGTGCTTTATAGCCCCATGTAGCTAGTGGCAACTGTATTGAAGAATACAGATAAAGACCAATTCCATTATTACCAAAAGTTTCATTAGAGCACACTGCTATAGTGTCCCAGTGTAAGTTTTATTTTCCGATTCTACTCATATATGCCAGTTAATCTGATATAATCCCTCAACTTCCTGTAAATTGATAGGGATATTTAGATCTTGATTAGATTTATGTTCAATATTTTGCCCAAACTATGACATAGTCCACCTGCATCAGGAAGTACAAGATATCTTCTTGTTTCTTTTTTTGTAATGTTAGTAGTCACTGATGATTGTTGTCTGGCTTTAACAAAAATGATATATTTTTATTTTCTCTGTAATTTTCACACTTTCTTCGTTGTTTTCATACCATTCTTACCTGTACACTCATGGTAGATTTATTAGAACTGATGCTGATTATCAACAGACTTGTATCTTTGCCTCTAGTGTTTGAGATCCCTGTTTTCCTCTGGGGGAATTAAAAAATCAGCTATCTCACATTGTTTGTAGATTTTAGCTCACATTGTGTATTAATTGGTTCAAGAGACAGAGATCCTACCTTTCTGGGTAGTCAATTACTTTCTTCATTTTTATTCATTTGTATATAATAATTTTTAAATTCTTTATAAAATAAAATTGTGTAGAGATGACAGATTAAAACAAACTATTTCCTCTGTAAAGGTTGATGGGAAAATTAAAAAAAATAAAAAAATATAAACAATTAATATTGATCCTTCCAAACTTCACTAAAACTATCACAAATTCATTGTTTTTCAAAGACATAGACCCACAAACACAGGAGAGAAAAACCACTGCAACAGCATTTTGGGCTTTAGAAAGCAGATGGGCAAGGACTACCCACTTAGCAAACACTAACCTAGAAATAGAAGAAAACTGTGAAAGAACCAAAATTGAACTGTAAAAGCTTCAAAAACCTCAGGAACTAGCAGTTATGGAACTAGGAGTGAAGTAATTTGCTGTTAAAGAAGATCTGAGGATGTTAAAAAAGATACCTGGGTAATCTCTTGCCATCATTTGACCACCCTTCAATTACTCTGTCAGTGCTCTGGAGATTTGGTTTTAGGCAAAGGGTAAACTTTGCCTGGGCTGGACTGTTGAGAGAAAATGAACAGTACCATGAAGAGAATGAACAGGTCACTTACATATAAATACTGATGTTTTTGTCCCTTACTTTCACTTGACTTCTAGGACATGGGTAACCAGACTTCTATAGCAGGAGAATAGAAGATCTTTATCTAGAAAATTTGCCTTCTCATAAGAGAAGGATGCAAGGATACTGACATCCTGGTTTTTCTGAAAACTGGCCACATCTTCTTGCAGTAGAGTCCAAGTTTGCTAGTCCCCACTTGGATGCTCAGAGCTCTTGATCTGCTTTTGAGCCCTACACCCAATGTTAATTATAAGCAAGTAAACAGATTACCAAATATCTTGGGGAAAACTTTAATGAGAAAGATAGAAACCAAAATAAGCCAATAGGAAAAAAACCCAGCAACTTGGAGGAAACAAATATGAATAAAGAAAAAATAAACTTGATATTAATATATTAAGAGTGGCAATAGAGGCTATTGTATTTATGAAACTAACAAAATGACATGAAAAGAAATCTTTAGAAAACATATAAAACTAAAAATATATGCATAGGGGTATGAAACGAGCCCTGTGAAGGTGTTATGATATAAAGTCCGGGAACTCTCTCAGAGATTAAAACAAAAAGACAGTCTGAGTAGAAAGTATTACACAATTAGACAACTACGTGAAATCTTGGGATCTGTCAACAACCACGCTGGAAACAATAAGCAGTGCATAATGCCTTCAAATATCTGAAAGAAAATTGTTTCCACCTGACAAATCTATGTTTGGCACAGATACCAATGAATTATATTTCAGATTTACAAGAAAGAGAAAATATAATTTCTTATTCCTTTCTTTGGAAGGTACTGGAAGGTGCATTCTACAAAAATGAGCAAGATAACCAATAAAGGTGAATAGAAAGCTGGGATGGGAACAGGAAACAGATGGCCAAACACAGGAGAATGAGGGAGAGACACTCTAGAATGATGATGAAAAAGAAATCCAAGGTTGATTGCTGTGGTCTAGGCATAGATGATAACCCATGTAGATGGCTTCAGTTTGGAAAATTGGGGACTGAGTACAAAGTAGAACTTCATATTCATAGCAGTCCATCCCATAGAGTGTGCTGATAGGCACAGTGGATGTCAAGGGAGCTATAGCTTTCACTTTTACTGATTGAATCCATAATATTGATGATGTATGGCTAAGACTAGATGAGAAGACAATTAAGAAATACGTAAATATCGCAAATGAGACATTGCATCGCTTTCAGATAAGACCTTCTGCTCCCCCATGTATTACAATGCAGAATGAAATACAAACTTAGTCAAATATGAATTCTCCTGAGAAGAAAAACCTGTTTACGCATGTGTAAAATTCCCCTGACCCTAACTAAATTCATATTCACTGGGAATCTCAGAATGTGGTCTTATTTGAAAATAAGGTCTTTGCGACTGTAATTAGTTAAGACAAGGCCATACAGGGCATACTAGATTAGGATGAGCCCTCAATTCAGTGACTTGTGTCCTTATGCAAAGAGGAGAGGACACCGAGAAACACAGAGAGGAAGGCTGTGAGAAGGCAGGCAGATCAGAGAGTTGCAGTTACAAGCCAAGAAATGCCAGAAACCACCAGCAAGTACCAGAAGCTAAGAAGAGGCAAGGGACAATTCTTTCCTAGCACCCTCAGAGGGAGCATGGCCCTGCTGACACCTAGATTCACAATTATTGCCTCCAGAAATGTGACAGAATAAATCTCTGTTGTATTAAGTCAGCCAGTTTTTGGTAATTTACATGCAATTAATAGGTTTATTTTTTAGAGGTTTAGAATTTCAAGTTTATAAAATATGATCATTTCTGTAAAAGTTGGGCATTGGGCTTTTGATCTAGAATTACAACTTACTGCCATTTTTTAAAAGGAAAATCAAATCAACTTATTTCAGCTTCAAGTTGTAGTCCCTAACTAGTCCATCACTATGCTGTGTTAGGACAGTTTGCAGGAAGTTGTCATTGCTGCTTTTGAGTAGACAGCCATGCTGACTGTGAAGGGATGTTTTCTCAGTGAGAATGGCTTGGGGAAGGCCAATTCTGATTCACTCCTGCTCTGCTCTGACGGCACCTCCCAACTGCCTACTATGTCACCAGACTTCCCCCTTCATATTCTTTGTAATTGTTCATATGAAGCAACTAAGAAGGTTGCTTTGCTTCTAATCTAAGACCTTCCTGAGAGTTCACATCACTATTTCCATGTGTCCTGGAGAAATGTCATATTAAACATAGACAGACTCTTACCTATGCCCCTAAAATATTCCTATCTTTTACAAAAGAGAGAAAATGAGCCATAAACTGAATTCTGAATTGTCAGAATATTCACAGAGAATGGAATACTTATAATATTTTAGAACGAGAGGATGTGTATTAGCCTGTTTTCACATTGTTGATAAACACATACCCAAGACTGGGCAATTTACAAAAGAAGGAGGTTTATTGGTTGGAATTACAGTTTCACATGACTGGGGAGACCTCTCAATCATGGTGGAAGGCAAGGAGAAGGAAGCCACATCTCACATTAATGGCAGGAGGCAGAGAGCCTGTGCAGGGAAACTCAACTGTCAGATTTCGTGAAACCCATTCACTATCATGAGAACAACATTGAAAATACCTGCCCCCATGATTCAGTCATCTCCCACCAGGTCCCTCCCATAATATGTAGGAATTATGGGAGCTGCATGAGGGTGTATATGTATTAAATGATAATGATATTGAAATCCTTTTTGCTTTTCAAGAATATTAAAAAGTAAAAATCTTAGGCACATCAAACATGATGCAGATAATTATTCCCAGATTTCAGCCAATTTGCTCAATGGCCCACTGGCAGGAATTAAGGAATACATTCTGATTCTTCTGCTGGCCCTTTTCCTATCTTATATTCTAAGTACTTTTGGGGTTACCATTCTGGAATAAGAGTACAATTATTTTTCCCCTGCCTTGAGAAACTTTAGGGGATTTCAGAAGGGCAATGCTCTTTAAATTCAATATGGCACAAGAGGTTACTGGGAAGAAGAAACATGTTTGCCCATTTGGACTTCTGCCAAATGTTATAATTGGTATCAGAAGATGTGCAAGAATCGATTCAATTTGTCTGTAGTAGAATTTAGATGTGACTTATTTTAGTGATGGGACCAATTTTATAATGTATAAGCTAGATGTAGGTAGAAATAAAAAAGCAAAAGGAAATATTCTTCTGTGGCATTGCAGAACCCATACATAGACATTCCCTTGACTCTTTTCCTTAGGTTGTGGCAGATATCTTTGCCATGCAGATAGAGCTGTTTTCTTTTGCAGACAAATGGGCTTCCTGGTAACACTTTGCCAGGAAGTCAGTTTTCCTTATCAGCCATAGGTTTTGTTTTTGTTTTTTTGTTTTTCTGAGCAAGATAAACACACCTGTTATGTAGAGAGAAGGAAAAGGAAGATGTCATCCGTGAAGTCAGTGGATCAATTGGCCATGCAGTAGACTACTGTAACCTGTTAATTCTCCTCAGAGGCAGATGGCTCTAACAGATGCTATTTTAAAGTGAAGTGTGCAAAATGAAGTGAGGAATGTAAATGAATAGAGGCACATAATAACACAGTAGAGAAATTACGGTATATAGAAGATATTGAAAAGTAATGATCAGAGGCATAGGAATTGAATCAAAAGAGATTAAGTGTTACAGAAACAGAAAAAAAGAATTTCAAGAAAGAGTGATTAGCAGTTATTTATTCCAGAGACATTGTATCATAGGCCTAAAGTTTTCCTGTAGGATCTGATAATATGAGCTATTTCTGACATAGCATAAAATAAAAAACTAGAGTTGTTAATGAGAGGACTAGTGTTGTTATGAGACAGCATGGGCAGTTTACTTTGAGCTAAGGAGTGAATGAGCCATGAGAAAGTGCAGAGCAGGTGCCAACTTCTTGTTTAATAAATTTGTTGTGAAGGGAAGAATAGAGCTCTGATATTATATAGATAATTAAGCTCTGGCCTTTGGTCTCTGGGACTTGCAATATACAAGAGAGAAACAAAAACATATTCAGATATTAAATATAGTTGGCCCCCTGTATCTGTGGGTTGTGCATCTAAGAATTCAATCAACCATGGATTAAAAATATTGGGGGAACAAAATAATTAAAAAAAAACAAACAGAAAATACAGTATAACAACTATTTTCCTAGTGTTTACATAGCATTAGTTATTATAAGTAATTTAGAGATGTTTTAAAATATACAAGAGGATATGTGTAGATTATATGCAAATATTATACCATTTTATATGAAGAACTTGAGCATCTTCAGATTTTGGTGTTAATGAGGAGTCTTAAAACCAATTCCCTGTGAATACCAGGAAATGACTTCAGAGTATAGTAAATGCTAGGGTAAAAGCAGCATTTTTTTGTTTTTGAAATGAAAAACATTTTCAATGTTTTTGAAGGGGAAGCCCTCGTAGTCAAAGAAAGCCTTACAGGCTTAAGAACGAGTCAGACTGGATGGGTACAACTTTAGTTTCTCTGCATAATACTGTTCTAGACAAGTTGTTTTCTTGTGGCAAGGTAGCTTGACAGATTAATCTGAGTATTTTTCTCAACTTTTTATCTCTCTTATCATTTTCTTTTCCCACTCCCACCAACACAACCCACACTGAAGTGGAAGCAAAGATTAAAGAAAATTGCCAAGTTAAGTTTGACATAATAATTCTTTTCTTAGATACCTCACAGAGCTGGTTTTTGGATACTACAGAGTAGTAGCCTAAGGTAAGATGAAGCATAATGCTGAGTAGCAACATATTTTAAATTGTGTGAAAAATGTAGTTTAGAGAAAAGAAGAGAAACATATTTTATTAATTAATAGTATTGGTTTTAATACTGCTGTTTTATTGCAGAGAATCAAGCTGAAAGTTGGAAAGGACTCAGATGATGAGCTGGACTCAAACATGAATATTCCTTTTGATAACTCATGTACAACTGTTTTCTATTTTAGCATTCCTGAGTATTTATAAATCTCCCTATATATCACAAGAGAAAATGGAACATAAATGCATTGTAAATTGAATAAGATGAAAGTAAACTTAACCAAAGAGAATATCTCTTCAGGCAGGGGCAGGAGTGGTCAACCACCACTAATCAAAACCTCAATGCCTTCATCTATGAAAGGTTAGTAAAAATATTACCCATCACAGTACAACTCTGAATGTTAGATGACATACCTCTTTAACACATCTGCCTAGAGGAGAAATGTATGTATTCTACCTGAAAAGAAATATTATTATTTATCTAGACCCTCATCAATTTTTTAATATACCAGGTCCAGTATTTAGTGAAAAATAAATACTAAGTATATAAGGAACATGACTGTATAACTGAACAAGAGAAATAACAGACAATAGAACCAGAGACATAATTGACCCACATTTTGGAATTAGCCAACCAGGACTTTAGAAGGAATATGATTTTCATATGTTCCAAAAAAGGGAAAAAAATAGATGAATAAAGAATGTCAATATAAAAATAAATGTATTAGAGAAGCAAATAAAAATTGTATAGATGAAAAATACATTATCTGTTATTAAAATTTAGCAGAAATTAAACCAGGGGACTGGAAGGCAGGTTGATAGAGAATATCTTCATGGTAGTTCAGAAATGATAGAAAAGATGAAAGATAAAGAATACGGAAAAAGTGATCTAAAAAACAGTATGAAGTTATAGTAACCAGAACAATGAGGACTCCCGAAGATGTCCATATCCTATTCTTTAAACCTCTGAATATGTTACCTTACATGGCAAAAGACACTGAAGATCTGACTTAGTTAAAGATTTTGGGATAGAGAGACTATCCTAGATTTTGTGGGTGAACCTAATGTAATCACAGGCCTCTTGTAAGGAAAAGAAGAAAACAGAAGAGTAAAATGAGACAGAGAAGATGGATGCAATTTCTGGCTGGGAAGATAAGATAGCCATTAGCTAAAGAATGCAGGCAGTCTTTAGAAACTGGAATAGGAAAGTTAAATGATTCTTTCATAGAGCTTCCAGAAGAGATACAACTCTGCTGACATCTTGTTTTGAGCCCTTAAAACTCATTTTGGACTTCTGATCTCTAAAACTATTAATATAAGATAACAAATTTGTGTTGTTTTAAGCCACTATGTTTGTGATAATTTGATAATTATCTTAATCTGATAAATATTGATTATAGAAAACCTATAGAAAATATTCAATTATAAATTATTTAATACTTTTACTTAGAATTGGGAATAAAACAAGGGTATCTGCTATACTGATTTTTAGTCCACGTTCACTCAGGTAGTAAATAGTACAATAAAATGATAAAAAACTAAATGAAAAAGTAAATCTCTCATGATTTACAATAATATAATATGTACAATGAAAAATTTGGAAGAAAGCATAGAAATGACTGTGGATAAGAAAAGGTTTTTTTTTAAAAAAAAAACACCAAAATTTACTAAATGCAAAGGAAATTATTAATACATTTGACTATATTAAAATCAATAGTTTCTGTTTACCAAAAGAGATCATTAAAAGTATGAAAAGGCAAGTAATAGAATTGAGGAAAAAACTGCAAAACAATAACTTTCAAAGGACTCATATCATTCTCTCTCTCTCTATATATATATATATGTATCTAGAACATGTAAAAACTTCTTACCAACATTTAAGAAAAGAGTAGATTACCAAATAAAAAGAGCACTGGAGAAAAAGTTTGAGATATTTTCACAAAACAAAATGCCCAGGCCATCAATAAATATTCGGATTTTAGTTATCAGAGATAAACAATTTAACATGCAATGCAATACAACTTCACAGCCACTAGATTGGCTCTAATGAAGTGAATTGTTGGTAAGGTTGTGGAAAAATTGGCGTGTTACATACCATCAGTGAGATTGCAAATTGCACAATCTCTTTGGAAAACACTTTGACAGTAACTACTATAACACTAAATGTTGAAACCCTATGACTAGTTTCTTTCACCGTGCAGAGGCTCTTGAGTTTAATCAGATGCCATTTGTCAATTTTTGCTTTTGTTGCAACTGCTTTTTAAATTTTCATCATGAAATCTCTTCCCTTGCTTATGTCCTGTATTGTATTGTCTAGATATTCTTCTAGGGTTTTTAAAGTTCTGGGTTTTACATTCAAGTCTTTAATTTATCTTGAATTAATTTTTGTATAAGGTATAAGGAAGGGGTTGAGTTTCAGTTTTCTGCATGTGGCTAAGCAGTTCTCTCAGCACCATTTGTTAAGTAGGGAATCCTTTCTCTATTGCATGTTTTTGTCAGGTTTGTCAAAAATTAGATGGCTGTAGGTGTGCGGTCTTATTTCTGAGTTCTCTATTCTGTTCCATTGGTGTGTCTGCTTTTGTACCAGAACCATGTGCTTTGGTCATTGCAGACCTGTAGTATATTTGAAGTCAGGTAGTGTGACATCTCCAGCTTTGTTCTTTTTTGCTTAGCGTTGTCTTTGATATTTTGGCTCCTTTTTGGTTCCATGTAAATTAAAATTTTTTTTTTTTCTAATTCTCTGAATAAGTTAACGGTAATTTAATGGAAATAGCATTGACTCTATGAATTAATTTGGGCAATATGGCCATTTTCACAATATTGATTCTTTCTATCCATGAACATGAAATGATTTTCCGTTTGTGTCTGCTCTGATTTTCTTGAGCCGTGGTTTGTAGTTATCTTTGAAGAGGTTCTTCATTTCCCTAGTTAGCTCTATTCCTAGGCATTTTAGTCCTTTTGTAGCAATTGTGAGTGGGAGTTCATTCATAATTTGGCTCTCTGCTTGCCTGTTGTTGATGTATAGGAATGCTAGCAATTTTTGCAAATTGATTTTGAGATTTCACTGAGATTTCACTGAAGTTGCTTATCAGCTTAAGAAGATTTGGGGCTGAGACAGTAGGTTTTTCTAGATATAGAATTATGCTATCTGCAAATAAAGATAATTTGACTTCTTCTCTTCTTATTTGAAAGCCTTTTATTTGTTTCTCTTGCCTGACTGTCCTGACAGAACTTCCAATATTATGTTGAATAGCAGTGGTGAGAGAGGGCATCCTTGTCTTGTGACAGTTTTCAAGGAGAATGCTTCCAGATTTTGATCATACAGTGTTATGTTGGCTGTGGGTTTGTCATATATGGCTTTTATTATTTTGAGGTATGTTCCTTCAAAACCTAGTTTATTGAGAGTTTTTAATATAAGGGATGTTTAATTATATCCAAAGTCCTTTCTGCATCCATTGATAAAATCATGTGTTTTTGTCTTTTGTTTAGATTATGTTATGAATTACATTTATTAATTTGAGCATGTTGAAGCAACCTTGCATCTCGAGTATGAAGCCAACTTGATCTTGGTGGATAAGCTTCTTGTTGTGTTGCTGGAATCAATTAGTCAGTATTTAATTGAGGATTTTTGCATCAATGTTCATCAACAATATTGGCCAGAGTTCTATTTTTTTGTTGTATCTCTGCCAGCTTTTTGTAGCAAGATAATGTTTGCCTCATAAAATGAGTTAGGGAGAAGTCCCTCAGTTTTAATTGGAATAGTTTCAGAAGAAATGATACCAGCTCCTCTTTGTACCTCTGGTAGAATTCAGCTGTAAATCTGTCTGGTCTTCTGCTTTTTTTTGATTGGTAGGCTACTTATTACTGCCTCAATTTCAGAACTCATTATTGGTCTATTCAGGGATTTAGTTTATTTCCAATTCAGTCTTGGGAGCGTGTATGCATACAGGAATTTATCTATTTTTTCTAGATTTTTTAGTTTGTTTTCACAGAGCTGTTTGTAGTATTCTCTAATGGTTGTTTGTATGTGTGTAGGTTCAGTAGTAACAGTCCCCTTATTATTTCTGATTGTGTCTATTTTTTTCTTCTCTCTTTTCTCCTTTATTAGTTTACCTAATGGTCTACCTATATTATTAATTTTTTCAAAAAACTCCCTTGGATTTATTGAGTTTTTGAAGGTTTTTTTTTGTGTATCTCTATCTTCCTTCAGTTCCATTCTGATATTAGTTAGCTAGTTATTTTAGTTGTGATGTTAGGTTGTTGATTTGAGATCTTTCGAGTTTTTTGATGTGGGCATTTAGTGCTACAAATTTCTCTGTTAACACCACTTTAGCTGAATCCCAGAGATGCTGGTACATTGTGTCTTTGTTTCATTGGTTTCAAATACCTTCTTGATTTCTGCCTTAATTTAATTATTTGCCAAGGAGTCTTTCAGAAGCATGTTGTTCAGTTTCCATGTAGTTGTTTGGTTTGGAATGAATTTCTTAATCTTGAGTTCTAATTTGATTGCTTTGTGGTCTGAGAGACTGTTTATTATTATTTCAGTTCTTTTACATTTGCTGAGTAGTGTTTTACATCCAATTATGTGATCAATTTTAGAGTGAATGCCATTTGTCAATGAGAAAAATGTATGTTCTATTGGTTTTGGGTGAAGAGTTCTGTAAATATCTATCAGGTCCACTTGATCAAGAGCTTAGTTTAGGTCCTGAATATCTTTGTTAATTTTCTGTCTTGATGGTCTAATATTGTCAGTGGGATGTTAAAGTCTCCCACAATTATTGTGTGGGAGTCTAGGTCTCTTTGTAGGCCTATAAGGACTTACTTTATGAATCTGGGTTCTCCCGTATTGGGTGTATATATATTTAGGATAGTTAGCTATTCTTATTGAATTAGATCCTTTACTATTATGTAATGCCCTTGCCTTTTGTGATATCTATTTGTCTAAAGTCTGTTTTGTCAGAAACTAGAATTGAAACCATTGCTTTCCTTCATTTTCCATTTGCTTTGTAAAATTTCCTCTTTCCCTTTATTTTGAGCCTTTGTATGTCTTTGCACATGAGATGTGTCTCTTGAATACAGCACACTGATGGATCTTGACTGTTTACCCAGCTTGCCATTCTGTGTCTTTTAATTGGGGCATTTAGCCCATTTACGTTTAAGGTTAATATGTATGAATTTGATTCTATTGTAATAATGCTAGCTGGTTATTTTGCAGATTTGTTTATGTAGTTGCTTCATAGTATCAGTGGTCTGTATACTACAGCATGCTTTTTTAGTGGCTTGTAACAGTTTTTCCTTTCCATATTTAGTGCTTCTGTCAGGAGGTCTTGTAAGACAGGCCTCGTGGTGATGAATTCCCTCATCATTTGCTTGTCTAAAAAGGATCTTATTTCTCCTTTGCTTTGAAGCTCAGTTCGGCTTAGCTAGGTTTATTATTACCCACCTTCTGAAACCTATTTCTTTCACTCTAGCAATCTCAGCCTCAGCTCAGTTCTGTGACCTTGCTGAAGAAGTATTGTGATCATATGGAGGAGAAGGGAACATTCTGGCTTTTTGAGTTTTTAGCATTTTTGCATTGATTCCTTCACAACTTTGTGAGCTTATCTACCTTTGATATTTGAATGAAAGTTTTTGTGGAATCTTTGTTGTTGTTGTTGTGCTTTCTGTTTGTTTTTCTTTAACAGTCAGGCCCCTCTTCTGTATCACTGTTGCAGTTTGCTGGGGGTCCGCTCCAGACCCTAATTACCTGGGTCTCTCCTGCACCTGGATGTATCACCATTGAAGGCTAAAAAACAGAAAGATGGCAGCCTGCTCCTTCTGGAAGTTCTGTCTTGAGGGGAACTGATTTGATGCTCACCTGAACACTCCTGTAGAAGGTGTCTGGAGACCCCTGTTGGAAGGTCTCATCCAGTCAAGAGGAATAGGATTAGGACCCGCTTAAAGAAACAGTCTGGGTACCCCTTGGCAAAGTGGGTGCACTGTGCTGGGGGGAATGCTCCTTGTTGAGATCCCCCAGACTCTCCAGAGCCATCAGGCAGGAAAGACTGAAAGACTGAGTTGACAGAGACCACAGCTGTCCCTCACCTGAGGGCCTTTGTCCCTGGGAGATCAGAGTTCTGTATATAAAACTCTGGCTGGAGTTGCTGAAATTCCTGCAGAGAGGCCCTGCCCAGTGTCCCATTTAAAGAAGCACTCTGGCCACAATCTGCCACAGCAGGTATGCTGCGCTGCGGGGAATTTCTCTAAGTCTGGACTGGCCAGAATCCTTAGAACCAGCAGACCAGGACAGTGGACTGGAGCCACAAAGATAGTCGCCACACACTGCAAGTTTAAAGTTCAAATTTACATTATCCATGTGTTCTGGCAAATTAAAGTCTGGCAGATTAATTTAAAGAGTCATTGATTAGTAGCACTTCAATCTAATTCTTGTTAGCAAAATATGTGGAATCTATTTTCAGAATACATTTGATATCAAGCCAGTTCTCATGATCTCTCCCAATACCATTCTACTCTTAGCACTGTAACCTCTCCTCTAGATCACTGTGATTGCTGCTTACAAGTTTTTTTGAACTTGACTCCTTTATTTATTCTCAGCAAAGACAGATGGTGCCACTCATCTGCTCAAAACTCTCAGTGTTTTCCCATCTCCTACAGAATAAACTCCCAGGCCTTAATCATGGTCTTCTAGGCAGCTTGCCCAGGCTCCTCCAGATCTGATCCCCGGCTGCTTTTCTGATCCCATTTCCTTTCACCTTTCCCCTCCTTCATGTCTGTACCATACACACTGACATATGCTGTTCTAAGGAAACACTAGGCAAGTTCCTGCCTCATAACCTATGACTAGTCCTTTTGCTTGGAATACTCTTCCTAATACTTATGAATAGTCTATTCTGTTTCTATACACAACAAAACAAATAAGATGATATAAAAATAATGAAAACTATAAAACATTCAGCAATAAATATAATGAAAGTGTGTATGATGTTTAAGGATAAGTTATAAAATTTTACTGAAAAGCATTAAAGAGTTAACTAAATACAGAGATATTTCATGGTCATGACTGGAAAAATCATAATGATGCCTATAGAATAGTACCCTCCTCATTGATACATTAATTTAATGGAGCAGAAATCAAAATCCTGTCTTAGTTTTTAATGAAATTTGCAAGTTGTTTATACCATTTGTAAGGTAATTAGAAGGGCCAAGAATTATTGAAAATTTAAGAAAAAGAACATGTTGGGGGTATTTATCACTCAAATCTCAAAAATAACTTATGGTATTTGTTTAGAAAGATAGACAAATGTACTAATGGAAGAGAATAGACAAAATAAAAAAAAATTATACACATATTAAGCCCTGCTCTATGATAGACACAGCACTATAGATCAATGAGAGAAATAATTAATTCATACAAATAATGATGATGAAATTTGTTACTCATGTGAAACAAATAAAAAATATATTTGCCTTTTGCCATGCTACAAAAGAATTCTAGAGTGGTTGAAAATCTAATCAGCCACAACTTATACATATTTCAAAATATCATGTTGTATATGATAAATCCATGTAATTTTATTTGTCAATTAAACTAAATTTACAAAAAAGAAAATATAATTAGAAAGAGCAAAATGTTACAATGGGAAATGTCTGTTTTCCAAAAGAGAATATTTAAAATAAGTAAAATGGTGATTCTAACATCCACAGTCCAGGAGAAGTTAATTGCAGAATATACTAATGCCTAACCATTATATTAGAATATCTAAATTAAGAAACCCTGGTCAAGACTTAAACATAACATATAGAATAAATATAGAATAGTGCTGCATAGAAAAAAATGCTATATATTTATACATGTGTACGTGTGTGTATATATATATATATTTATATATATGTATATATGTATGTATATAAAGAAGGTGATTAACATCAAAAGGAGGCACACAGAAGACTAAATGTATAGGTAAAACCTTATTTCTTTTTTTAATTTTATTTTAATTTACAATAGTTGTTGTATATCATTTTGGGATACAATGTGATGTTTTGATATATGTTCACAGTGTGGAAGGACTAAATCAGGCTAATTAACAATTCTATCACCCCACGTACTTATCTTTTTTTTGTGATGAAGCTCTTAAAATATACTCTTTAAGCAGCTTTGAAATAAACAATGCATCATTATTTGTTATAACCAATATTCTATGCAATAGATAACTAAAACTTATTCTTCCTATCTAACTGAATTATTCCCTAAGTGACTGCTGAGAACTCATTATATTATATTTATATACTATACATATTATTTCACTGAAATCTTTCATTATATAATTTTTTTTAAATGTAGACAAAGGAAACTGTATGTTTAAAAAGCTGAATGACTCACAGACTACACTCTATCTTGTTCCACTTTCTATCTTCAGATCCTGACATGAAATGTTACTCAGATAATTTGCTTATATGAAATTGTGAAAGATTAATAGTAATTTAAATTATAATTAAAAATTTAATTAAATTACTATAGAAAGACAGGAATTTATCTTAAGAAAAAAAAGAGTGGATAGGTGAAAGAGTAATATATATCCAAAAATAATAATAACATTTACAGAGAAGGATTGGGGTTCAGGAGACCTGATTCCGAATCTGACCATATGACCATACACTAACTCATAGAGTCATATTGGGTATGTTGTTTCTGGTGGATTAAAATTTATCACAAATTCTTTCACATCCCTTTTACTAAGAAGTGGAGTCCTTTCTCCATCCCTGGTTCTGGGCTGGCCTTTGACTGATTTTTTCCAGTGAAATATGGCAGAATTGATGCCCTCAATTACTACTCTAGTCTTTAAGAGGACTGACAGCTTTACCTTGGTCTCTCAAAGTCCTAATCTACTATATAAGAAGTTCAGCTACCTAGCCAGAGAGAAGACATGGAGATCCCCTGAGACTTTATGTAGAGGGAGAAGGGCCAATCTGAGCCCAGCTTTGTAATGATCTCTGTAAAGGTACAGGCACGTGATTGAAGCCATGTTGGTCCCTCTACTCCAGCTCAGACATCATCTAAACACCTCTGAGTAATCCCTAAGGATGGCATATAAAGCAGAATTGCCCAGCCAACTCAGCAGCTTGGATTCCTCTTTACTAATAGCTTTTTTTCTTGAAGAATACATTTCACATTGTTTGAACATGACCACTTAAATGGGCTGTAATTACTAGTCACACTAGAAATTCATTCAACAGAAATGTTTCTTATGGAGCTACTTCTGTTCAGACTGGCTTTTTCTTGACCATAAAATCATGAGATATAAAAGCCTAGTTTTTGTTTGAAGCCAGTATGTATTTAGCAGTTTGTAAATGCAGCATTAGATAGCTGGAACTGAATTTGTTACCTGGAAGTGGGATGCTGCCCTAACAAAAACCTAAAACTTGTGGCATTAGCCTTGGACCAGACAGTGGGTAGATGCTGGGAGGACCTCAAGTAGACTGACAGTGAAAGCTTGGAAGTAGATGGGACCCTGAGAGACCGTGAAGAAAGGGTATTTGATGGCCGGATTAAAGGTTATCCTTGTTATATAGTGGTAGAAGGTTTAGCAGTGCTGTTACCTATAGCAATATGAAAGATGGGAAATAACACTTAGTGGCTTCATGACATAAGATGATTTCTATGCAGAATTTGTAATGAGCCAACTAGGTTCAAGTGGCGTCTGATACATGTATTAAAGAAGGAACTGTTCAGTTTTCAAGTTAAATTTGGAAAAATACCATTTATTCAAAACGGTGTTTCTAGCCAGCAAAGAGTTATCAAAAGAAGAAATAGTCTCAGGTGAAAGATAAAATCCAGAGCCATAAAACATGATATCAGGGAATGGATGTAAGACTATAACAAAGTTTTGTAAGACTTCAGACCCTCTTCGCTACGTAATAGATAGGTGCTTTCAGAATCTCAGGGGAGTTTTCTACAGCAACTTCGCAGATAACCCAAGTTTGAGCAGAGTCTATCTCGGAAAAATAGTTGTAAGATTTTTTTTCCTAATGAAATGACCAGCCTTAAAGCTCAGAGTAAAGCTACGCAGGTCACTTTTTTTCTTTGTTGTTTAAAACAACTGCACTGGCAGAAGCACCTCTAGCTTAGATCAAAAGGGACAGCAATAGTTCAGAAAAAGTTGGAGTTTCCAACTTTCAGGGAGCAGGAAGCTGAGTGATAGGGCTATTCAGGTATTGATATTGGCTGTTTTCTTACATAAGAGGAAAAGTGATTCAAAAGGCAATATACAGCCCAGATAATGAAGGCAAGATTGTAGAGAATTTGTCCCAGGGAGCAGGACTGGGTTGTAATTAATGAACTAGGAATATTATATGAATGGATTTCAGAATTTCTATAGCCTAGAGATTGTTATGTGCTTCCTTTCTCCTTCTTTTTGAAAAATGCATGTTTATTGCAGTTTTCTTATGCCTTCCATTGTACGTTATGTGTGTGCATGGGGGGGAGGAATATAACTTAAGTCTTTAATTTAAAAATCTTTGGATTAACAGGAATCTTTGGGAGTCTTATCCACATCTCTGGGCCTAATTTAGATAATGAGATACTGCATATCAAGTCAGTTTTAAAATAAGATAGATAAGACTTTGAGGGATCCTGGGAGGAGAAAATTGAATAATCTGTATCCAGAGTAAGGACTATGGCATATTAAAAATGACAAAAAGTATTTGACACTCATTCCAATGAGTGGTTATGTTGGTTTCCTCACCATTTGAATCTAGACTAGTGAATGATTACATTGAATAATGGATATGACTGATAATTTTGCATATTCTGGGCCTATTCTCTAAAGGAACTATCTTGATCTCTGGAAGTCCTGGGTTTCCATGTGATAGGTCCAGCTACCCTGCTGGAGAGAACCAACAAGAGACGTTGAAACTATGTAGGAAAGAAATGTAGGGCTGTTTTCAACCTTCCAACATTCCTGCCAAGTTATCAGGCATATGAATGTAACTGTCTTAGAAACTGCCCAACTTCATGACCCACAAAACAGTTTGATACAAATGGTTATTAAAGTACTAAATTCTGGGGTATTTTTATACAGCAACAGATAACTAAATGGACAGATAGGTAGGTAGTCAGTTAGCTAGCAAGACAGATAAGCAACTCAGTATCAGAATCCTGTTTGTTGAGCCGTAAAAATGGAGATGTTTGAATTACATTATGTCTGACCTAAACATTCAATTAACAATTTACTCCAGTTTATTCTGTCCACTTTGAAGCATTTTCTTATACATTTTGATAAAATCTCTAGGCTAAATAATAAAGGACAGAATAAATAACTAAATCTTTGCTAGACATTAATTATGGCAAAGATATTTGGACAACTGCCCTTCAGTTTAAACCAGTTGAACTCTGACAATGCCCATGATTTTAAAAAGACTGTTTCATTGTAGTTCACGATCTATTTTCTAAGAGAAATGTATCTGTCCCCTGACACTTCTTAAAATAATCACAGTGAAACTGAGACTAAGCTGCTGGGATAGATGTTAATTACCCTGTACTACTGAGCACAGATAGCAGGAGCTGATGTTCCCTGGAGATGAGAACAAATTGTGAAGGGTCAGTTTCAAAGTAAGTATTATTATGTAGATCAGAAAATAGCTCTTTTCATAGAGAATACATATAGTATTATTTGGTCATTATTAATTAAGCAGATTGTAAATTCCAATCATAAGCAAATGAGTCAACAGAAATGCTTTTAAGTGTGTGATTTCTGCTCACTTTTTCTTCTGAGAAATTTTATTGGGGAATATCACTTTTATACACATGTTTCTCCATGAAATAGAGGGCCCAAGTTCAGCATACCAATTATTTGATGATTTATATGAAATTAACAGATGATTATCAAGGGCTTATATAGAGAGGGCTTTTTGCACTGCATTTTTCACATTGCAAAGTCAATGTTATGAGGTATAATTTGGACACAATAACATTGAAAAAAAATCTGCCAAAGCATAAGGACATTTGTATCACTCTATAAAGTTAAACGGTAACTTTTAATAGTTCATCTTCTCTGTTACCCATAGAACCTGTCAACCAATGACTTGCTTTTTGTTATTACAATGTTGCCTTATCTAAAATTTCAAATAAACAAAATCATACAGTATGTACTTTTTCCATGTCTTTTTCATTTAACACAATGCTTTTAAGATTTATCCATGTGGTTGTGTTTTCCAGTAGTTTGTTACTTTTGATTGTTTAATTTCTTTTTGACTGATTCTATTATATGAATATATTACAATTCATTTACCCACTCACCAGTTCAAAAGTATTAGGATTGTTTATCCTGTTATGTTATTAATAAAACTGCTGTGACTATTCAAATATAACTTTCATGTGGACAAGTGTTTTTTCCTGGAAATGAAATAGCTGGGTCATATTGTAAGTGTACTTTGAACTTTATGACATTTACAAACTTCCATCTACCATGGCTGTACCAGTTTTCATACCTGCCAGCAACGTTTCAGTTGCCTCACATTTTTTGTCAAAACATGGTGTTTTCATTCTTCTAAATTTGAAGATTTTGATTTTTTTTTTGTAGTACTATCTGACTGTGGTTTAAATTTTTAGTTCTCTAATGACTAATGTTGTTGAGCACATTTTTTATGCTTATGTGTCCACTTATATCTTTTGTCCAGTTAAATTTTTCTGCCTAACATTGAGTTATAGGGACTTATATATTTTATATACAAGTCACTTAGAAAATATATGATTTGTAAATATTTTCTTCCAGTATGTGGCTTACATTTTCATTTTCTTAATGGTATTTTTGAAGTGGAAAAGTTTTAAGTTTAGATGATCTTCAATTTATCATTTTTTTTTCCTTTTCTATGGATTGTACTTTTCGTGTCATATCTGAAAAATCATCACCTAACAAAGGTCATGATGATTTTGTCCTTTTTCAAAGAGTTTAATAGTTTTAGGTATCCATGATCCATTTTGAGTTAATTTTTTCATGTATTGAGTTAAGAAGCTAATTCATTTTTTTGTCTGTCGTTATCCAGTTGTCCCAGCACCATTTGTCAAAAAGATTACACTTTATCCATTGAATTTTCTTGGTATCTTTCTCAAATTCAATTTACCACAGATGTAAGAGTTTAAATCTAGATTCTCAACTTTTTTCTGTTACATTATGTGAGGGGTTCTTTTTTTTTTGAGCTAGAATTATACCTTGATTATAACAGCTTTTTAATAATTTTAAAATTGGAAAGCATTAAGACTTACAGTTTTGTTTCAACATTATTTTGGATATTCTGGGCTATTTACTTTTCCATATACATTTTATAATCAGCTTGCCAATTTTTGCAAAAAAGCCTGCTATGATTTTGAAAAATATCCTAATAACTACATTAATTTGTAGACAATTTCCTTATTAAGTTATTCTTCCAACCAAGTGATATATTGTATGTCTGTATTTGTTTTGGACTGTTTGACTCTACCCTAAAAAATATTTTACAGTTTTCAGTCCTTTCATATATTTTATTAAGATTATCTTTACATAGTACATAATACTTTGTGTTAACCAGTAAGTGGTATTTTTCATTTTCAATTTTCATTTTTATTGTTAGCATACAGACAATAAAAAGTATGTAAATTAATTATTACATAAAAATTGCCTTGAATATTTCCCCTCCCTACACTATTATTTCTAATAGCTTTTTATCTGAATTAAGATAGTTTTGTTTTTTCCTTTCCAATTTTTATGGTTTTTTTCTTCTGTGTTTTCACCTTACACTGGCCAGACCTTCTATTATTAAGACGAATAGACGTGGTGAGAGAAACTCTTTGCCTTATTCCTGAAGTCATAGGTAAGCATTCAAACTTTCAACATTCAATATAATTTCAGTATTGGATTTTTCATAGATGTTACTGACAGGTTGAAAAAAATCACTTTCTATTACTACATTGGTGAGAGATTTTAAAAATCAGGAACAGATACTGAATTTTTTGAAGTGCTTTTCACATTTATTGAGATAGTTATGTTGTGTCTTTTCCAGTCTGAAAATAGTGAATTACATTGATTGCTCTTTGAATATTAAATTAACCTGTATTCCTGAGATAAGTTTGACTTGGTAATAGTGCATAATATTTTAAATATATAGTTTGATTTAATTTGCCAACATTCGTTTGTAAAATTTTATACCTATGTTCATGAGACATATCTGTCTGTAGTTTTCATGTAATGTCTTTACCTGGTTTTGATATAAAGGTAATTCTGACTTCATAGAATACAAGGGGGAATCCTTCTTCCTTTGTTATTTTCTGGAAGAGCTGGGGTAAAGTCAAATAGTTTGGTTTTGTTTTGTAACATTCTTTATAACATTTTTTTTGTTTGGTTTGGCTTCATTATATTCTTTTCTGAGTCTTCTTTAATCTCATGTCAGTAGGCCCATGCTAGATCTTCAACTTGGTTTTTCTCCATTAGGTTATTGAATGCCCTTAAGTAAGTTGTATATTTTGATTTGTTGGTTCATAATTTTGAGATTCCTTAGAACTCATGAAGAGTAAATTTTTGAATAGCAGAGTAGCATCTCCTCTTTTGAGCTGACATCCAATGAGCAGAAAAATCCAGTTCCTCTCTAGCAACAGGTCTCTCAATGTGTGTAGCAAGAAACAGTTTGCGCCACTGTGGGATCTGGGAGCCACGTGGCTCACCAGAGTAACTTCCCTCCAAATCCACAGCCAACAGGTGGGTGTAGAGTCCTGACTCCTCAAAAAATACACTCCAGGAGTTGTTTGCTTATTTGTTAATCCAACCATCAAGGGGTAGCAGGCACTCTTCTCCGTAGCTAGTCATTTATTCAATCATTCAACAAATATTTATGAAACCCTACATTGTATTAGAAAGTATTCCTAGAACATAGAACACAACAGGAAGCAAACTGCAAAAGATCTCTGTGCTCATGGAGTTTATTGGGGTTTAAGGGTGATGAACTATAAATATAATAAATCATAAAATAATATAGTATGCCAAAAAGTGGTAAATACTGTCAAAAGAAGAAAAGTGAGAGTAAAAATGGAACACTTAGGAGAGTCTTCTCATTGAGAAGAGATTTGAGAAGATTTAGAGGGCATGAGCAATGGAATCAAGTGACTTTCTAGGAAAGAGCATTCCAGGGAGAGGGGATAGCTAGAACTAAGGCTTCAGGGAAAGGTACCCCTGGCCCTCTCTAGATTCTGGCATCAAGGAAGAGGTCCATTCTCTGCTCATCCTCTGAGGATTTAGGCTCTGCCATCATTCATGGTCTTGTTTCCTTCCCAGTGGGAGCTGGGAAGAAGAGGGAGTCACAATTGTATTTAGAAGCTGACTCAGCTTTTGAGTTCCTCTCCTACAAAGTATGCATTGGAGGCACTGTCCAATAATGAATACTAGCCCAGCTTGGCATTTTAATATTCCAAAATGAGACACATAGAAAACCAATTAATATGTCACTGAGAGAGATTATTGTATATCATTTTAAGGCAGGACAGTCCTGATGACAAATAGCACAACAGAAGCAAAATGATAATTAGTGTTTGATTTGTTGTTGAAAACACCGGCACAGAATTGCTCCTTTTTTTTTTTTTTAACTTTAAAATAGCCAAGCAGAACATCTTATCTAAATGCAAAAATGCATTATTTATTATTGGTTTTCATCTATTCAAAGATATCACATTTTATGTTTCTGTAGTATCTTTGGGATCCATCTATCTTGGGATCCATCAAGAACATTAGGAAGTAAGATAAACCTGAAGGCAGTATCATTTATAAAAGAAATATAACATTGGGACCTTGAATATTCAAGAATTTATATACCTGGCATTTTCTTTATTAAAAATGCATTCCTCTACATTTTCTCCTTAGTATTTGATTAATATCTTAGTACCTGATTACGATCATAAACTAGTATTGATAGGTTGAATTGTCTTTGTTCTCTTCTGTAACAGCTGAAATAATTTGGAAATCTTTCAAGTCTTTCAAATGCAAAATAGGAAATAAAAATTACATTACATCATAAAAATTGCAGTAGTTGATTTGACAGCTATTTTAAAGTAAAACTTGTATTTTTCAACAAATTTTCACACCTTTTTGTGGTATGGAAATTTAAATATTATATAATATATGTAATTTTAAATATTACGTAAAATTTCCTTTTTGAGTTTTAAATACAAATGTGTATGCATACATAAAAACACATTTGAATTAAATACACGTATATTTCATGGCAAAGCCATTGAATACACTTCAGACCTAGTCTTCTCAATAATAATTTGCAATAATAATACTACTTCTCAATAATAATAAGTATTTAAAATGTACATACATGAATTTCCAGGGCAAGAATTTTCACATTTGGAAGGAGAATTGCATTAAACCTTTGTATAAAATGATAGATATGCTAATTATTTTATGGACCTGGGTATTTTATTGCTCACAAAAGATTTAGAGGTATGTTTGTGTCACACTCAAGTTCTTATTGAGTCAATTAGAAAAGTCTTAACATTCTGGCTAAAAAGTCCAGTTTGATTTAGTAAACATTTATTTACACAGCTTCAACAACCTTTAAGCATTTCATTTTTAGAAACCAAATTTAAATAAAATTGCTTTGGACAAAGATCTGAATAAATCAAACCAAGTGAACATAAAAAAATTGCACAAAGATCAATAGAAGTGAGAGTATAACATTTTTTTTAAAATACAGTTTAATGAGAAGATAGCAACCTAAAGCATTTTTAAATGCTTTTTAGTTCTAAGACTCATGTATTAGATTTCTAGGGCTGAAGTACCACATATTATGTGGCTTAAACAACAGAAAAATATTAGCTTACATTTCTGGAGGTCAGAAGTCCAAAATCAAGGAATCAAGAGTGTTGATTCCTTCGGAGGGCTTGTTAGCAGTGGCAAACCTATATGGGCAGGTCTGCAGCAACTCCTTAAAGGAAAGAATTAATCTGAAGGGCATAAGGCAGAGTGAGAGAGTGAGGCAAGTTTTAGAGCAACAGTGAGAGTTTGTTAAAAAGTTTTAGAGAAGGAATGAAAGGAAGTAAAGTACACTTGGAAGAGGACCAAGTAGGAAACTGGAGTGATCCAAGTGCCCTGTTTGACCTTTGACTTGGGCTTTTACATACTGTCATGGTTCCAGGGCTTTTGCATCTCTCCTCTCTCAGTTTTTCTTTGGAGTGGGCTGACCACATGCATAGTGGCCTGCCAGCACGTAGGAGGGGCTGCATGCACAGAGTGTTTACCGAAGTTGTACATGTGCTCATTTGAGATGTTTTTCCCTTACCAGTTGAATGTTCCTATGGGAAGTTCATATACCAGTTAAACTCTGCTACTTTGCCCCTTAGTGTACATGCTTGAGCCCACTTGGAGGGGGGTGGGGAAGAATGTCTTGATTTGCAGTTTATGAATTCTGCAGCTACTAAATCATCTTGAAAAACTTCAAAGTTAAGCAAGCATTATAAATATACTGATAGTGAATGTGTTCTGAGATCTTATTAGGACGTTGGTGATCACCAGTTTCAGGTGTTTTCTATCCATAGTGAGATTGCCTTTCCCTGGTGCCAGCTGCAACCTATTATTATTTTACAGAGACAGTTTAACAACTGCCTGACCATCACCTGATGGTCGCCCGACATTCCTGGGTTGGGTTTCTCTTGCTATGCTAATGCCTGCCTAGTTATCTACTCTAACAGGCTGTGAGGGAAGAATCTGTTCTAGGCCTCTGCCCTTGGCTTAAAGATGGTCATCTTCTCTCTGTGTCTTTTCACATTGTCTTTCCTCAATGCGTATCTGACTTCCTGTACAAATTTTTCCTTTTTATATGGACACCAGTTATATTGTCTTAAGAGTCCACGATAATGACATCATTTTAACTTGATCTCCTTTGTAATGACCCTATCTCCAAATAAGGTCAGATATTGGGGGTTAGATCTCCAACATATCTATTTTTTGGCTTTCCTTAGAGGACACAATTCAATCTGTAATATCTTAGAAAATCCAAAGGAAACAAAAGTTAATATTGTGTAATTACACTTAGCACAGAAATTCTTAGTTAACTATTAACTTGAAGCAGCACATTACACTAATTTTCATAGTCACAAAATGTTATCTCTTCTAAGGCTAAATACTTGTGTCTAGTTTGTTTGTTTTTCTGTCACAATCTCACTATCCAAATCACCTGTGCTCACTTAGAGCAGTCAGAACACACATGATTAAACTGAGAGATTCCACTCCAATACTTAGAGAAGATTATATCAGCTTTCTGCTTCAGGGACACAAGGAAAAAATCTTGTCTCTCTGATTGAACATGCTCACTACCAGTATATTTACAAAGCTTACTTATAGTTGATGTCTTTCAAGATGAATTAGTAGCTGCAGAATTCATAAACTGAAAATCAAGAGATCATTTTCCCCCTCTATTGGCATTAATCTTTCTACTATAAAAAAGAATGTGTTTTTATTTACCTTATGCTACCTTAGTAATGCATCTAAACAGAAAAAATGGCAATTACATTATTTACATCCAAAATTTGTCAACCCAGGAAACTTATTTTGCTTTTATCCTCTTTTCTTGAGCAAGTTTTGGTCCAAACATTCTTAATATTCTCCTCAACTTGACTAAATTTTAGACAGGCTTCTTCTTAACTATAGGTCTCTTACCTCCATTTCCTTAGAGCCTTTATTTTAGAAAGCTTGCAGTTGTAAATTCTTTCTCTGCTCTTTTGAGATGTAAATCTTCTACAGTCCAGGAGTTTCTCAATGACCTGGGAGCCATTCTGTTGAAATGTAACCAAGAAAGGTAGGGCCCTTGTCTTCCAACCTCTGTAGAAGGTAAAAGCCTGGTTTCCATTAGTAACAATTTGTAAATCACATTGATCAACATCCGCACCCCTTCATCCCACCCTACATTCTTCAGTGCTTTGCCATTAGCTTACTTAAGCATTTAAAAGTCCTCCTGTTTTTGTTTCAGGGAAGTTGAGTTCAATCTCAACTTTTATTCCAATAGTCTCTGTCCCTAATTACATAGTCTTGAATAAAATCTTCCTTGCCATTTTTAACAAGTTTCCAGTGTAATCTTCTTTTTTAATAGTTTTGTCTGGGCCTATATTGGGGGTAACATATATGAATAAGGGAAGCTACATAATTATACCTTATTCTGTAACTGAATTCACTATAGTATTACTTTTCATTTTAATGTTAAGGTTATGAAAAGCCTGAAATTACTTGGTATCATAAACATAGTTTCTATTATCTATTTATATATTCTGTTTTTGCTATATTCCATGCAATATTTTGATTATTTCTATTTCATGATAAAACAAGGAAAATGTTTGATGATGACTTCAATATACAAGGATTTTCTACACAGAATTCTGAAATTCCTATTTGCTACCTACATATTTCTTGAGTTCTGTTTCTCTATCCAATGTCTATAACTATGCATGTATTTAAAGTCTGCATCATCTTTTGTCTAGACCAAACATGTTTCATGTGAATCTGAAGTTTCTACCTAATGCCACTCAAATACCTTTTTCTACAATGCAAAAGGATAATTTCTCCTAAGTGGAAATCATAACATGTAATTGTCAGGGCCACCACTACCCTACATAGTAGCTTTGTGAATTAGAAAAAGGGTCTTCTCCTTCAAGCCAAATAGAATTTAAGTCAGTAGACTACTTTACAACCTAATAACTATACTTGGAATAATCCAGGGAAAGTGGGAACTTGGGCAGTTCTTTCTTCCAGAAGATGGTCCCCTGGTAAGGATGTTTGAGGATGAGAATCCTTGTTGACTGGCAAGAGAAAAGTAGAAACCTTCAAAAGACAGAGCTGATTGTTCCCATCTTAACCAACTAACCATTATGGCATCACGAAGAGAAGGACAGCTGGCTTTCTATGCTTTCTGATATGATACATATGAAATAAACAGTATAATCTGTGACGTAATCTTGCCAGAATAGTTGTAATCAGCAATTACTTTCAGGTCTAACTTCTAGTTTATAGAAAATATAGACAACAAAGATAGCTTTGTTAAACATCATTGAAAGAACACAGCAGGCAAATTCAAAAGGTGAGACTTTGTACAGGACGACTGGCCTTCTATCTTTATCAATGGATACCATGCAAAATAAAGGATCTGTGCTAGGTTAAAATTCATTTAAAAGCTACAATGACCAAATATGGCATAGCTCATGACTGGTTACTGACAGATTGATTAAATTAATGAGCTCTATTGGTTGAGGCCCCTGGGAAAATCAGAATATAAACTGGTCATTAGATGCTATTTTGGGATTATTGTCAGCTTTGTTGAGTAATATTGTCAGTATGTAACCAAATATACCTATTTAGAAGTGAAATGTCATAATAGCTGCAATTTCTTTTAAAAACTTCTGTGAAAAAATAGTTGAAGCAATTATCGCAATGTATAAACAATTGTTAAATTTAGGTGTTATCATAGATGTAATTATATTATGCAGTCCTTTGACTTTGTGATATGGTTGGACTTCTTTATAGCAAAATGTCAAAATACTGTAATATTTTTAAAATTGTGAATGCAAAGCTACAGCTCCGACATATAAAGAACTTGGAAGTTGCCATTCCCATTCTTATAGAAAATAATAGGAAGGAAAAACTTAGAATAAAAGACTTTTGCTGGGGCCATTAGAAAACTGACTTTAAAGATTAAATAATCAGCCAAATTTAGAAAGAGAAGTGTTATCCAGAGAGATACAGATGAGACTTCTTACTTTGACCAGAAGTTACTGGAGCTATAAACTGGTAGAAACATATAAATAATAATTTTGGAAAACTTCTGAAAATTATAGAATTCTCCCCTTGCCTATTCCTTACCAACTTACCAACAAGACTCTCATGTAATAACCGGATTATAGCTGAAAGAGCTGAAAGGCCAAGTCTCTATATGAGGAGGAGTTCTAGGGGAAACACAAAGAGAAACAGGGGACAAAAACAAGAACATTAGAGAAACTCAAAGCCTGTGGTACCCAGAGCTACAGCAAATATTAAACACAGCCCAACCCTCACACAAATTAACATAAATCCATACACTGTTAAGCTTGGTTTCTGTTACCCAATATATCATGTCTGGCTTTAAAAAATTAGCCGGCATGACAAAAGTCAAGAAAAACTCTTTCTGAAAGAAACAAAGCAATCATCAGATCCAGATTCATATGTGAAAAAGACATTGAAATTATCAGATAGAAAATTTAAAATAACTATAATTAATATATTTAGGGCCATAGTTAAAAAGTTGACATGTAAGAACACATGAGTAATTTAAGGATAAAAATGTATAATCTAAGAAAGAATCAAAAGAACATGCTAGAAATAATTAAATTTAAAAAAATACTATAAAGAAGGCTTTCATAGGTTTATCAGTAGCCTCATACAACTAAACATTGACTCTTATTTACCCAGTTAATATTCTTTAATTTCACAGCTGTAGTTCAGCCATTGCTTTTTAAAAAATACATTCTCCGACCAATGTATCCCTCCATGTTTTATTACTTCATTGACTATTCATTTCTTAGGGCATCACAGACATTAGGCTTCTTATGACCATGGCGTATACAATATTGATCACCTTGTTATTATCATTTTTTATGAGTCAAGACTAACTCCACATAATGCCAAAATATGCCGAAGAATTGTCAGTAAATTGGATATTTTCCAAAGATCTAAAAGTCTATATTAAAGAAGCCAAACATCTGCGATATCCAATTTACTTTTTAAATCATTGTTCGGCATTCAGATTATCAATATTTAGAAAATTTTTCTAAAGCTACTCTAAATTATAATACATGAGTTGTAGTTCAAAAAGCATATGAAATTTGATTAGAATAAGCTAATAATGGACTATGCATCTAATTTTTTCATCCAAAGAAAACAACTCTTATAAATGTTATTTGAAATGCAAAAGGTAGCTTTAAATAATGAATGTTTATTTTCTTTCCTTAGCTTTGATCTTAATACACTTTGAGAGACAGTTCTCCATAAGTCTCTCATGTTCCTGCACATCTTGTGAGGAGAGACACTGACTTCCATTGTTCTGAACTATAGTTTCAAGGACACTTGTATAGTGAAGAGCTTTGAAAGACATAATGTTTCCCTTCAGAGCAAAGTTCAAATGTAATATGTTTATTATAAAACACTCAGGATCCTTAAGATCAATGGTTCATCCCCTGTAATATAATCCACTGTGTGGGTGGTTATTACCTGGCCCTCTTTGCATTGCCATATAGAAATTCAGGTCCAGAAACTTAGCCAAATGCTGATAGTCTGACTGCAGCTATCGCTGTGAATAATTTACTGTCCTTTCTCTCTGACCCAAGAGTCTCAAGTCTTCTGCCAGCATTCATGATCCTGCAGCAAACCAACTTGTAAGCTTGCAAGTAACATAAAATATCATGCCCTTCAAAGTTCCTAACATATACTATAGGAAATAAAATGCTTTCATTTGAGACTGGGAGCTGCTTTCTAAGCAATAACTAATCGGATCAGGCATTAATTCTTCTGATACTAGGAGTAATAACGTAACTCATGAAAGAATTAGTCCCACAGTAACTGAAGAACTATATTAGTTGGAAATATTGAGCATTTGATAATACTAATGTATTCAAATGGATAAGAATGGCATCACCTTCTTGTAATTCAGAGCCTAGGTTACAAGGCTCGGAATTGCAAGAGTCTTGGTAGGGGCAGGGGGTAAAACAATATATGATGTATTTTCAGGATTCCTTACTACTATGTTAGTCGAAGAACTAAACATAGACAGATCCATTAAATTATTTAAATTCATGTCTTCAGATTGTGGTTGGTAACAGACAGGGAAAGGATATGGAAACACAGACAGGCTGGGCAGAGCTTTTACTTTTACACAGGCTGAAAATAAACCTAAGAGTGAAGAGAAGGAGGAGAGAGAGAGAGAGAGACAGAGAGACAGAGACAGAGAGAGAGACAGAGAGAAAAAGAGAAAATAGAGAATTAAAAGAGTAAATAGCAGGCACATATCTAAATTGAAAAATATCCTCCATTTAATTCATTGGCTGGATGGTTAAATTGATATTGTGAAGTTTTTAAGAAATAATCTTTTCACTCTCATTTTTCTTTCTAGATCTATTGATCTGATTTGAGAAGTCATTATTCCATTAAATTTGACTGAGAAATTATATTGAAGGTACCTAAGACCCAAGACCACAGCTTAAAATGTTAACTCTTATTTCAGTAGTCAAAAAATATGCTCTTTCCACAGTTGATAAATTGCATTAGTGGGCTAAATATGAGGTTGCATTTTGATACTCAATCCATATGCTTTGTGGTAAGGTCAACCTCAAATAATAGTTGCATCTTAGGCATGCAAATCATGTGAATGTGTTGATTGAATTGTGTGAAAAGACCTAATAGTTCTGAGGAGGAATCAAATGAATAAGAATAAGGTAACAATTCTAATAAGGTACACATATATGTAATTCATTTTTTGAATCATAATAAATGAACAATTTATTTGTTTGGACAGGTGAATTATATATATTTGTTTGGCGTACATATCTATATCTATCTCTATCTATATATATGCACATATATAAGGTTATATGTGTATTATATATGTCCATATCTATATCTATCTCTATATATATCTTTAAAAATAAGGTATGTTATGAACACATAAAATATATGTAGGTAATAGTCTATTTTATCATTTACTCCCATAAAATATATACAAATCTATTATAAAAAGTTAAAATTTATTAAAACTTACACACCCAAACACTTATGGACCATATGGTATAGTTTGGATATGTGTCTCCTCTAAATCTCATGTTGAATTGTAATTTCCAATGTTGGAGGTGGGGCATGATGGGAGGTGATTTTATCTTAGGGGAAGATTTCTTGTGAATGGTTTAGTACCATCCCCTTGCTACTTCCCTTGGATAGTGAGTGTGTCCTCATGAGATCTGGTCGTTTAAAAGTGTGTGGCACTACTCCAGCTCTCTCTCTTGCTCCTCTTTCGCCACATAATACACATGCTCCCCTTTGCCTCCTGTGATGAGTAAAAGTCTTCCTAGGCCCTCACCAGAATTTGAGCAGATGCTGGCACCATACTTCCTTTACAGTCTGGAGAGTCATCAGTCAGTTAAATCGAATTGCCCCGCCTCAGGTATTTCTTTATAGTAATGCAAGAATGACCTAATAGTCGTGCCATTTGCAGTGAAAAAACAGAAATGAACATAAAGGTGCAGTATTAAATTATAGCTGCATAAAATTAACTCTAGTACATACTGTACTAGTGTAATTTCATAGCTACCTCCTGTCATTATTACAGTGAGCTTGAGTATTAATGGCAGCCACTTAAACTGCCCTGTGATGCTGATTATCTCTACATGAGAAATTTATCTTTCCATTGCATTTTTTATGGCAGCAAAAACTGATATCTCATGGCTCTTGCATTTTTAATTGCATTTAGTTCAATACCATAAACCTTGATTAGCATCATGGGGCCCATACAAAGTGCCACTACTGATGCTGGAATTACTCCCAAGAAGCAAAGTCAAGTCATGACTTTACAAGGAAAATGTTGAATTGCTTAACATGTACTGTGAATTGAGGTCTGCAGTTGTGGTTGCCTGCCATTTCAAGATAAATAAATCCAGCATAAGGACAATTGTAAAAAAAAGAAAAGGAAATTTATGAAGCTATCACTGCAGATATGCCAGCAGACATAAAAATCTTGCTTTTTTAGAGAAATATATTTTTACCTTCTACTGAAAATAAAGCTTTTATGTGAGTACAGAATTGCTATAAAAAGACATACCTATAGACTTTAATATGGTTCAAGAAAAAGCAATGTCATTGTATGACAACTGAAAGGAAAAGAAAAGTGAATGATCTAAAGCTGGAGAATTTAATGCTAGCAAAGGATGGTTTGATAACTTTAGAAAGAGATGTGCTTAATAAAAAAGTCAAGATAAAAAGAGAAGCAGCTTCTGCCAACCAAGAGGCAGCATATAAGTTCCTCAATGTCATTAAGAAAATTATTGTGGACAAATGACATCTACCTGAAGGGATTTTAATGGAGACAGGTATCCTGTTCCGGGGAAAAAATTCCACAAAGGATATTTTTTAGTAAAGAAAAAAGCAAGCACCAGTATTTAAGGCAGAAAAAGATAGGCTACTATAGTGTTTTGTGCAAATGCATTAAGGCTTATGATCAGGATTACCTATATTTAAAAAGCTGCTGACCTCTGAGCCTTAAAGAGAAAGGGAAAACGCCAGCCTTTTAGTTGTACAACCAGAAGTCCTGGACAATGGGAACTCTTTGTCTGGATTGAGTTCATTAATGCTTTCACCCTGAAGTCAACACATAACTTGCCAGTAAGGGACTTCCCTTTAAAGATTTTTTGATACTGGCCAATACCCCTGGCCACTCAGAATCTCATGAGTTTCCATGTAGAATGTGTTGAAATGGTCTACTTGTCCCTAAACACAACATCTCTAATTCAGCCTCTAGATAGGGAAGTCACAGGTCTTAATTTTCATCACACACTGTGGTCCGGAAAAGATTGTCAACACTATGGAAGACAGCCTTGATAGAGAGAACATCAGGATACCTGGAGGGATTACATTATTGAAGATGTCATCCATAAAAGACATTGAGCCTAAAACTATAAATTCCTGATGAAGAAAACTATATCCAGATATTGCACATGACTTCACAGGATTTATGATTTATGACAGAGACAATAAAATAAAACATTAAAGAGACTGTTGATATAGCCTCCCCTGCTAGCCCCCAAAAGATGGTGTGCATTGAAGGATTTCAAAATATAGATATTGGATAAATTCAAGAGCTAATAGACACCACACAAGAGGAATCAATGTTAGAGTTGATTTCTTCTGAACCAGTGCCAGATTATGAAGAGGGAGATATAGAAGAAGCAGTGCCAGGAAAATAATTTGACATTAGACACTCTGGCAGAGAGAGAGTTATTGTTATTCAAGACTGCTTTTGACTTCTTTTACAACATGAACTTTCAATGATATGGGCATTGAAACTAAAACACTGGAAGAAGGCTTGGTACAATATAGAAACATTTTTAGAGAAATGAAATAGCAAAAAGAGTCATATGCTGTGTTTCCCTAAAGTTAGATTAAGTGTGTCTGCCTCTCTGCCTTCCCTTCTAACTCTTGACTGATTTTTAACTGCTTGGAGTGTTAGTTCCCATAGCCCCCATTTTGTTCGGGGTCAACTGTGTTTGTGTGTGTGTATGTATCATATACATACACTGTTTGTGTTTGTGTATGTATCATATACATACACTGCCTATGTATATGGTGGGCCATCAAGAAATATGATCAACTTATTAAATTTTTGAGACTATGAATATCTTATCACACAAATTTTTACTAGTATTTTTCTATAATAAATATGATTTAGCAATTAAGATAATAAAGGTACATTGAGAAAGTGATGTCAGTAAAATGGTAGAACAGAAGTTTTCTAATGTCATTTCCCCACAGAAGCATAAATGTTGACAACCACACATGTTCAAGAGTACCTTTTTTGGAGTCTAGGAGTCCAGTGAAGAAGATTCAGCACACTGTGGGAGCACACATTTCAAAAGTAGGTGCATTGAAGAGGATCAGTAGCACTATTTTCCTTTACCCTCCTCACCTCTTCCAGATGGCAGAACAGCCCAGTGGCAACAAAGACGTTTGGGCCCATAATTTCTCCTACAAGGGAAAGCAAGAGCATGGTGAGTGAGCATCTGGCTTCCCCAGCTGTGTGGAACATTGCCCAAGAGTTCCACTACTTTCTCACCCCATCTGTAATACTGAGGTAATTGGCATGACTGAGTGGTTGGAAGAGGCTGAGAACAGGAAAGATAAGTAGTGACTGATGGCAATAAGGGTTTAGAACTCAAAAAAGAGCCAAGGATCCTACAAACTGTTCAGCAAACATTATTAAAAAGCCCACTTAGGAACTACTTGGGGTGCCTCACATGCATATCCCCCAAACTTGTATACAGAGACCTTCAATGTTCTGTATCTCTCTCTCTCTCTCTCTCTCTCTCACACACACACACACACACACAAACACACCATTGTGGCTGACTTCCCATGAACCTCTTAAGATGATAAGTGTTTGAGCCTTGACAGACAGTTTATGAGCCTATTCAGACAGCTTGACCAACTTGGCATGGTTGGAAAAACGCATACGAACTTGAGTGTTTCAGGGCACTTCTCTAGAGAATACAAAAGGAGGCTGTTTAGCACCCAGACTGGAGTTGTGGAATTAAGAGGAGGCAAATAATCTTAAAAATTCTTCCTAAGAGGAAACAAGGGATGTAGAGTGGCACATTCACAGAAAAGTTTGGAGAAAACATCTGAACCTTAGCTGGGCTGACAGGTGAAGGCCTTTCTTTCCTGAAGCCAGTCAACAAACAGCAGAGGACATATGACTCTTTTCAAATGAGAAGGCTGCAATGCAAAACTTCAAAGACATAAACAAATCAAATAAACATGACACCACCAAAGGAGCATACTTTTTCAGTAGTTTAGCCAAAAGAAAAAGAGTTGTATAAATTGCCTAACAAAGAATTCAAAATAATTGTTTTATGGAAGATCAGAGAGCTACAAATAACCCAGTAGATGACTCAGTGATATCAGGAAAACAATATATGCACAAAACGAGGAGTTTAACAAAAATATAGAAATCATTTTTTTAAAAACTCATCAAACAAATTCTGGAGCAAAAGAATACAATGAATAAAATAAAAAATGCAATAAAGAATATCAATAACTGATTTAGTAAGGCAAAAGGAAGAATCTGTGAACTAAACTAAAGGCCATTTGAAAATATCCAGTCAAAGGCAAAAGGGAGAAAAAAAGAAAATAAAGCTGATTGGATTTATGGGAATCTGGCAAGAGAACTAATAAATAGATTATTACATTCTCAGACAGAAGCGAAACAAACAGTAGCTTATGTAAAGAAAAATGGCTGGAAACTTCCCAAATCTGGTGAAAGTTAAGGACATTCAGGTACATAAATTTTAAAGATTCCCAAAGAGGCTCAACCCCAAATGGACCCCACTGACACATATTATAATTAAACTGCCAAACCTCAAAGACCAATAGGCTTTTGAGAGCATCTAGAGAGAAGGGAGAAAAGACTCATCGATAAGGGCCTATACTATAAGGCTATCAGTGGATTTATTAAAATAAACTTTGCATTTCAGGAGAGACTAGGATGATATATCCAATGCATTAAAAGGGGAAAAATACTTTATCCTCAAAGGTGTCCTTCAAAAATGAAAGAGATAAAGACTTTCTCAAGCAAGCAAAAAGTGAGAAAGTTCATCACCACTAGACCTCCCTTACAAAAACATGCTAAAGGGAATTTTTCAAGTCAAAATTAAAGGACAGTAATTAGTAACATGAAACATATGGAAGTAAAAAACTCATTAGTAAAAGCAAATATGCAGGGAAATTAAGAATACCCTAGTACTATAATGATGGTGTGTAGGTGATTTTTAACAATTTTATATATAATATCATTAAAAGAAATAAATATTGAAGAATTAATTTAACCAAGGAGGTGAAAGATCAGTACACCAATAACTCTAAATCATTGAGGAAAGAAATTCAGGACACAGATAAACAGAAAGATATCCTGCATCCATATATTAGAAGAATTAATATTATTCAAATGTCCAAATGATCAACAGAGAAATATAAATAAAAGTTACTATGAGATAGCACCTCAGCCTTGTTGGGATGATCATTATCAAAAATTCAAAAGCTAACAAGCATTGTTATCTAAAAGCAATCTACAAATTCAATGCAATTTCTATCAAAATACTAAGACTTTCTTCAGATATAGAAAAAAATTTTAGAATTCATATGGTACCACAAAACCCCCAAATAGCTAAAGCAACCTTGAGCAAGAAAAACAAAGCTCAAGGCATCACACATTCTAACTTCAGATTATATTAAAAAGCTATAATAACTAAAAAATATAATACTGGCCTAAAGATAGACAATAGACAAATGAAATAAAATGAGAGCTCAGAAATAATTCCATATTTAGGCATGTATGGTAAAATAAATTTCAAAAATGTAGCCAAAAATATACAATAGGGAAAAGGATAGTTCCTTCAATAAGTGCTGTGGGAAAACTAGATACCCACTGGAAAAAAATAAAATTGGACCCTTCTTTTATACCCTACAAGAAAAAAAAATGAATAAAAGACTTAACTGTAAGATCTAAAAGTGCAAAACTCTTAGAAGAAAACATAGGGAAAATGCTTCTTGACCTAAGTCCTGGCAGTAGTGTTTTATTTAACACCAAAGTACAGGCAACAAAAGCAACAATAAACAAATGAGTCTACATCAAATTAAAGAGTTTCTGCTCAGCAAAATAAGCAATCAGCAGAGGAAAAAGGCAACCTACTGAATGAAGAAAATTTCTGCAAGTCATGTATCTAGTAAGAAGTTAATATCCAAAATATATAAGAAACGGATACAACTCAATAGCAGAAAAGGAATAACTCAATTAAAAAGTTGACAAAGGACCTGAATATTATTTTTGCAAATTAGACATATAAATTGCCTACAAGTCTATAAAAGGATGCTCAACTTCACTAATCAATGGAGAAATGTAAATCAAAGTTATCATGAGATAGCATCTTAGTCTTGTTGGGATGATCATTATCAAAACTTCAAAAGCTAACAAGCATAGGTTAAAGTGTATAAAGTATATAAAGATATAGGATGAATTACTTTTGGAGACTGTATAGACTGGTGCTATGGTTAATAATAACGTATTTTCTCCTTGAAATTTGCTAAGAGATTAGATATTAAATGTCCTCATCACATGCACACGACACAATGGTAACTATGTGATATAACTGATATATTAATTATCTGGATTTTGGTATTCATTTCAAAATTTATATGTAGTTCTATACATAAGAGTGTGCAACTTAAATGTATACAAATTTTTGTCAATCATATATCAGTAAAGCTGGAGGGGGTTAGAAAAACAGCAATCCCCCTCAGTTGGCCACTTACATTACTAAGTGAAAAATGTTTTAAGAAGATATTTTAAAACATATATATATATATATATGTTTTAAAGAGATATCAATGTTTTCAGTTGAAGGATTTTAAATATTTAAAATCTAAAGTAAATAGGTTATGAATGTCAGTACACTAATGAAGACTAACAAAGAGCTCACATGAGACTGAACAACTGAACTGGAGACATGGAATAATTGATGCAGGGATGATATTAAAAGATAAAAGTCCTCTGTCAATGCTGTCACATAAAATTCAAAAGCATTTAAACAACTGTGGAATACCAGAGCTTCTGCTTGACTTGAAACAGTGGCTTTGAAGTGATAGTTAGTGCAGCAGGCATGATGGTTCAAGCCTATAATCCTAGCTACTTTGGAGGCTGAGGTGGGAGGATTTCGTGGGCCCAAAAGTTCAAGGCTGCAATTAGCTGTGATCATTTAAAAGCAGGGTGTTTTCCTGCTTTTAAAGTCTTCCATGATTGGGTCAGGCCTAATTTTTATTGTAAGGCCATCTGCATTGAGACAGCAGTTACACCTACAAAATCCCTTTCACAACAGCCTTCGAGTGAATAATGAGAGGAAGAACATCTTGGAGGCAGACAAATTTTAGAATTCTCCCTACTACAATCTCATTATAGTAACTGAATATTTAACATACGTGATAAAAATGTTTAAAGCATCTGGAATTTATATTACATGTTCTCATCAAATGTCCCTTCAAATGTGCTCTGGAAAAGCCTCAAAGTTTTTGCCAAGCCCTGTCCATCATTATAAAAGTCCCCATTTAATAATTAAATACTCAGCCCAGCATAATGTAATAGCATAATTTCCAGCTTATTCCAAAATTAAATCTTTTTTCCTTGATAAGGCCCATTTTAATTTAGAAGCCCAAAGTCAGGAGTGACGACAGTCCAGTTTCTTTAGCAACTCATAAACATCTCCTCCCAAGATGCTAGCTGCTGTTTCTGACACCTCCAGCATCAGGCTAAGGGATTAAAAAAGGGAAGAATGTGCAGTCTTACATGATATGACCTTAATATCTTCCAGATTTAACCAGTTATTCAAAGTTGCTAGTTCCATTCTTGGAGCTTTTTGGAAGTTACACATATTCCCCTCCTTATTTCTGTTCACTTTCTATTCTGTTTCTGTACCCGTGGAGAAAAACAAAAGGGTCATACTGAGTGGGCTTACTTTGAATTCATGTCCATTGTTTTCATGTGAACTCTTAATGCTGCTCAGTAATCTTACAATGTCCTTAGTCTCTTTGTCCTCCTAGATAACATTTTAACATTATATTCTCACCCCTCACCTTGACATCTTTTCCTCCTTTTCCTTTCAGAGAGGATGGCCATTCATTTTGATTTTGCAGGAAAAGAATAGGGCTTCAGAGCAGAATTTCTTTGGCTCCTTACCAGCCTACTTCTGTGCCCCTATGTGGGGCCTCTCTCCTGCCCCATGGAGGAATTCTCCCCCTCTTCTCTAAAGATACCTTCTCCATGTGTGTTCTAGATCCCAGTGCACACACCTCCTCAAGGAGTTCCCTACGCCTCCCTCTCTTCCCTGAATTATCATTATTCCATTGTTTACTATTTACTGAATCATTCTCATCAGCATACATGCTTCCATACCCCTGTCACCTATATTAGGTATTTCTCCTAATGTTTCACCACTCTCCCTACCCTCTGCTATCCCTCCCCTAGCACCCCGCCAACTCCCCAACAGGCCCCAGTGTGTGATGTTCCCCTTCCTGTGTCCATGTGTTTTTACTATATTCCCCAAGGGCCTGAAAAAGCATAGTTGGCTTTCTATCTATTCATTATGTATTTATGTAAATTTGCTGTATAAGCGTTTGATACGATGAATTTTCTTTCTAACATCTGTGGAGCTGCATATTCTAAATTTTGATATGGTGTAATTTTGTTATTATTTAGTTTGAGATATTTTAAAATTTCCTTTGTAATTTTTTAAAATCTATATTTAAAATTTATGTTGTGCATTTCTAACCATTTGATGTTTTCTTAAATAACTTACCGATATTTATTACTATATATTAGTATAGTAATACTAATATATAGTACTAATATATAGTATTAGTATAATACAGAGAATATACTCTGTTATTTCAGTCCCTTTAAATTTATTAAGAGTATTTTATGGCATAGAATGTGGTTCATTCTAAACACTGTTTATGTATCCTAAAAAAAAAAATGTATGTTCTATATTGGATGTGGTGCTTTATAAGTGTCTGTTAGGCAAAGCTGGCTGATAATATTGTTGCTTTCTTATGTCATTAACAAATTTGGGGGTCAATTCCAACAATAGAAAAGGGGTATTTATCTCTTCCACTATGATTTTAAATTTGTCCATTTCTCGCATTAGTTGCATCAAATTTTAGCTTTATATTCTCTGAAGTTTCGTTATTAGATATGTACACATTGAAAATTGTTGAAACATTTTATGAATTAATCCTTTGTCTTTATGGTGTATAATTTATTATTCTGCTACAATTTATAGAATAGAAATATTAAAATTTTTTCTCTGATATTAATTTAGACACACCAAGTTTCTCATGATGGGTTTATTTTGGATCTATGTTTTCCATGCTTCACTTTCAGTCTGCATCTTTATATTAGTATCATCAGATAACTTCCTATAGTTGAACCTTATTTCTTTTTAATTCATTTTGATAATCTCTGGCTTCTAATTAGATTGTTTAATCTATTTATATTTACTAAAATTATTGGTATGATTGAGCTATTGTTAGAGTTTGTTATTTTGTTTATTCTCCATTTGTTTCATCTTTTCTTTTTTCTTTGGTACTCCTTTTGTTTTTTAATCAAATGTTTTCATAGTCAGTTATAACTTTTATCTTCATGTCTAAATATCTCTGTGTGTGTGTGTGTGTGTGTGTGTGTGTGTGTGTGTGTGTGTGTGTGTTTGGAGGAGCCTTTATGGATTACAACATGTATTTTTAACTCAACAAATTTTATTATGTATTAATCATATACCAACTGATGCATTACACTGATACTAATATTATTATTTTACCCCTTCCCATCCTATGTGCTATGGTTTTTCACTTTATGAATATACATGTTGCACATCCCACAATATAGTGTTGTGACTGCTTTAAAATTCAAAGGATTTTCAAAGTTCTAAAAATAAGAAAAGTCTTTTTATATTCACCAAATATTTAACCTTTTAGAAGCTCTCCAGTCCTTGTAGTACATACATATTTCTAACTGATATCATTTCTTTTCAGACTGAAAAACTGTTGTCAAATTCCCTTAGCTTTTGTTTATCTGAAATTTTCTTGTTACTTTCATTTTTTTGATAATATTTTCACTGGATAGATTATGTTGATAGCTTTTCTTCTACTATAAATATTTGTTCCATTTCCTTCTGGCTTGTTTTGTTTCTGGTGAAAAGTTAGCGTTAATTCTTGTGTTTATTCTCCTGGATTTGGAATCTTTTTCCCTCTGACTGCTTTTCGAAATTTTACAAATATATTTCTTATGTTTTATATCTATATTTTGTATGTTTTGTAGTTGTACTAAAGTGTGCCTAATTTATATCTTTTTATTCTAAAAAAATCAAAATCAAAGCAAACAAAAAACGCTATAATATATACATATGTGGCTTTGTTTGATGTGAACCTTGCAACAGAAGATAGGAAAAGATTTTCAAGAAAGTTTTGGGATTTTTGTTTTATTGGTAATTTTTTTGACTTTTAAGTTTGGTGGTGCATGTGCAGGTTTGTTACATGTGTAAACTTGTTTCATGGGTGTTTGTAAGCCTCATAGGGTATATATAATGCTTTAAAATAAACCTTGAGGTAGTGTAAGAGCCAATAGAAACCATGCCTTAAGCATTTCAAATTTATTGTGAGAAAAAATTACTTAATAATATAAACATATAGAAACTATTGTTATAAAATATTAAGTAAAAGCTTAATTCAAAATACATTTATAGCAATGTAAATATGAAAGATATATGGCTATAGAACTTTGCATGAGCAATCATGAACATCAAGTCAATACAGAACCTCTCGTAATAAATTGTGAAGTTCAATACTGAAAATCTTATGGATTTTAAAATGTATAATATCATCAAATTTGATTTATTAACAGAGGACATAGGTGACTTAGAGAGACAATGTGGTAGTCCCAACTTTTCACAGCAGAGCATAAGCAGAAGACAGCCTGGATTTCCAGTCTTGGATCTTCTTGCTATTTACACCACCACTGCTATTTTTAAAAGAGTGGAAGTTATGCCTTGAACAGGGCTCATAAAGAAGACACTACAATGAAATAAGGGTCAAAGAACTAGTTTTCACAAAGGCAACAGAATACGTATTGGGGAAAGAACACCCTCTTCAATAAATAGTGCTAGGAAAACTGGATATTTCTATGCAGAAATATGTCTCACCATAAGCAAAAATCAACTTAAAATGAATTGAAGATTTAAACTTGAAACCCAAAACTATTACAAAAACAAGGTAAGGGCTTCAGGACATTGGTCTAGACAAAGATTTTATTACTAAAACCCCATAGCACAGGTAACATAAACAAAAATAGACAAAATTATATTAAACTAATAAGCTTCTGCACAGCTACTTTCACAGTCAATGAAGTGAAGAGACAATCTGCAAATTGGGGGGAAATATTTGCAAACTATTTATCTGACAAGGGACTAATATCCCAGATATATAAAGAACTCAAGAAACTCAACTCAAAAGGACAAATAATCCCCTTGAAACCTGAGCGAAGGATGTCAATAGACATTCCTCAAAAGAAGACATACAAATGGCCAACAGGTATTTAACAAAAATGCTCAATATCATTAATCATTAGGAAAATTCAAATCAAAACTGCAATGAAATATTATAATACCCCAGCTAGGAAAGCTAGTCTTTAAAAGATGAAAAAAAAAAAAAAAAAAAAAAACTGAGGCAAGGTTGTGGAGAAAACCGAACTCTTATGTACAGTTGATATGAATGTAAATTAGCACAGCTATAATGGAAAACAGTATGGAGATTTCTAAAAAAAATAAAAATAGAACTACCACATGATACAGCAATCTCACTAGTGGATATTTGTCCAAAGGAAAGAAAAATCAGTATACCAAAGGGATACCTGCACCCCCACATTTATTGCAGCCATATTCACAATAGTGAAGATGTGGAATCAACCTAAGTGTTCATCCACAGACAAATGGATAAAGAAAATGTGATATATATACACAATGGAATAAAATCCAGTCTTCAAAAAGAATGAAAGTCTGTCATTCTCAGCAACATAGATGGAACTAGAGGACACTATGTTAAGTGAAATAAGCGAGGCACAGGAAGACAAGTATTACATGTCCCCATCATATATGAAAGCTTAAAATGTTGACTTTATGGAGGTGAAAGTAGAAAGTGGAATAAGAGTTATCAGAGGCTGGAAAAAGTGGTGGGGAGCACAAGGAAAGGTAGGTTAATGGGTAAAACATACAATTAGAAAAAATAAGTCCTAGCATTCAGTAGGGTAAACACTAGCATTGTAGGGTGGCTATAGTTAACAACAATATATTGTGTATTTCAAAACAACTAGAAAAGAAGGTTTGAAGTTTCCAGCACAAAGAAATGATAAGTATTTGAGATGATGGATCTCTTAAATATTCTGATTTGATCATTACACATTGTATGCATGTATCAAATATTATATCTACCCCATTAATCTATAAAATTATTATGTACCAAATAAAAAATTGAAGGAGATTATCAGTCCATATTATTTTGTAATAGTTAGAATTAATAGATATTGTCTGATTTTTATAACAATTGGGGTCAAGTTTAAAATAGCAATCACATTCTATATTTAAACTTTAATCTTTAACCTTTGAAATAAAGTGTTCATAGAAAGACATAATAGGTAGATTTAAGAATCATTTATTTCAGGACAGGTGTGGTGGCTCATGCCTGTAATCCCAGCATTTTGGGAGGCCTAGGTGGGCAGATCACCTGAGGTCAGGAGTTTGAGACCAGCCTGCCCAACATGGAGAAACCCCATCTCTACTAAAAATACAAAAAAATTACCGGGAGTAGTGGTAGGTGTCTGTAGTCCCAGTTACTCGGGAGGCGTAGGCAAGAGAATTGCTTGAACTTGGGATGTAGAAGTTGCAGTGAGTTGAGATTGCACCACTGCACTCCAGCCTGGGTGACAAGAGTGAAACTCCATCTCAAAAAAAAAAAAAAAAAATATTTATTTCAATAATGGCTTGAAATTAGTTTGAGCATATTATATGAAAAACCTTTGGCTTCTTCATGAGCAGTTTAATGAAAGTAGAAAAATTAAAGCACCAGACATTCTAAAACAAAATGCTGTTACTACTGATACTTTAAAATATATCATCTGCTTCAGGCAAAAATATTTAATTAAAAAATCAAATGCCTTAATGGAAACAGCTGCATTATTCATGCATTTAAGATGAGCCTTTGAATTTAGATGAAATAAATGAAAAGTGACAGCATAATAACCAACAGAGAAAGGAACACAGATTTGGTATTATGATCCAAAATAATTTATTTAAACAAATGGATAGTTAAGTGAAATTGGTAGAAAAGTTAGTAAATAAAACCAATTGTTTCATTCTAATGGTATTTCTAAATATAGTACTTTCAGGTAGAAAAAAAAACTTCATTGCTATTTGATCAAAAATTAATAGACTTACTTTTTGTAACAAAGTTTTGTCTAGCCTCTCAACCAATGGTTTCCATAAAAGTTTCTTTGGCATTTCACCAAAGACTTTTTTTTTTTTTTTAATCTATTTGTTCCTATGTAGTGAGAAAAAAACTAGACAAGTTACAGGGTCCACCTTTTTTGATTTTAGTCTAGTATTCTCCCTTTTATTTTTTGAGTTCTATGCAGAACACAATTTAATAATTTGTTCTCAATGGAAAATTCAATATAAAAATGGCTATAATCCATAAATAGAAGGTTTAACCAAGATAAGTATTAAGTAAACATAAATATAACATTTTAGAACTAGCAGGAAATTTCATATTTTTGTAGTCCATACCTATTTTACACAAGAAAAACAAGAAGATGAGTTTCCTGACTTCTGAACAGGGATTCATTCTACCATATTAGAATGCACCAGTATTTGGCCATGTTTTATGAACCACGCACATTGGCTGATGAACTACTCTTGATTAATTAACTAACTCTCCATAAGGCTTCATTTATTTCCATCAGTTACAGGATCCATGACTAACAGTGAATGATTTTTGCATCTATGAAGTTGGCAAAAAAATTTTAGTAAAGGGCCAGATAATAAATATTTTAAGTTTTGTGGTCCAGATGGTTTGCTATCACTACTCACTCTGCAAAAGCAGCTATAGACAATGTATAAATGAATGAGCATGCTTTTATTCCAACAACATTTTATTTACAGAGACAGGTGATGTCATATATATATACATATTCAAAGCTCTTCTACGACATGGCGCATCACTGAGTTGCTGCTATTGAACTATCCTTAACATCTTGATGTTCCTAATATGTTACCAACATGAGTCTCCGTTAACTCATAGTTAACTGATATTCTTTTCCAGACTCTCTCCTCACCCCACCTGCTACTCCAAGACTCCTCTCTTCTCATCCTACCCTTATCTTTCGTACTGGGTTATAACTTGAAGTCTGTCTTTGCCTTAGAAACATCCTTACTTCAGCGTCTTCTGGAGGTTAACAAGAAGAAATTCCTATTCACATATTCTCCCAGAGAGCTCAAAAGCAGAGATGCAAATTGAGTTCTAGCAATAGCCCAGAACATTCTGTATTTCCCAAAGGGATCTAGGCAAATTGACCTTTGTAAGTGGCCATTAGTTACATGTGATTTTTGTATCTGTTCTGCCCTAGTTTTGACTAAACTTTTAATTTACACACTCATTTTAAGGAACATGCAATTATGAGATTCATTTGAGATTCTAATGTTTGAGAATTTTTAAATTATTTACAGAATTTGTTGTGAGCTACTAAAATCTTATCCTAATGGACGATGTACACTCACTCTCTTTGGTTTTAGTTAAATTCTAGAAGTGCAATCTATGAGCCCTCTACTGACAAAAACAAAAAGTTCTTTAATTAAAAATAATATTGTATTAAAATAAATCCTATTTTCTTAGATTAAAAATTCTTGTTTCAAAATCGTTACCTTCTGTTATGATATACTAGCCACAATTTACAAATATAGTTGGCCCTTGAACTGCACAGTTCAAACTGCTTAGGTATATGTGTACACAGCCTTTTTTTAACCAAGCACATATTTTAAATGCAGTATTCACACAATAAGAAACCTGCATTTACAAAGGGCCTTTTCTCACATGCAGTATCCATGGGGCTGATTGTGGGACTTGAATATGTGGTGATTTTGGCATAAGCAGAAGTCATGGATCCAATCTCTTGCATATACTTAGAATGACTATATAAACAACTAATCATCTCTTAGGTATAGGCTTGAATGGACCTAACTCAGTTTTAGAATTATCCAGTTGACTATGCAGCCATAATAAAAGCACCAGATCATGTCTTTGGGAGGAACACGGATGGAGCTGGAGGCTATTATCCTTTGTAAACTAATGCAGGAACAGAAAATCAAATACTGCACATTCTCACTTATAAGTGGAAGGTAAATAATAAGAACTTAAAACACAAAGAAGGAAACAACAGATACTGGAGTCCACTTGAGGGAGGAGGGAAGGAGGAAGGAAGGAAGGAGGAAGGAAGGAGAGAAGTAGAAAAGACATCTATTAGGTACTGGCCTTATTACCTGGGTGATGAAATAATATATACAACACATCCTTGTTGACACGTGTTTACCTATGCAACAAAACTTTACATGTACCTCCTAACCCAAAATAAAAGTTTAAAAAAATTATCCAGTTGATTCCAAAAAGACAGAATGTAACCGAATTGGTTGTAGGTATGAAGATTTAAACTTAGTCAATATAAGTCATTTATAGAGGCTAAAATAGATTAGAATGTAGACTTTTGTCACTACAGGATAAAAATTACCCCCACAGCAAATAGAACTTAATCAAATCAGAATCATAATCCAGTTTTAAAATAGACAGATTTAAGTAATACATTTTTTGATGATACACTGATTGGGATACTGTTTGATTTCAAAGAAGCACTGCCATGAAGTGTTGTAGTACAGATAGGAATCTCATAACCAATTACACTGATCTCTTGTTCTTTCTCAGCCCAAAGTAAATACCATTTATTAATTGGATATCTTTCCAAAACAAAGATATAATTTAACTCAGGAGGTAGAATATATAACATAAAATGGATTGAGTGTGTAAAATAATTAAATTTTTGTCTAAGGGCCAATTAAGCATGGACTCTTGGCAGTTCTTGTAAAGTCAATGTAATTTTACCATTTGGCATAGTAAAGCACTTAATTCAAATATAAAAATAAATATTGATTATGAAAATGTACATTTTACTACCAGATAATTTTAAGTACATTTATTATACATTAAAAATTATTTTAAGGCTTCACAGTATTTATACAGGGTTAGATGTTGTATTAGTCAGCGTTCTCTTAGAGGGATAGCTCCTCTGCAAGCTGAGGAGCAAGGAGAGCCAGTCCAGATCCCAAAACTAAAGAACTTTACATTTGAACGGTTCAGCTCCCATTCTATTTCATGACTCTTTGTTTTTGTTAAAAAAGATGGAATTGGCAATCACCATGTGATTATTTTGAACTTATTGAAAAAGACCAAAGATAAAATAATCATTTTCCTGTAGATACAGATGCACATCTGGGGACTCACCACTCATTGATTAATTCAGTTATTTAAAATAATTAAGTATAATTTAAAAACCGTAAATTTCCCTATTAATGGTGATAGAGCATTATTAAACATTTGTATAGTTGTTATTTTTTGCATTTGGGGGCTTTTTATGTCTTTATTTCCCATATGAAATTTTTATTATATTAATAGCCTAGTAATGGATCTTAAAAAACACACATGCAACACTTTTACGCTTTATGATAAATGTGAAATAAATAATTTATAGTAGATTGGAATAATCATACACTGGGAGGGGGAACAATACTTTTTTTCCGATATTATGAATTACCTTAATGAAATAGCCGAATTCAGTGGAACAGTGTTTTAAACAGTATCAATCAACAGTCAACATACACTCTGTGTATCATACTAACTTTAAAAGTAACATTGGTAAAAGGAAGATTTGCTAAAACTTAACAAGAAATCTAATGCAATTTTGCAAGTTGCCTTGCCTTGCTTTTCTCAGAAGACAAGAAACCAGTGATCTGAGTAATAAATTATTTCATTCAGAAAACATTTATATCATGGACTTTTAGAGGTAGATAAGCTCTTGGAGCTCATTATTTATAGAAAATTCCTAGTCACTCTTTAAAACTTGCAGGAATGTATACACTTTTCTCAGTCTTTTCTACCACCCAGCATCAAGATAAATATTCCTTTCTCTGCTGTTTCTGGCCTTACTTGACTTATATAAACGTTATTATTATTTTATCATGTGCCTATCTTTATGAATCTTATTTGTATTTATATTACTAACTTTAAATATAGGAACTGACAGAAGGTAGTTGCTTAACATATGTCTAATGAATGGATAAATGAATTAATGACGAGTTATTGAAATGACTTGCTAGTGAAATTAGTGGCAATACTTTGATGTCAGTTTTATGCTCATTAAATTCATCTAATATCCTTCTGGGCAAACTTTTAAGCTTTTTATCCTTTGACTGCAAGCAAAGGATACATTGCACAAATCAGTCTAATTAACTACAGATACGTTATTGTCTCTTGAACCAAAATGCATAAATCTCATTGTGGATTTAATAGGAAATATGTCTATGTAGTTCTTCATGAAGGAAGCTATGAAAAGAATAATTTAAACTGTGTATATTGATAAATTTGCATTTGTACTCATGTTACTATAATCACAATTATGATAAATTTCAATTTGTTGATTTAAAGAGCATAATAAAAATTTAGCCTAAATTATTTTTGATGTTTTATGTTATTTTAATTTTATCTGGTATTCATTAATTCTATATAAATATGGACACACAGAAAACTAGTAATAATCTAGTGTTTGTTTTCAACTGGGTTTTAACTCCAGGAATTAGACTGAGCTAATAGAACATAGGAGAAAGAAGCAAAACAACATGGACTTGTAAGTAGTCTTGCTACTTTCAGTTTGACTTCCTTCTGATCCACAAGCCATACTCCAGTGTTTGTGAACTACCATTGTTTGCCAGGCACTGTTCTAAAAGCCTTATATGTATTTAGGCCTCATAAATCCAAGAGATAAATATATTCCTCTCTTGGCTGTGAAGCACGTGGAAACTGGGATAGAAAGGTTGCTGAAGGTCACAAAACAAAAAAATGAGGGAGTTGGTTCTAAGCTAGACACACTTAATGGAGGTGAAATGCCCTTGTCCACTATAGGGTAGATACTATAGCCTTGTATGGTTTTATACTGTGAACTGCTTTGACCCTCAAATTGTGGGTTATTAACCTCTGAAAGCAGCAAACACTTAAAGTGAGTGGTTTAGAGCCATCTGTTTCAGTATTTGTTCATTGCCATGTTTTTGGTCAACAAAATTATTTTCATATTTTATACTTAAATGATAAAATTTAAATAAATTTCCTGTCGATTTTATTTTAAAACTTTATTTAAAGCTTACCTCTTTACTTTTCTCTTCTTCTTTGACTGAGCTTAGCTACACATTCATTTATGCTTTTTTCCCCCAAGACATGCCTTGAGGTTTTTGTGAATGTGATGTTAATAAGCAATTAATTTTGTGCACCTGGAGAATAACATGTTCACACAGCAGGTGTGACATCATTTTGAAAAATGTTCTGCTAAACAGAGCTGAAGAGAAATGAATTTGCCTATAGCTTAAGTCTGGTTTTGTTTTTTGTATCTTAAAGTGATATTTCAGTCATCTGTTGGATTAATGCACCAAATGCAGTAAAACTCTCATACATAATGAATCATCCACTAAGTAATTCTTCACTGTGGATGGTTTATGACAGAAGCCTGATAGGTTGTAATTTTTAAAATTTAACCTGGGTACCAACCTGAGTCCACCTACCTTTCCACAGGGAGAGTAGAGCTAGAAAGGCTTCGAATTCTTATACTGGTCAGAAGTAGTTATAATTTTATATAAATTTTCACAGATAGCAGATAGAATGATACTAAAATGACCCTGAGAAATAGTAAACATGCCCCAAGCCCCATTTGTCCATCATGTTGTCAAAATTATCCTATAATATCTAAATGTTAAATAACTGGAAGCCTTTTTGACATGGTTTGGCTCAGTGTTCCCACCGAAATCTCATTTGGTAGGGTAATCACCATCCCCACGTGTCTAGGGCAGGACCAGGTGGAGGTAATTGGATCATGGCGGCAGTTTCCCCCAAGTTTTTCTTGTGATAATCTGTGAGTCTCACGAGATCTGATGGTTTTATACGCGTCTGGCATTTCCCCTGCTTGCCCTTCTCCTTCCTGCCACCTTGAGAAGAAGGAGCCACGATTCCTCTTCGCCCTCCACCATGATTCGTTTCCTGAGGCCTCCCCAGCCCTGCTGAACTGTGAGTCAATTAAACCTCTTTCTAAGTTACCTAGCTTAGGCGGTTCTTTATAGCTGTATGGAAATGGACTAATAAAGATATAATGCTGTTAAAGAGACTACAGGGTCAGGAAGAAGAACTATTAGATCAATAGATCCTGGTTCATTTCGTTTTTTCTTTTACTTTCTTTTCTTTCTCTGTTTCTCTTTCTTTCTGCATTTTTGCATTTCTTCCTTTCAACCGTCTATTTGTCCAAACGTCTTTCAACAAGCTTTTTTTTTTCAGCACCAGTTATGTCCCAGGTATTGTGTTAGTTACTTGGTATTTATCATTAAATAACATTGACAAAGATTCCTGCTCTCCTAGAAATTGCTTTGACACCATTTTCAGAACAAAATTGCCCTAGCTAGATGTGGTATGGGCATCAGAGCGGAATGAAGATAGAATAATATGTAGGCTTCAGAACAGAAGTGTGCCGAGAATGAATAATGGACATAAATATTAACAGCTTTTATCGGTGAGGCCTCTGACCTTTGCATCAGTATCACAGTGTTTTATCATAAACAACAAATGTGAAGGTTGAATTTAGGTTGAAATTCTGAAAGCTGAGTTCAGATAAAACGGCTCAGATTCAGAAACTCATCTACAGTTTGCCAGGCTCACCAAAGGACTGACCATTTATAACACTAAAAGACCTCGTATTTCCACCTATCTTGAGATAGATGAATGTTTCGTTGCCCGTTGTTAATTTATGTGATTTTCTGAATGCCTTTTATTTCCTCTCGTGGGTAGCTTCTAGTGGTTTTAAATGAGGAATGAGAGAGAAAACCTTCTTAGGCAGACTCCTGAATAGTATCTAAAATAGCTGAAAGATCTGCAGCTGGGTTCTGATGTCTCAGTTGTTTGAGCTCTCACATCAACTGGTTGGGTGGCTAGAGTCTTACTGCTAAGAAGCAAAACCACTTATTTATGTAGCAACATGAACTTTCTAAGTGGCAGGTTCTTAGAATTTTGTGGGGTGGAAGAGGTAGACTTGATGAGTCACCAACAGTTATTTGCTGTATTTAAATTATCCACCATTTAATTATTGGTATACTGTAATGACAAGCTTTCTTGAGAGTCCTGGAAATAAAAATGAAGCTTATTACTAAATTCCATTAAGTATTATGTATTTTTTTCCAGATGAAACGCAATTAGTACAACACTGTTAAATGTGATTTTAAAATGATGCACTATATAATAATGGCCCAATACTATTAAGTGACTTACATAACAAATCAGGAAACATACAAGGCAATAGACACTCCAGATGTTTTTAGGAGTTGATTAGAATTCAGTGCTACCTTATACCTCATAACAATATGAGGTAATACCTTTTTCTTATGAAAAATTCTGAATTTTCTGAAAAAAATACTATATTGTGGGTTAACTGTGGTATTAGGCAGCATGAAGTTCTGTGTAGTTTATTAAATTTCCATGTTCTTAGTTTTTTATAGAGGTACATATAAAACTGTTCTATGAAAGAGAATTTTAAAGTAACTCTACCTAGGACAGGATTGACTGTATAGGTCGCTTTTTGTTTCTCCCATTTCAATTCAATATTTCCTCATGCTAAGAAAAAGTAAAATAATTTGGATCTTCTGAAAAATATGCTTTGAAGATTCAAAATACTTATAGCTTGAAACCCATAGGGCAAGTAAGATGATTAATAGCTTTACTAACCACATTTGAAATTAATACTAATATGTGCATCTGAAATGCTATTTTTTCTGTTATACTTAACATCCATTTCAACACTTACTGATCTCCCGCTATGTGCAAGACTCTGCACCAAGAAACTTGGGAGACAAAAAATAAAAGGAGAACAAGCAAAGAACAGGATCTGAAAGAAAGCTTAATATTTGGCAGGTAGTAGGATGGGTGATAAAATTTGACTATGATTCAAGGCAGTATACAGTAAATGTTTCACCAGAAGTATACATGGAAGACAGGGAGAATCCAAGGGAAAGAATGATTCATCTATACAATCAGTGTTTTTCTCTGGGCCTTAAAGAAAAAGCAAATTTTTATGGGTGAATAATTAGGAAAATATATTGTATATTGTAGACCGAAGGAATAGCATAGGGAAATGAGTATACTGCTTAGGAAAAAAATAATCTCAAAGAACTGGGGCATAATGAACAGGATATTGTCGCTGTATGTATGGAGTAAGATGTAGAGCAAGTGAGAATGTGGAAATTCTTGAATGCCATGTGTCTTACCCAGATCCTAGAAAACAGAATCTGGGGCAAAGCTTACATGCTCCAGAATTATTTGTTATTTCTCTCCCAGGAAATTTAGAGCATGGGAAAGTGCAAGTGAGGCAGGCAGGATGGAAATAAAATGTAAGATATTACATTACTGAGTTGTCACCTGTTTTACAAGAAATCACAGCTGGATGTTTGGCCAAGCAGGACATCTCTAGAGAGGCCATATGGAACAACTGCATCTCAAAGGAGTCCATCACAGGGTGGAAGGCGAATGATTTTTGTCCAGTCTGCTTCCCATCTTCTCTCATAGATCAAAATTCAACCCATAGTGATGACAGTGGTCTAAAATTAGATAGTGGTGATGGTTGTACACATCTGAATATGTGAAAAACCAGTGAATTGTACACATCAAAAGGGTGAATTTTATAGCAAGTAGATCATATGTTAATAAATTATAAAAAATTCAACCCATCACAAGCTGGAACATTTTTGGGATCCAATTAAGTTAGAAGTTACAGCTTCTATAGGTTCTGCTATGAAATGTAACAACTCAGATGAGCTCAAGTCCATTTCCCAGCTTTATGAACAACTGAGACAGTTATAAACGTGAGAAGATGGAGCAAAGATTACTGTGGTCATAGCATTGTTAGTTAAAATATGATTTGATCTTCTACTCAGGTTAGGAAACAAAGCCATTGGGCAAGGCCCATAAAAATAGGTAAGACTAAAAATAACTGGGAAGACCCATCAACCGGATCCAGTATAGCTTCATCGTAATCTATTCTGATCTGTTGCAGTCTCTAATACTGTATGAAAATAAGATGCTGTTACTTTCAAAGATGGTTTATTGTAATTACCTAAAAAAGGCTTAGAAAAAAATTAACAAATCAAACTGCAGTTTCGGTTCCTGTACCAGATTTTGAGCTCTGAGATTACAGATAGCCATAGGTCCTTTGCTCTTCCTTCCGTTGAAAGATGGAACCCAATTACCTTCCTGTGATATCTGGGCTGGTCTGGTGATTTTCTTGATTAGTGTAATTTGAAAGAACTGACTTGGTTCTAGGTCCAATAAAGACTTGCAGCTTCCATCCTAATCTTAGAATGCTCCCTCTTGTAACACAGCTGTATTTAATAAGGAAGATTTAGATGCCCAATAGAACTAAAGGGCATGGTGAAAGGCCCTTCTGAGCCCCCAGCTGACAATCAGCACCAACTTTCTCCCAGCCAACAGCCAGCAGTAACTTGCAAGCGCTGTGAGTGAGCTATCCTGTATCAAGCTTCCCTAGATAATGCTGTGAGGGGGAGACACAGTGTGCCCAGGCAAGCCCTTCCCTAATTCCTGGCACACAAAATGATGAGATGTAATAACATAAATTCTATTTTTTTAAACTTCTATTTTAGGTTCAAAGGTACAGGTGCAGGTTTGTTAAACAGGTAAACCTGTGTCATGGGAGTTTGTTGTACAGATTATTTTGTCACCCAGGTACAAACCAGATCCAATATAGCTTCATTGCAATCTATTCTGACCAGTTGCACCCTCTAATAGGAAAATCGGATGCCTTTACTTTCAAAGATGGTTTATTGTAATCACCTAAAAAATGCTTAGAAAAAATGAACAAATCAAACTGTGGTTTCTGTTGCTGTACCAGATTTGAGCTTTGAGATTAAAGCCTTTGCTCCTCCTTCCCTTGAGAGGAGGAATCCAATCACCCTCCCGATGAATCTGATTCATGATTTTCTTGACTAGTGTAATGCAAATTGGGCACTGTTCCTAGTGCCCAATAGTTAGTTTTTCTGATTCTCTCCCTCATCCCACCCTTGAGTAGGAACCAGTGTCTGTTGCTCTCCTCTTTGTGTCCATGTGTTCTCATCATTTAGCTCACTTATAAGTGAGAACATGTGGTTTTAAGGCAGAGTTGGGGAGGTCATTTGTGGTGCTGTAGTAGAAATTTATAATTGATATTCACAATCTCTCAAGCCTCCTATCTAGATTTTTCTCACCACCAATTTGGCTGGCTTGAGTTATTCTTTTGGTAGCATAGGTCAGATTTTCTTCCCCAAAGTACCTAAGTTTATAGTCTCCCTGATTTGGAACCATATTTTCTCTACTTGGCCTTTCACTATGATTACTTGGTATGGATACATTGGAAGCAACCCAGAGATCACCTGGGTTTAAGAAATACTTCTCCCTTCTCCTGTGGTTTAATGGAAAACCTAGATCCTCATGATTATTTTATCATTATATCAATGTTTTTCTTTGCCCACTGGTAGGCTGGCATGAAGTGCACAGATGGTCATGTGTATGCTGCAGCTTCCAGTTCAGTAGAAGCTTTTCGGTGTTTACTAACATAAGTGTTTACCACTGGGAATTAGGCTTCCAGGTTGAGAGGGTAAAAGTTTTAAGAATACAAAGAAAACATGAAGGAGACCACTGGCAGGGATAATAAGAGGAATCAATCTTATTTCCACCTTTTACCTCGTGGACCCATGGATTCTGGCTGTTGGGACACAACCCTAAATACTGGCCATTGATAAAGTGCATATACTGCATCTCAGTAGACAGTATCTTAACCCTCAAAGTATTGTCCCTGAGCTTATACTTTAGATGAACCTTCAACAGGTCATTCAACTATATTATCGGCTGCCTATTTCTGGACAATGAAGTCCATTGCCAGAATGATAAATCCTGTGCCATATATTGCATCTTGTTTGCCATAAAATGTGCATTCTAGTCCTAGAAAATATTATGTGGGATACTGTATCCGTGAATGACTAGCCTGTAAGCTCTTGGATACTGACTGGTACTATCAGCATCTTTGCAAACATGGAAAGTAAACCAATATTTACAGTAAAGAATGATTCTAGAAAAGACAAATTGATTCCTGCTGCAAAGTGGAATATATTATAAAAACTCAAACATTGTACCAGTTCCCTAACTCTTTGGGTTTTATACCACAACATCTGTCATACATGTGTCTAACTAGAGCATCTGGAGTATTTGTCAAGTCTTGCATGATGCCATTAATGTAAAATTATTAATGTTGTAGAACAGGGTAATTTTTCTCTGGAATGTCAAGGTGGCCACAGTTCCTCATGAGTATATGAGGACACAGATTATCAAAGTTAGAATAGTTTTAAAAAAAGACACAGATTTTTATCTTCTCTGCTACTGAATATTGAAAAAAGCTTTCTAAAATATAACCATATACAATGTGCCAGAGTCTATGTTGATATGCTCCTGTAAAAATATCACATATGATGTGACCTTTTTAATATGGGCTACCAGCTGATTAAGTTAACTATAGTCAACCTTTGTGGCCCAAAATTATTCCTTATTTTTTTCAGAGGCAACAGATGAATTCAATAGGGATATGGTGGAGTTTACCATATCTTCAATACTCAAGTCCTTTATGGTGACTGATTGTGACTTACATACATTACTCTTCCTCCGAAGGACAGGGTTTTAATTTACTGTCTTGACCAAGGGTGTGGGGTGAGGTCATCCACGTTGCGTTTCCTATAAAATGATCCTTACACTACAGGTTGTGAAACCCATATGAACCTTTCTCTTACCTTAGAAGTGTATTATTCCAGTTACCAAGTTATATCCTGGACTAATAACCACAGCATAGGTCTATTGATTACCTGTTTGCCATGAGTGTCCACTATGAACTGAAGTCAATGATGGTAAATTTTTAGGGTGACATAAATTCCATGAATTGTCTTCAGTATTTTTTAAATTATCTTGGGAAAAAAGCCGCAATTCCCTTTGAAATGTCTCTCCCTCCTCTGCCCTCATCTATCTATTCATCATACCTCTCAAAATCAACAGACCCTCCGCTTGTGAGATGTTGACTGTGCTTCTTTGGGTTACCACAGCATTTGAATTTACCTCCACACACATTGACTTGGCTTCTGCTAGTACATATTTACCAGTTTTTATAATTCCTTTGGTAAGGGTGCGATTTATTCTTTGAGCAGAGATTAAACTTCTCTATTCAGGCTATGCTCAGGCCTGTTACAGTTATCATCCTGGTAGAAATAATGTGGTGGAAATTGAAGAAAACAAACAAGATTAGAAAAACAGATTCTTCACAACAAGGCTTATAAGGTTGCTGCTTTCAGCCAAGATGGTTAAAAAGGAGGTTAAAATACTCAGTTTTCCCGTCCCATAGGACTTAGGCCCCACCCTTTTCTTCCCTGAGCACTTAGTTGATGATCAGCGACCTCAATTATTAAACATCATTTTCCTCTGTAGTACTACACCCCTTATAACCACATAAATTTTTAGTACAGTGTGTCTTGGGGCTCCAAGAGGACAGTCTTCATTACAGCTTCCATTGAAACTCTCTGGTTTCAGTCTGATGTATGTTAGCAAATGTTTCCTGAAGCCCATCATTTTCTTTCTGCAAGACTTCCCATGCTGTTTAATGCAACCACCAGACATCAAATACATTATAACTATTATTATATTATACCGATCAGAGCACTACCACTTGATATTTTCATTCTTTACATTTTACCTGCACACACCTCTAATTAATCATAGATGAAAGCTTTAGTAATTGTGATTCCACTAAATTTCAAAGATTGTTACTACGTTTCTTGTCATCAGCAATATGGTTCCTATTGCTTCCAGACAGGGGGACAGTGAATGTAGTTGATGGCTCACTTTGTAGAGTCCTTCTGGCATTAATTGTCATGGACTAGATTTCCTAGAAAACAGAAGCTAAAATAAATGTTCTATTCATGGAATCAAAAATGAAAAGAAAGAAAGCAAAACAGGAATAGAGGAAAAATCAAAGATGATGCATTTCTGAACTGGTCACAGCTTCTATGTAATAGCTAGTGGCTGGGTTATAAGTGATACATCTGGAGAGACCAAATATATTCGCTGCGTTTAGAAATGCTACCTTTAAATTAAAAAGTCTTGAAAACTCCATCAAGGGAGGAAAGGGAAAGCAATTTATTTGATAGCTGTTTTCTGCCTCTTGCTGGTCACAATTTGTTCCATGGAATTCTCTCTCACACTTTTGTATTCTATTACACATGTCCTCTTGGATGCCAGGGAAGTTTGGATCTTATGACACTAATTGAGTCACACCTGGGCCTTAGAGCTGGTGTGGTTCCCACTGAAGTGAGTATGCTGTATGTCTTGGAAAATTCTAGCCTTGCTCTTCCTGTAGAGGTAGGAGACAATTAGAGGTTATGTGAAATGAGGTGATAGTGGTGGTAGCATTTTGGACTTGGAGATTATATATCTAAAAAATATATACCATCATTATTACATACTCATAATCCACAGGAGAAGGCAACTGTATAAAATATATTTGGATATCTGTACTTAAGGTACATTAGGACATAGTTCTTTTCAACGTGCAACCACTACAGTTTTTCCAGGATTATGTTGACTATAGGTAAGACATAACTGGATATATCTTCTGATACTGAAAAGAGTTTATCAATCATTGATTAATAATGTGGACAATTCATTCTTTTTATTGTGAGTTATCTCAGGAAAAAATAATTTTGCTGTTACTCATTTGAGTTTGTGTCACCATTCAGCCATCCTTGCTCTGTTATGACTAATTATACAATACATTCCTAGTATTTCACTTCAGGATTGGTGATCAAATTTTATGCATCTGTAAATGGAAACTTTTAACTTCATGGATTTTTCTTTTTGTTACATAAGAAGTCTTTGCACAGAACATTAGTCAGCAAAGCTGGCTTAGCATAGTGACTTCTGTAAGCATTTCCTGTACATACATTTATGATTTTTTTTATGATGGTCTCTAATCACAAATTTTATAATCACGATTTTATCAGGTAGCATTGGAACATCAAGCGATGAATGTATTTGTTGTCCAATTTTTGAGGGAGTACCTGAGGAGGTTAAGAATCATCTGTGTTTCCTTAGAAATTTAAAGCTATAAACATCTATCAGCTATCCGTGATTATATTTTTGCCTTTTACATTAATCAAACTGACATATCCTGTAGAGGGCTGTAAGTTTAGCCACTCGAGCTGGTTTCTTTTGGTAAGAAACTGGATTCTACGTGTGAATATGGAGTAGTTATTCATAACCAGCCTGGTATTTTACATTTTCATTTGTGAGATAAGACACATTAACACACAATGTTACATCAAGGTTTGGTATGGGAACATCTAAATAATATGCTATGAAAATGGGCAATTATCAAACTACAGAAGCATAATCAGATTCTCCATCAGATAAGGATATTGAACTTGCTAATTGAGAGTATAGCTCTGTTTAATATGAGGAGAGAATATAAATTTTCACACTTAGCTAGAGCATGACCTAACCATTGATGTACATACATGAAGAAAGGCTTATAATGAGGTGGGTGTCGAAGGAATATTTTGAGATTTTTTAAAGCTTTTTCTGTTTCTATAACCTATGGGAGTGGTTCTAAGATGTTTGATTTAGTAAACTTCAAAGAGCATTTCTTTGTTTTAGAAAAATGTTGGTGCCTATTATCTGGAATATCTTTTTGATGCAAGAATGCCTCTGTCCTTTAGCTATTGGTCATGAGTAATTTGGAATAATTTGTAATCTGCTCTTGGACAATGACTTTTCTTTACCTGGTGGGTCATAGCCTAGAATAATGAATTATTTTACAGTGTTGAATTTTTTTTTCTTAGAAGCTTGATGTCCCTTTTAAACAGCTCAATGAGTTTAGATAGTCAATTTTAGGATTTGTCAAATTAAGAGAATGTAATAGGGTGTTATCTGCTTATTAGATCAGGGTGAGTCCACCAGAGCTCTGTACACTGTGAAGATATTGTTTCAGTATTTGGGAGAAGTAAAATATATCTTCAGTAAATCCTTTGATATACAACTTTCTAGGAGAATTGTTGATGTTCCCAGGAAGAGGCAAATAAACATTGACTATGTTTTATCAATTTGGTGACAAAGTTAATATATCTGAGCATAACCATATTACTATAAAGAATTGGGTGATAGATGGAACTGAGGAGAATATGAGTAAGGTACTACTGGGAAGCGAGGAATTATAAGGAGTTAGTTTCTGTGACTTTCTCATTGAATTTGAAAATCTAAATCATCGACCACTGCACTTTTTAAAACGTACATTGCTGGGGCTGGCTAAATGAGCGAGTCCTCTGTCCACAGATAAAATTGGTCCAAAAACTTCCTTGACTTCAGCTAAACAGGGTATTGAAACACTTCAGGCAAAAATTTTGAAGACTCATCTTGGCACACAAAGGTATACTCTAATTATTTTGCTTATATGTATAGATTCTTTACCTACATGCTTCTGGAAACAAGTTTTTAAGTGTTTCTTGACTTCTATATAGTATACGTATATAAATGTACATATCAGTTATCATTTGATGGTGGGTAGAATTTTCTGGGACTGAAGAACACTTTATCTGGGAATACTATTTTCTTTTTTGAAGGGGCATACATCACCTCAAACATGTATTCTTTGTTTCTGTTATGAGCAATCCAGTTATCCTCTATTAGTATTTTCAATGAATGAAAAGTGACAGTCTTAACACTGAATTATCTCCCTTTGTCAGTCTGTCAGAATCTTAATACTGTTTTTCATTTTCTTGTAATACTTTAAGTTCTGGGGTACATGTGCAGAACATGCAGGCTTCTTACATATGTATACACGTGCTATGGTGGTTTGCTGCATCCATCAACCTGTCATCTACATTAGGTATTTCTCCTAATGCTATCCTTCCCCCTGCCCTCCCACCCTGCCCCGCCCACCCCCCCTTGACAGGCCCCAGTGTGTGGTGTTCCCCTCCCTGTGTCTATGTGTTCTTACTGTTCAGCTGCCACTTATGAGTGAGAACATGTGGTGTTTGTTTCTCTGTTCTTCTGTTTGCTGAGAATGATGGTTTCCAGCTTCATCCATGTTCCTGCAAAGAACATGATTCTATGTCTATTGAATTTGCAGGAGTCATGACATAGAGGAATAGTGCTGACATCATGGGCATGTGATCTTTGCAGTGCCAGAGGACCCCATCGTTACAGGGATGTTCATGCTTTGTTTAATGTCCTGCTGTAATCATCTAAAAATTACTGGTAATTATTGAACAGGGGCCCCATATTGTCATTTTGCACCGTGTCCCACAAATTATGTAACTCTTGCAGAAGACTGCTACCAGCGTTCATAGTTACATGTTAGTCATAGACAAGAATTTAGAATTCTTAGAAGTCCCCAGTTTAAGTAGTTTGAGTACTCTGAGGGATTGGGTTTGCTATATAGTAATGGAGCTGATAGTATAGTGGTACCCATATCAATCAGACAGCAAAATTATTATCTATTATAATTTCCACTGGAGCTTTAAAATGAGACAAAATTGCTGATGCTTATGTTTCCATTGGATCAACTGTCTTTGGGCAGATTTTCTTTTTAAAATCAAAGCAAGGCACTGAGTATTTCCATAATCTTTTGCTTCCAAAATCTGCAAGAGTCCTTATTTATAAGCTTTCTGTTCTTAGATAATAGAAAACCCTTTCTGATTGTGTTTGATTGTTCATGTATTTGTCTTATCTGGAGAGCTGGAGTATATATAGAGTGGAATGATTACCACAACCAAAGTAGCTAATACATCTGTCACGTCACATAGTTACCATTGCTATGTTTTTCTTTTATGGTGTAAACACTTAAGATCTACTCTTACCAAATTTCAAATATCAAATATAGTATAAGTAATGATAGTCACTATGTTTCACCTTAGATCCCAGAACTTATTCATCTTATAATTGAAAGTTTACCAATATCTACCCAAACCTTGCCCCCCTCCAAACCTTCTCCTTGGAAACCACCATCCTAGTATGTGCTTTTATGAACTGGACTTTTTAAATATTACATATACAATTAAGAACAAGCAGTATTTTTTTCTCTGTATCTGGCATATTTAACTTAGCATAACATTCTCTAGTGTTATTAATATTGCCATAAATGACAGAATTTCCTTTCGTTTTATGGCTAAATACTATTCCATTGTATGTATAGATAACATTTTCTTTATAAAATAATTCACTGATGCACACTTAGGTCGTTTTCATATTTTGACTATTGTGAAGAATGTTGCAATAAACATGAGGTTGCAAATATGTTTTTGAAACTGATTTCATTTCCTTTGTTTATATATCCAGAAGTGGAATTGCTGTTTCATAAGATAGTTTTATTTTTATTTTTTCTGAGGAGCCTCCATATCATTTTGTATGATGGCTTTAGCAATTTACATTCCCATAAACAGGGTATAAGAGTTCCCTGTTCTCTGCGTCTTCACCAGTACTTACTGTCTCTTTTCCTTTTGAAAAGAACCTTCCTAAAAGGTATGAGGTGACATTTCATTGTGGTCTTGATTTGCATTTTTCTGATGATTAGTACTGTTGAACACTTTCAGATACCTGGTAGCAGCTGTTTGTATGTCTTCTTAGGAAAAATGCCTGTTCAGGATCTTTGCCCATTATTTAATAGGATTAGTTAGTTATTTTTGCTATTGACTTGCAGGAGATTATTACCTAATTTGGGTATCAACTCCTTATCAGATAGTTTGAAAATACTTTCCCCTATTTTGTAGATTGCCTTTTTGTTTATTTTTAGTTATAGCTTTCAGCTCTAGAATCTGTTTGGTTCTTTTATATGGTTTCTACTTTTTCATTAAATTTTTGTCTTCATGCATTGTTTTCCTGATTTTGTTTAGTTGTATATCTGTGTTCTCTTGTATCTCGTTGAACTTAAGATAATCTAAAGTATTTGTTAGGTCATTTACAGATATCTGTTTGTTTGGGGTAGTTTATTGACCGTTTGTTTCCTATGATGATGTCATGTTTGTTTGATTCTCTATGATTTATGTGGCATTGCGATTGTGTCAGTGTATTAAGGAGTAAAACACCTTCTAGTCCTTACAGATGGATTTCAGCAGGCAAAAACCTTCTCCTGTGTATTTTCTGTGCTAATGACAATGTCTTTAGGATCCAAGTTGAGTAGGATTGGAGGCAGGCCACATGGCTGCTACTAGATCTTTAGTCGACAGGCATATGACCAGGAGCTCAGCTGGTTATAGGTCTTGCTTAATCTTTGAATAGGCAAGACTGCATCCAAAAGCTTGGTCAGTAGAGCTGGTACTGAAACAAGCATCCACTTCAAGGTCTGCAGTTAGATCTACATGGTGGACCTGTTTCCAGATTCATGGGGTAGTTGTGGCTCCTGGAGGTTCCCTGGGTCATGGGGTGTATTTCTGGGTGGTTATGGCTGTCCCTGACCATGGCTGAGGGAGGATGAAGCTGAGTCATCGGACAACTTAGGACCAACTGTCAGAGCCACGTTTGGTGGGCCCTGTTACATGAGGCATGGATAGGTATGGCTTCATCTGGGTCTCTTGGAGTATCACACTGGCGGCAGGACAAAGGCCAATAGGAGCTGTAGCTGAATGCACAGAGGAATAGGGCTGTTTCTGGGTCCCTAATCAAGACCATGATCAACGAGCCTGTCATCAGGGTGCAGACCTAATCTCTCAATATATTCCTTGTTGGTCTTAGGGTTCATGAGGATTTTGTAACATTCTACCTGGATTTCGTTGCTCTACAAAAAAGGATTCTTGTCTGGATAACTAACAAATTATTACTGCTGGAAGGGAATGTGAGTAGAGGAGCTACTGTTTGGCCATTTTGGTGTCATCACTCCCCACCAAATCCACTCTGGGGAAAAAAAGGGGTTTCTAATGGTCTTATTATATAATGTATTTCCTACATGTTCTTGGCTTTTCAAGGCTAAATTTTTGAAATATGTATATTGGGTTATTTAGATTTTCTCCTTTTCTATTCTGCTTTTAACTTATAATTAAGAAAACTGGTTGATGAAAATCTAGCAGTAGATAATGAAATCAAGACATTCATCATCTAAAAAAAATTGAATTGTACAGCAAATTTTACCTATTTTTTGAGGTAATTCTTATAGTTCTTAAGGAAATTCTTATAGTTCTTGAGAACTCTAGAGCAAGGTTTAAGTACAACTTTTATAGACCTGCATTTTACTTCAGCGATGGGATTTTTAAAATGCGATTGTTTATTTCCTGAGAAATACCATGAGGAAAATATTACTTATTTATGAGGTTAAGAGAAAGATCAGAAGGAATAGAAGTGGTATAATTTATGAATAAATACAAGTCTGAGAGAAAAAGAGGTACAAGAAGGAGAGGATTCAGAGATTTGAAAGGAGTTTGATTTTTTTTTTTTTTCCTTTGACTTTTCTACAAAGTCTGTGAGGGTTTCTGTCTTGCAGTCAATATTTTGATTTTAGGACTTCATAGAAGAAAGTCAATCATAGATTACCTGGTATTTGTCTCAGTTCTTTTTTTATTCAGATTTCCTCATAAATGTATTATTCTTGATATGTCAGAAGTTCCCCATAATGGCCATTGTAATTCTTAGTAAATCTTCCTATTTATCAAGATAAACATAATTGAGTTAGAGTAAGACAAAATACAGGCAGCAGAAGTTCTGCCAGAGGAAAGTCAGCTTTAATGTAGAGGTGAAGTTGAGATTAACAAATTGTTGCAATGAATATAATGCGTGCATGCATGTGTCCTCATAATAGAACAATTTATATTAATTTGGGTATATAGCAAGTCATGGGATTGCTGAGTTGAATAGTATTTCTGTCTTAGGTCTTTGAGGAATTACCACACTGTCTTCCACAATGGTTAAACTAATTTATACTTGTACCAACGGTGTATAAGAGTTCCTTTTCTCCACAACCTTGCCCGCATCTGTTACTTTTTGACTTTTTAGTAATAGCCATTCTTACTGGTGTGAGATAGTATCTCATTGTGGTTTTAATTTGCATTCCTTTAATGATCAATGATACTGTTTTTTTTCCCCCCATAGGCTCATTGGTCACATGCATGGCTTCTTTAGAAAAGGGTCTGTTCATGTTCTTTGTCCTCTTTTTAATGGGGTTGTTTGTTTTTTCTTTAAATTTGTTTAAAGTTTAAGTTTGTTTAAATTTGTTTAAATTTGTTTAAGTTCCTTATAGACGCTGGATATTAGATCTTTGTCAGGTGCATAGTTTGCAGAAATTTTCTCCCATTCTCTAGGTCGTCTGTTTATTCTGTTGACAGTTTCTTTTGCTGTGCAGAAGCTCTTTGGTTTAATTAGATCCCATTTGTCAATTTTTTGCTTTTGTTGCAATCGCTTTTGGTATCTTCATCATGAAACCTTTGCCTGTGCCTATGTCCTGAATGGCATTGCCTAGGTTGTCTTCCAGGGTGTTTATAGTTTTGGGTTTTACATTCAAGTCTCTCAACCATCTTGAGTTAGTTTCTGCATAAGATGTAAGGAAGGGGTTCAGTTTCAATCTTCTGCATATGGCAAATTATCCCCAAACCACAAAAACCTTCCAAATGTTGTCTTGTTGACATATGCACCCTTTACAGTCAAAGCCCTTGAAATAGTTTCCCGTAGTTGTAGGAGTTTCATTCTTTCTTTCCTATTCACTTTTTAGCCCACTGTAATCTGATTTGTTTCCCTACCATTTCACAAAGACAGTCCTTGCTAAATAACTGATAATATCCATGTGGCTTAATATAGTACACACTATTCATTATTAAATTTACTTGACATTTAATAAGCATTTGACATTATTGGTATCTCCATTATTTTCTAACATCTTTTCTTGGATTCTATGGTGATACATTCTTCTCACTTTTCTGGCCTTTTCTGGTTAGCCTTTATTTATGTCTCATTTTCTTTCTTCATATATTACACTTCTTACAATATGGTCTTGGATTTTCATCTTTTATTTGTCTCTACTATTTAAAAGTGATCCTAACCATTTGCAGATCTTAAAATAATATTTAACTGCTAAAAAATCCCAAGGTATATTTGTACTCCAGAATTCTCTTGTGTCTCACACACATACACACATATATGACTCACGTACATAGATACACACACACACAAATGTGTATGTGAAATCTCCCCTCCTAAGTTTAACAGGAACTACTGAAGACCAACATTTCCAAAAGAAAAAACATTTACCTCATATCCTCTAGTTGTCAAAAGTTCCCCTAGTTCTTACCTCAGTAGAGGTACTTTTTCATATAATTCTTCATACAGAAATATAGGAGTCACTGCTGGCATTTTATTATTCCTTACTTCTCTTATTTCAACTAGATTTCCTCTTCTCGCCACTATCATTAGTAGAATACTACTCTGTGCTACCATCACTTCTTGTTTGCATTTCTGTAATAGCCTCTTATTTCTTCCTAATTCATTTTTCATAGTAGAGTATCCAGGGTCATCTTTATATTTAAACAATGTTTTATGCAAGATATGCATGTATATAGTTGAAAGGGTCATTCCACAAAGTTTGTAAAAACAAAACAAAGTCTACACAAAACATAACACAAAAAATCAACAAAAAACACAAAAGTAATTTCCCATTTTCAGTTTCAATATCTATTCTAAAGAGGCAACCACTTTCAAACTTATTAGCTGTCTTGCACTGTTTAGCTCTTTCTCTCAGATAACATTCCTACAATAATGATGCTGGTGCTGTTGATTCCTTTTTCAGTTTTATCTTTGCTTTTTGTTTTTCATCGATTACCTTTTAGTCTCAAACTATAGGACATAAAGTTTTATCTCACGTTCACCTTCTAACCCAAGTATGAGTCACACACAGAAACATGCACTCACATTTCTCCTATTTCCATTTTCACAACATAATTCTAATATAATTTTGGAGTGAGCAATTTTTAGTTTTAAATCATTTTGACATATAAAAACTATTTCCTTTGAGCCATATTAATATTAATTTTGCTTTCCTGAACAACATTTTGATTTTTGTGGAACTGCTAATTGTATTTTATTTTCTATACAATTATTAATTGATCATTCCTCAGATCGCTCTTAGCTTTTAAACGTATATAACAGCTTGTCAATTTCATCTTCCTAGTGACAACTTCCCTGAAACTTTCTGATTTTCTCCTATATGTACTGATGGCTAGCTATGACTGCTGCACAATTGCTGTATTGGGATCTCCTTTTATTATCATCTTGGGAATTCTCTACTTATTAATGAATTGGAATCTGGTTTCTTAGATCTGTGACTTTAGGTAGTTTGGTAATTGTTTCTGCTAATACAACGTTCTCAGCCTCTTGTGGGTCTCTTATGTAGGTCAAGGGGGATACATGTCATTATACACGAGGGTCCTCCCCTTAGCTTTTGCTGGATAACTTCATCTCTATTCCTGCCTTCTGTTAAGATGCTCATGTAGATCCATCAGTCATATACCTAATCTCTACAGTAAAATACTGTCCAGCCACACCCTTGACTTTATTTTCAAAGCATTTTTTTCTAGTATTACATCTCATATTAGCATATTTTGCAAACTGAATAGGCTGAAAATGTTTTCAAGCCATTGTGTTGGCTTTTTGTTTTTTGAGTTTTTTCCCTGAATTTATCTTCTTCCTTTCATGTTTTACTGTAAGCATCCAAAAGAAACTAGCTCTATTTTCAACACTTTGCATGAAAATCAAATAAATTAAATATTCAAAATTATCACTTAGAAGTTTTGCTTTCCACACTACTGTTGAACATGCTTCATTCAGTTTTCAACCACTACATGATAGGGATCACGTTTACTCCAGTTTCCAATAATGTGGTCCTCATTTCTTCCTGAGCCCCATCAGTAGCTGTTTTACCACCTATACTTCTATCAATAATTTCTTCAGGGCATAGGCTTTTTCTCTGTATTCTTCGTATTAGTTTCAATATTCTTCCATCCTCTACCCATTTCTCAATTCTATAGCCAAGGCTACCATAATAAACTACTATAAACTGGAAGGCCTAAAACAGGAAAAAATTTTCTCACAGGCCTTAAGGGTAAAAGTTTAGAATCCACATGTCAGCATGACCGTGTTCCCTCTGGAGGCTCTAGAAAAGAATCCAGTGTTTGTCGCTTCCGGTTTCTGGGGGCTGTCAGCATTCCTTGACTTGTGGTTGCATCTCTCCAATATCTCCTCTGTGGCAAAGGTGATTTTTTCTGTCTTCCTTAAATCTCCCTGTGCTTCCCCCTGATAAGGATGGTTACTGGATTCAGTGCCCACCCAGATAATCAAGAACAAGCAACTCATCTTGATGTCCTTAACTGAATTATATTTGCAAAGATCCATTTTTCCAAATAAAGTAACATTCACAGATTCCAGGGATTAGGATGTGGATATATCTTTTCGTGAGCCATCATTCAATTCACTATAGTGAATTAATACTTTATGTCCTTTCTCCCCAGATTATATTCCTCCCACATGCAAACTATTCTATCCCAATAACTGCAGCTCGACTCTAAGTCTAAAATCTTATTTAAATACGAACTCAAATGTCCCCAATCTCATTATCTAAATTATCTAAATCAGTTATGACTGAGACACTGAGCATCATATACCCTGAGGAAAACTTCCCCTCCATCTGTGGACCTGCGAAATTTAGAATAAGTTTTCTGCTTCCAAAATATAATGGTGGGAGAGGCACAGGACAGACATTCCCATACCAGAAAGGAAATTGGAAAGAATACAGAGGATGAATTACAGTAGGTTTCAAGGTCTGAGAATCATGCTCTGTGGCTCAATGGACCCTCTGGGCTGTGGCTTCCCTTTCTGTGCCCATGCCTCTGCCAGCCTTTGTCTTTATTCCTTGGTTTCAAAATCCAGCCTGAGGCTTTGTCTTCAGAGTCACTCTCCCTCTTTCTGGAGAGTTGGCACGTTTGGAGCTGAGTAACTTTCTCAGCAATTTCCTTACTGTAGAACTCTGGAAGTCTGACAAACTTCTTCCAACTTCTATCTCTGTCTTTTTCAGTCAAATCTGATAGACTCCAAGAATCCTGGCTTCCAAAACAGTGAGAGAATGCATTTCTGCTATTTTAAGCTATCCAGGTTGTGGTAATTTGTGACAGAAGGCACAGGAAATGAAAATAGTATTACACATTACCTGGCAATGTATCCTTCAATGTCTATCTGAGAAATACTGTATAGAAGGTATTTTTTGAGGCATCACATGTGTAAAAATATCTTTCCATATACCCTTGCTTATAGTTTGGGTATAGAGTCTAGTTTGAGAAATGATTTTCTCTTTCAGAAATTTCAAAGCATCATTTTTCTAGTTGTGATAGGCAGAATTCTAAGACGTCCGCCTAAGATCTTTGGCCCCTGGTGTACACACATTATCTCCTAGTTATTTAATCAATACCAATCAAGGTACTGCTATGAAGGAATTTTGCAGATGTAATTAATGTCCCAAATCCGTTTACCTTAGGACTGGCAAGTTACTTGGTAGTGCTGATCAAATCAGATAAGCCCTTTAAATGCAGAGTTTCTCTTTGGCTGTTCACCTAAGAGGAAGCCACATATGTGTAGAATGAGGCTTCTGTGGACCACTTCTGCTCTGAAGATAGAGAAGACCATGTGGCAAAAAAATACCATGTGTACTGACAGCAGGGTGTTGCATATCGGAGAGTTGTCATCTGACTGTTGTATGATTGGGTGATTCGGAAGGACAGTTTCATTGGAAAATCTCCAATATTGTGACCTATACTTCTTTTCTCAGACTCTGGAAAGGAGACCGTGTCAGTAACTAGGCTGTAAGCCTTAGCATTGTAATTGTGTAAACACATCAGCTGGTCAGTGCTCAAGGAACAGGACGAGGGCAAAAAAGTATAGTCTTGATATTCAATATATAGCATTTAATTTAGTCAATTTTCAGTATGGTACCTCTGCCTATTCACTCTCGGTTCAGAGGCTCTGCTCTAATTTCTCCAGAGAGTAAGTATCCTGTTTCTGCCAGGGATAGAAACATATGTTAGTGTGATTATTTCTTGAATGTCTGATTCTGTTGGTGGTTTTTAACTTCTTGAAGAGAGGAAATACGTATTTTTTTTATTCCCCAGTGTATCAGTTAGAGTCTGTTGCAGTCACAGACATGTAATTAGCATTGATTAAGTTTTGTTAAGTACATGTATAAATGAGTTGACGAATATTAAGGGATGCCTCTTTCAGGCTGTGCAGGCTGTGGATTTTCTCAAGAAAAGTGGACAATACTGATGGGATGAAGCTGAGAAGTTCTTAATTGAAAAAGAGATGTGAAAGAGAACCCATAATAGTGTCTGAAAAATGAAACAGAATTGAGGGCTCTGCCATATCCCTTTCTTTCTATGCTACAGTTTTCTCTGGAGAATTTACTTTATCCTTTATTGGCTGTGTAATTCTGAGCATGATGAATACATTCTTCAATTCTTCATTTTTTCCTCTGTAAAATCACACAATAATGTCTTATACACTAGCTTTTTCAAGGGTTGCTTGTTAGATACCTGTAAAGCCATTAGTATTCTGTTTGCCTTGAATATTGAATGCAGTTACTAAAAACATTTTCTTTCTTTCCTTACTTCCTCTATGTCCTGCATTGATTAGATATGAGGAAGATACCCTTTCTAGGCAATGAAAGACTTAAAACAAGTTACCTCGGGACACTGTGAAATTTGCTTTTATAGCTGCCTTAAATATTAGGATAGATTTATCTGTCAGATCTTGATTGACTAAGCCAGGCTGTGGATTAAATGAACTCTCAAGGTCTCTTTCAGGCTTGCTGATTCTAAAGTAGAATATTATAACTACTAGGGATGTCATTCATAATGTGGAACAATCATACTTACCAACAGCAGTAGCACTATAATTGTTCTAAAAACATAGCTAATCTTACAAGGCTTAAGGTGTATTAGAAAGAAATATCAGAATAGCTAAGAGTCAAAGTTTTATATATTATACCCTTGAAGTCAGGAGATTCTATCTTATGTATTCTACATTTATCAATGCAGAGAAAATGCTCTGACAAGGAATATTGGTTAAAATGAGAACTGCTGGGGGGGCATGGTGGCTCATGCCTGTAATTCCAGCACTTTGGGAGGACGAGGCCGGCGGATCAGCTGAGGTCAGGAGTTCGAGATCAGCGTGACCAACATGGAGAAACCCCTTTGCTACTAAAAATACAAAATCAGCCAGTCATAGTAGCACATGCCTGTAATCCCAGCTACTCAGGAGGCTGAGACAGGAGAATTGCTTGAGGCAGAGGTTGTGGTAAGCCATGATCGTGCCATTGCACTCCAGCCTGGGCAACAAGAGCAAAATTCCTTCTCAAATGATAAAAGAACTGCGGGACTTTTTTGTTACGATAGACAAGTATCATCTAAACACTCAGCATTTCAACATGGATTTTGGTTAGTAATCTTTCTTAGGTCAGTCTTATCCAGCCAACATATACAATTTGAGGACCTATTACGTGCAGAGAACTATTAAATTTAACTTAATTTTAATTTTGTGTAATATTGGAGAGAAAATATTACTCCAGGCTCTTTTTTTGTCTTTGAAGCTCGACTTAATAAGTAGTGACTTCTTATGAAATGTTCAAATTGCCAACACTGAGCAGAAACAGAGGCAACACTGAACTGAAAAGCATCAGCTAATATCTCCATGCTCACAACTTGTCTAAGGGCTAAAGCCGAAGAGGAGATTTGGGCCTGGTAGCTACGACACTTTGGTGTAGTATATGAGTTTTGTAGTATAATTCATGATCTACAGAAAAGGCTGTCTTTTTGTTTGTTTGTTTCATAAGGAGTTTCACTCTTGTTGCCCAGGCTGGAGTGCAATGGTGGAATCTCTGCTTACCACAACCTCTGCCTCCCGGGTTCAAGTGATTCTCCTGCCTCAGCCTCCTCATGCCCGGCTAATTTTGTATATTTAGTAGAGACTGGGTTTCCCCCTGTTGGTCAGGCTGGTCTTGAACCCCTGATCTCAGGCTATTTGACCACCTCAGCCTCCCAAAGTGCTGGGATTACAGGCGTGAGCCACCATGCCAGCCAGAAAAAGCTGTTTTAATCATGTGATTGAAGATGGTCTTTGCCACACCTGATCAATTAATAAGACTCCTTAAATACAGTAATAGGATAAGGTCAGTTTCTGAATCATTCTATTGAAAATAGCAGTAAGAATGACCTAGATTTTCTGTTTTAGAGTTGCTCAGAAATTGAGCTCAAATGCTCAGAGACAAAATAAGCATTGATGTTTCAGTTTGTGTGAGAAATTTCCCAGGCACTCAGTTAAATTGTCCTTAGAGTATAGCCGTGGTTGAGGGATACCATGAAAGCCATTATCCTGACTGGACATTTTTGGCATTTAGCAATTACAAAGGCTTGTAAATTCTGGGGCGAAAGAAAACCAAACTTTTAAATTAACTCCTCTAGTCTGTAAGCAAATAAAGTGAGTCAGGGACTTGCTGGAATTCTCTCTATTAGACAGGGAGGAGGTTGGAGCTATAACTTTCCTGGAAGTCTGTTATGCAGAGCCATGGCTCACTAGGTCAGCTTTGCCAGTGGTTTGAATTGAGAGAGAAATTGTGACTGCTTATGAGAAACAATGATGACTTTCAGAGAATATCATCCTCAGACTTTTTTTTCTTCAAGGTATTCAATTATGTTGACAAATATGAGTTGAATTTTACTTTTTTTTAAGTGTACTTTAGGTTCTGGGGAACATGTGCAGATCATGCAGGATCATTGCACAGGTACATATATGGCAAGGTAGTTTGTTGCCTCCATCCCCCCATCAGTTATATCTGGCATTTCTGCCCGTGTTATCCCTCCCCAACCTCCCCACCCCTCTGCTATGCCTCCCCACAACAGATAGCAGCGTGTGATTCTCCCCTCCCTGTGTCCATGTGTTGTCATTGTTCAACACCTGCCTATGAGTGAGAACATTCAGTGTTTGATTTTCTGTTCTTGTGTAGGACACGAACTCATCATTTTTTATGGTTGCATAGTATTCCATGGTGTATATGTGTCATGTTTTCCTTGTCCAGTCTATCATTGATGGGCATTTAGTTTGATTTCAGATCTTTGCTGTTGTAAACAGTATTGCAATGAAAATACGTCTACATGTATCTTTATAATAGAATGATTTATAATCCTTTGGATATATACCCAGTAATGGGATTGCTGGGTCAAATGGAATTTCTATTTCTAGGTCCTTGAGGAAGTGCCACACTGTCTTCCACAATGGTTGAACTAATTTACACTCCCACCAATGGTGTAAAAGTGTTCCTGTTTCTCCATATGCTCTCCAGCATCTGTTGTCCCCAGATTTTTTAATGATCACCATTCTAATTGGCATGAGGTGGTATCCCAATGTGGTTTTGATTTGCATTTTTCTAATAACCAGTGATGATGAGCATTTTTTCATGTTTGTTGGCCTCATAGATGTCTTCTTTTGAAAAGTGTGTGTTCATATCCTTCACCCACTTTTGGATGGGTTTGCTTGTTTTGTTCTTATAAATCTGATTTAGTTCTTTGTAGATTCTGGACATTAGCCCTTTGTCAGATGGGTAGATTGCAAAACTTTGTTCCCATTCTGTTGGTTGCCAGTTCATGCTAATGATTGTTTCTTTTGCTGTACAGAAGCTCAAATGTAGGTCTCATTTGTCTATTTTTGGCTTTTGTTGCCAATGCTTTTTGTGCTTTAATCATGAAGTTCTTGCTTATGCCTATGTCCTGAATGGTATTGCCTAGATTTTCTCCTAGGGTTTTTATGGTGTTGGGTTTTATGTTTAAGTCTTTAATCTATCTGGAGTTAATTTAGTGTAAGGTGTCAGGAAGCGGTCCAGTTTCTGCTTTCTGCACATGGCTAGCAGGTTTTCCCAACACCATTTATCAAACAGGGAATCCTTTCCCCATTGCTTGTTTATGTGAGATTTGTCAAAGATCATATGGTTGTAGATGTGTGGCATTGCCTCCAATGCCTCTGTTCTGTTCCATTGGTCTATATCTCTGTTTTGGTACCAGTACCATGCTGTTTTGATTATTGTAGCCTTGTAGTACAGTTTATAGTCAGGTAGCATGATGCCTCCAGCTTTGTTCTTTTGACTTAGGATTGTCTTGGCTATGCAGGCTCTCTTTTGGTTCCATATGAAGTTTAAGGTGGTGTTTTCCAGTTCTGCAAAGAAGGTCATTGGTAGCTTGCTGGTGAAGGTGGTGAATGTATAAATTACTTAGGGCAGTATGGCCATTTTCATGATATAGATTGTTTCTAGTACATGGATAAGAATATATTGAGGAATTTTGTTCATTGGGTCGAGGTTAAACTGAAATTGTATGTTCAGATTTCGTGTTTGTTCACAGAATCCTACCTTTAGAGAATTTTAATGTACGTAAATCTAAGTAGAAGGTGAGCTCTGTATATATTGAAAGTAGGCCTATTCTGTACTCTGTTAAGCTCTGGGAAATGTCCTGATTTTCCAAGTTATGATGTTTACCATGTTTATCTTCATTTCAGTGTGTTGTGTTTCTCTTCTGGTAATGGAAGCACAGGAACAAAATCCATAGTTTTCAATATGAAGTGACTTTGACTTATTTTAAATGAATATTTACTTCTAATTATATAAATTTGTTTCTGTTGGCAAATTTTTGTTTCTAAAACAGGAAAATATCTCCTACATCTTACCTATTTATGTAAAGGGGCTAAGATATTCTCAACTATGTTGTCAAAAAACTCGATTTGAGGTTGTTGCCTGTTTGTTTTAGGGGAATGGAAAAGGAAATACTGATACTGATAACCACTGTATAAGGAAAGGTATTTTGCAAGTTTGGTACTTTCTGGATAAATTTCTATCCCAGGATAGAAAAAAATAGAAATAGCTTATCAAGTAGCTTACCTATTTGAGAAACTTCGTTTTTTAATCTTCAAAATTTTTTTTTACCTGCGGAATTTTTTCTCTAAGATGCTAAATGAATGAGGTAACTGTTAAAGTTAGTGGGAAATAGATTTCCTAAAAATTGTGAAATAATTATTTGTGTCAACAGTTCTTTCATGAAGTACAAGAAAATATTGATGAAGATTAATTTAATAATATAACTTTAAGATTTAATGCTACTAGTATCAGAATTTTTTCTACATTTGCTGCATGTAAAAGCCCTGGTTAGAGTCCTGGTTTATGGAAGTGAAGGCAATGTGTATTCCATTTCATGTTCTAGAAAACTGTTTAAACTTATATCATGGCCTTACGGTGTATAACTCCAGCCAATTATGTACTTTTCAAGAGTGTTTTCATAAGGTAGAAAGGTTCTCTGTTGCAGTTGTTGATCAGGTTAAAGCAACAACAACAACAAACACCTATTTTATAGCAAAAGAAATAAAATGAATTAAACAAGAGTTTTTTTTGTATACATTCCAAAACACAAACAAGATATGCTCTTTTTTTCTCCCTGACATTTTCTCTAAAACTTGGCTAAACAATAGGGAGGAGTGATCTTTTCTTAGTCTAAAAGGGAAATAGATACACCCTTAACTTAATCTTATTTATATACAGCCTGAGAATGTATTTATTTAACGGGCATCAAAGTCAAATTATAGTTTCTAAAACATTGAACTTTGCTAACTAAGACTGAAAAAAAGATCTATTCTTGATCAGCTTTATATAAACATTCATTTGATTGTTTACCAAGAAGATATTTTTGGTTTTATATTACCATTCTTTTTGCACTTTGTACTTGGTTGAACTAGCTGACTGGTAAGAATTCTCAGGAAGACTAGACTCAATTTAGCATTAGTCTAAGAAAAATTTAATTAGGAATATGATACATTGGTTGCATAATAAATCATGTAATAAATTCCTGAGCTCATTGTGAAGGATTCTGAGTTATGGACTAATTTGAATAATCCAGCCCAACTGAGAATTGCCTCACTGTCTTTTGTATAAGAAGAAAAGCAGGCCAGTAGTGACTGATCTGTTTTTACTGTCAGCTGAAGTGATTTCTAAATAAAAAGTTAGAAAGACTTGCTGAGAGCTTAGGATGAAGGATGTTCAGAAATGTTTTTCTCTTTGAGATTTATTTACTTATTCTTATTATCCCTGCAGGATTACAAATAATGTACTTCAGGCCAGTCAGCATTAACATTTGTATGTCTTTCGTGCAGACAAATGCAGGGTGCCATAGACCCTATACCTATGGATATGGTAACGGTGGGCACCACAGAGAAGAGAAAATGGAAGGTGGGTGGGATAGAAGTCTGCCGAATAAGATAATGTGCAATATATTCATCAAGGTCATAGGCTTAAATTCCTTTAGGAGTGTGTGCGCATCCCAGTGAGTTGAAGAAAACATGCCTCGTTTCAGAAGTCACACCTTCAGAAAGCATTGAATTGTTGCAATGAATGAATCCAGTCTTGGTGTTGCTAAAGTGTGGGACCCACCAATAAATGAATTGTATCCCAGATGAAGCTCAGCACTCATTGACAGGAAGCAACAAAATACAGACACACAGAAATATAACATTGACTAATACGTCTTGCACAAATATCACTAATATGTCTAAAAAGTTGATAATAGAAAATATTGCTCATAATAAGGTGAAAAATCAGTCAATAGAAACAGATTTAGAAATGAAATGGGATAAGAAGGCAAAAATTTTAAAACAGCTTTCATAAATACATTCAAAATAAATATAAAATATTACAAATAGAAAGTTGACCAAGGGAATTAATGAAAAATAACACTTTCACTATGGAAGCCAAATAATTTGTTGCCTAATAATGTCACCAAAAATGAAATGCATGAGTTTTGATGTGTGTATTTGTGTGTATGTAGCTTGAAATACAGATAAAAGCTGTCTAAAAAGCAAAAAGTATTTTGGACCTCCCGGCTCCGTAATGAAACATACGCATATACAAATTACCAGATAGAGATGATGTGTTTTGAACGGGAAACAGGGTTTCTTTTTCTTTAACGCTTCAGTAGTAGTTGTATGACAAACACATACATAAACACAGAGGTTTACTCCTTTTTAGATAGACTGAATTCTATTATGTGGGATATATTTGTCTTAGTCTTTAAATATAGCATCCTTCCAGACTTACCGAAGTGAAAAAGTTGATCACGAAAAAGAGAGAAGAAAAAGTATTTCATTTTCATTAATTTGCTCTTCTAATAAGAACTATTTGAAAGTTAAAACTTGTTTGTTTGGTTTTTTACTTCAGAGACAGAAAGCTGAAGAAATAAGACGACAAGGATTGTTGGGCTAAATGCTAGAAGCAGGCTCTTGACTTTTACAGCAACTAAGCTCTTGGGTTCAATGGATAGCTTCTCCAAATTACCCAAACGACTTTAATTTAGAACAACCTGTGCTGTGCAGACACCGGCAAGAAAGGAGAGCAGATTTAACACTTCCTTTCAGTACTGAACAAAAATTGGCATAGTTTATAAATTATTAATTTTTTTTTAATGATCTTGATTCAAAAGATAAGCAAATTCACTTCAGATTAACCAACCAAGTAGGTTGCATTGCATTTTGTGAGCACAGTTAAGGTCTGAATTTGGTATGAGCCACTGAAATACTATCAAGTAATTCCACTTTAAGTATTTCCCAGAGAGAATTCCAAGTGTCTTACCCTATTTTGTGGGGTTGTGCAACTTACGTGGTTCTCACCCTTAATGTTCTAAGTCTTTGGGCTTGTGGAAGAGCTTGATTTATAAGTTTGTTTTGTTCTAGTTTTTGGTTTGCTAATAGTATGGTTTCTCTCCTTTTCTCCATGAAGATTTTTCACTGATTCTAGTTCTAATAGGTTTTATAAGGTAGAGCAACTCTTCTTTGAGTCATGAAAACACTTCCTTACTAAATGCTACAGAGAAAACCTGTGAGTAAAGAGGGGAAACATTTAGCTGCCTCTGAAAATCCTCCCTATCCCAAGTCTCTGAGGAAAGTCCAAGGACCTTTATCGGTAAAATAGAATAGGTATGATTTCTGTCTCCGTAGTATGTTAGGAGGATTATAATAAAATGAGGCTTTTTTGGTTATCATGTGGTAAAAATGTATCCTGACCTTTGATTTTAAGTAGGTTGTCACTGTTGTCTCCTTAACATATTTTAGAAATAGAAAATGAAGAATTCTAAATCTCTAGGCTTAGCTTTTCTAGATGAAACAGGATACTATATGAAGGAAAAATGTGTTCTTGAGATGGCTAGAGAGACGGACCAGCTCAGTTTTCCACTGATCAGAAGGAAAATACCTTTCCCCTTTCACGTGTGTGAATTCATGGACAAATGCCTGAATATTTCAGAACAGTTTCAGGCTTAAACAATTCTTGTGAAGATAGTACAAAGAGTTCCTGTACATTCCACACCAGCTATCCTCTGTTGTGAAAATCTTACTTACTTTGGTACATTAGTTACAATTAAAAAATCAATATTGATATCTTATTTACTTAAGTATATAAATTATTCCAATTTCTTTACCTTTTACTTAACATCTTTTTTTTTTTTTTTGCTGTTCTAAGATCCTGTCTAGAATATTACATTTTTCATCATGTTTCATAGACACCTCTTGACTGCGACAATTTTCTCAGATTTTCTTTGTTTTTGAGGATCTTGACTGCTTTGAAAAAATATTGGTACAGTAATTTTCAGAATGTACTTCACTGTGGTTTTTCTGCTGGTCTTTTATGGCCACATTGGCATACTGTGTTTCTGAGAGGAAAGTCACAGAGGTGAAGTGCCATTTTCATCACATTATATCAAGGATATAGACTATCAACATAATTTATTACTCTGGATGCTAACCTTGATCACCTGACTTGATACAGTGTTTGTCAGATTTGCTTACTGTAAAGTGATTCCTTTTTATTCTCTGCTGTTTGGGAACAAAGTCCACACTTAAGGAGTAGGAAGTTATGCCCTGCTTCCTTAAGGACAGAGTATCTGTGAATAATTGGTGATTCTTATGCATGGGAGATTGGTGATTGGTTTATCTTTCCCTATTTATTCAATCATTTATATAACTCAGTAGGGATTATTATATAGTATTATATACTTTAGGTTATAGGTCCTACTATTTCATTTACTTTTGCTCATTTTTTTCAGCTTTGGACATTTGGAGTTCTTTGATTTGGTCTAAAATGCCCCAGGCTCATCTTCTGTATTTCTTGCCCCAGTCCTAGTATCAGCCATTTCTCCAAGGAGCTCTGGCTCCTTTAATCAGCACGGCCTTAGAAACCAAGATCTTGTGCTAAGTGTATTCATTTCTACTGATGTGCCATTGTTTCTAGGTGGTTTCAAGCAGACAGTGCTGGAAATATATGCATATATACTAATCTATGTATATTCATATATACGTAAAATATATAACTATTTCTACATGCAGCCGTCTATATTATACTGCATTAAGCTAAACATGACCTTCATACTGATGTCTTCAACTTTAACTTAACTCATTATCACATGGGTTATATTAGCCTTCTTCACCATTGCATTAGTTTCCTATTTCTACTGTAACAAATGACCACAAATTATGTGGCTTAAAAAAACACAAATTCTCTACCTAATAGTTCTGTGGGTCCAAAAAGGGCAGTCTCATTAGGCTAACATCAAATGTCAGTATGGCTGCTGTGCTTTTTTTGAAGGACCTATAGGAGAATCTATTTCCTTGCCTTTTCCAGCTTCTGTAGGCTACATTTGAATGTTTATAGCAGCTCTATTGTTATTACTTACTATTATTATTATTTTGAGACAGAGTTTTGCTGTTGCCAGGCTGGAGTGCTATGGCATGATCTCTGCTCACTGCAACCTCTGCCTCCCAGATTCAAGTGATTTTCCTGCCTCAGCCACCCGAGTGGCTGGGATTACAGGCAGACGCCACCACACCGGCTAATTTCTTGTATTTTCAGTAGAAACAGGATTTTACTGTGCTTGCCAGGCTGGTCTTGAACTCCTGACCTCGGACAAATCACCCACCTTGGCCTCCTGTAGTACTGAGATTACAGGTGTGAGCCACTACACCTGACCTAACAGCTTTATTATAATCTCCTCAAACTCTAAGCTTATATAGATATTTGAATGTAGGATATTATTTTTTACATTGATTGGGTAAATACCTAGGAGCACAATTGCTAGATTATAAATAAAGATGTTTAGTTTTTTAAAATCCAACAAACTGTTTTCTTAGGTGGGTGTATCATTTTGCATGACCACTAACTACAAATTAGCATTCCTGTTTTTCCATGTACTCACTAGCAGTTGATACTGTCAGTTATTAAAATTTTTGTCATTCTGACATGTGCAAACTTTTGTTTTAATTTATAATTTGTTACTGATAAATACTGTTGATCACATTTTACATGCTTATTTGATAACTGTGTGTGTGTGTGTGTGTGTGTGTGTGTGTATATATATTTTAAAGTTCTGGGGTACATGTACAGAATGTACAGGTTTGTTACATAGGTATACATGTGACATGGTGGTTTACTGCATGGCTGCATAGTATTCCATGGTATATATGTGACACATTTCCTTTATCCAGTCTATCATTGGTGGGCATTTGGGTTGGTTCCAAGTCTTTGCTATTGTGAACAGTGCTGCAATAAACAAACGTGTGCATGTGTCATTATAATAGAATGATTTATAATCTTTTGGGTATATACCCACTAATGGGATTGTTGGGTCAAATGGTATTTCAGTCGCTAGATCTTAGAGGAATTACCACACTGTCTTCCTTAATGGTTGAACTAATAATGTACACTCCCACCAACAGTGTAAAAGTGTTCCTATTTCTGCACATCCTCTCCAGCATCTGTTGTCCCCAGATATTTTAATGATCGCCATTCGAACTGGCAGAAATAGGAACACTTTTACACTGTTGGTGGGAGTGTACGTTAGTTCAACTATTGTGGAACTCCTGCAGAATACTGATTCTTCTCATTAGCACATAGTACATTCTTCAAGATAGACCATATGTTAGGCTACAAAACACGTCTGAACAAATTCCAAAAAGTCAACATTGTATCAAATACATGTTCTGAGCACAATAGACTAAAACTAGAAATTAATGACAAAATGCACTTTGGAAACTATAAAAACACATTTTAACATATACCTAAGTGATGACTAATCATTGACAAAATTAAGAAGTAATTTAAAACATTTCTTAAAATAGAAACACAACATACCAGAACCTTATAGATACATAAGTGGTATTAAAAGGGAAATGTATAGCAATAAACACCTATATCAAAAGATAGAAAAACATCACAGAAATAATGATGCACTTTAAGAAAGTAGGAAAGCACGAATAAACCAAAAGTAGTAGTATAAAATTAGTAGTATAAAAGAAATCATAAAGATCACAACATAAATAAATTTGAAACCAAATACGTAAAAAAAAAAATAGAACAAAGTTATTGTTTTTTTTAAAGATAAACAAAATTGGCAAACCTTTAGCTAGACTGAGGGGAATAAAGAGAAAAGACCCAAATAAATAAAATTAGAGACCTTACAACTCATACCACAGAAATACAAAGGATCATTAAAGACTATTATGAACAATTGTATGCCAATAAATTACAGAACATAGAAGAAATGTCTAAATTTCAGGAGGTAAACAATCTCCCAAGACTGAATCATGAGAAAGTAGAAAACCTGAAAAGACCAATAATAAGAAACAAGTCAAAGCAGTAATAAGTCTCCCATCAAAGGAAAGCCCATGACCTCATGGAATTATTGGTGAATTTTACTAATCACTTAAAGACGAATTAATCCTAATTCTACTCAACTTCAAAAAATTAAAGAGGAGAAGAGACTTCTAAATTTATTCTAGGAGTCTGGCACTACTCTGATAACAAAACCAGACAAAGACACACACACAAAAAGAAAACTACAGGCCAGTATTCTGAAAGAACCTGGATGCAAACATTCTTAACAAAATATTAGCAAACAGAATATGAGGGCACATTAAAAAGACAGTTCACTATGGCTGAGTTGCATTCATCCCAGGGGTGTAAGAACAGTTCAACAAATGCAAATCAGTAAATGCGAAACATCACGTAGGCAGAATCAAAGAAGTACGTCATATGACCATTTTAATATGAGCTGAAAAAGCATTTGATAAAATTCAACATCTCTTCATGAGAAAACCTTCAACAAATTGCACGTAGAAATAACATAACACAACGAGATGCAGGATACATGTGATAAGCTGACAACTAATAGCCTACTTATCAGGGAAAATTGAAAGCCATTATACTAAGATCTGGAACAAAATAAGAATGCCACTTTACCCACTTTAATTCAACATAGTGTTAGATATCCCCACCAGAGCAATTAGGTCATACAACGAAATAACTAATATCTAAATTGAAAAAGATGTCACATTATCCCTGTTTTCAGACAACATACTCTTATATTTACAGCAACTTTAAGACTCTACTCAAAAAATTTTGAGATGACGCTGGGTGCAGTGGCTCATGCCTGTAATCCCAGCACTTTGGGAGGCTGAGGCACGTGGATCTCCTGAGGTCAGGAGTTTAAGACCAGCCTGGCCAATACAGCAAAACCTGTCTCTATTAAATAATACAAAAATTAGCTGGGCATCGCACTTGTGATCCCAGCTACTCGGGAGATTGAGGCAGGGAGAATGGCTTTAACCCGGGAGGTGGAAGTTGCAGTGAGCTGAGATGACACCACTGCACTCCAGCCTGAGTAACAGAGTGAGACTCTGTCTCGAAAACAAAAACAAAAATGAATAACTGAGATGAAAAACAAATTTAGTAACATTACACGATACAAGTTAACATAAAAAATTTGGGTGTTTCTATATGGTAACACTAATCAATCTGTAAAAACAAATCAAGAAAACAATCTTAAGTACAAAAAAACTCTTAGTGATCAATGTAAAAAAGAAGTGATAGACCTATATATTAAAAGCTATAAAACCCTGATGAAAGAATTGAAAGATGACTCAAAAAATGAAATTATACCTCATGCCTATGGGCTGGAAGATTTATTTAATATTGTCACAATGTCTTCACTTTCTAAACTGGTCTAAAGCTACAATGGAATCTTTATGAAAATATCAGTGACTTTCTCCACAGAAATAGAATAGCAAATCTTAAAATTTACGCAAAACCCCAAAGATGCCAAAAAGCTAAAGCAATCCTTAGTAAAAATAATGAAGCTAGAGGTATCCCACTACCTGATTCAAATTGTACTGCAAAGCTATAGTGATCAAAACAGCCTAGTACTGCCCCAAAATATACACCAATGGAATAGAATGGAGAATCCAGAAATAAATTCATACACTTGCAGTCAATTCACTTTTGACAAAGGTGACAAGAACAGATATTGGGGAAAGGCCAGTTTTTAAAATAAATGGTGTCAAGACTGGATATCCATGTGTAGAAGAATTAAATTAGATCCCTTTCTTTCAGCATATATAAAAATTAAAATAGATTATAGACTTAAATAGAAGTCTATATAAATAAAACTATGAAACTACTAGAAGAAAACCTTGGGGAAACACGAAGGACATTGGTCTGGGAAAAGACTTTTTTGGGTAAGAGCTTGAAAGCACAGTCAAGAAAAACAAAAATAGGCAAATTGGATTACACCCAGGTAAAGAGCTTCTGCACAGAAAAGGAAGCCATTAGCCAAGTACAGAGACAACCTATGGATAGGGAGAAAATATTTGTGTTATCCATATGATAAGGGATTAATAACGAGAACATATAAAGAACTCAATAGCAAAAAAAAAAAAAAAAAAAAAAAAAAAAAAAAAAAAAAAAAAAAAAAAAAAACCCAAGTAATACAATTTTTAAAATTGGATAAAGATATGAATAGATATTTCTCAAGAGAAGACATACAAATGGCCAACAGGCACATGAAAAAATGCTTAACGTCACTAATAGTAAGGGAAATCAAATTCAAAAAACAATGAAATTTTGTCTCACCCAGTTAGAATAATTTTTATTAAAAAGATGAAAAATAACCAATGCTGATGAAGAGAGAGGGGAATATTTGTACACTGCTGGTGGGAGTGTAAAGTAGTACAGTCACTAGAAAATAGTATGGAAGTTCCACAAAAACTAAAAACATAACTACTGTATATATCCAGCAGTCTATCTGCTGAGTATTTTTCCAAAGGAAAGGTAATCAGTATATCCAAGAGATAGCTGCACTCCCACATTTATTGCAGCATTACCCACAATAGCCAAGTATGAAATTAACCTAAGTATTCATCAGTAGGTAAATGCGTAAGGAAAAGATGATATGAATACACAATGGCATATTATGCAGGTTTAATAAATCCTGTCATGTGTAGCAACATGGATGGACCTGGATGTCATGATAAATGAAATAAGTTGGGCACAGAAAGACAGATACTGGATGTTCTTACTCACATGTAGGAACTAAAAAAATTAGACCTCATGGAGGTAGAGAGTAGAATAGTGGCTATCAGAGGCTAGGAAGTAAGGTGGAAAGGAAGAATAAAGAAAGGTTGGTTAAAGGGTACAAAAATAAAGTCAGATACAATAAAAAAGTTATAATATTGTAGAGTACCATAGATAAGTTATCAATAATGATTTATTGTATGTTTCAAAATAGCTAAAAGAGAAGAATTACAATGTTTCTAGAAGAAAGAATAGATAAATGCCTGAGTGATAGATATCCCAATGACACTGATTTGAGCATTACGCATTGTATTCAGGTATCAAAATATCACAGATACCCCAGAAGTATGTGTCCTGTAACATATCCACAAAACAAAACAGAACCAAAAAAGTCTGACTTTTTTTCTACGGCAATTAATAAAAAAGGAGACTAGGGTCTAATTCTTCTTTTGCTTTTCTTATTTTTGATATCATGTAAAAAGTACAAAGAATTTTCTACTCAACTTGAAGTTCCCACTCACCTGCTTGTCCATCTTACAATACCAGCTGGCACATGTTAAAGTGTCATGTTGAAAGTATTGTGCTGCTGCTAACATCTGTAAGTGTGAGTTGATTGGAAAAAGTCATAATTCAGCTTCCTCTGAAAATCACCTATCAAGATGCAAAAATCTAAAGCTTTCCCTCAGGGAACTCATCTAAATTCCATCTTTGCCTGTCATTTTTTCTCAGCTCCTGTCATTAGAACATATAGTACCTATTGATCATTCTGCCATATTTTTAAAGTGCTTTTGAAACTGGAAATCTGTGAACTTAATTTTATGATTTAGACTATTTTGGAAAATGGTCTTCATTCAGCTTTGCTACATGTACATAGAATTTACCTTCAAAGGCAGAACCAGCCATCCATGAGGGAAGGTAAGTGGATCAGGGATCACCCACTTGGTATGACTGGAGGAGTTCTGAGAAGTCCCACCTCCCCAATCGATAATGCAGTTTTCTTATACTTATAATTTAATTCCCAGAGTTCCAAATGTTTGGACTTGATATATAAGAATTTGTGAACAGTACTCCTGGGAGAAATAACAGAATACCTAATGGTCATTTATTCTTTATAGAAACATGAAAATTCCTTTTGAGAGAGCAAATTTCCAGAGGAAAAAAGATGAGAGGCTGAAAAGATGTTGAGAAAATAGTTTCCCCAAGGAGATACAGGAGAAACAGCTCTGGAATATTGAAATATTACCAAATTTACCTACTTCACAGGTTGGCTTTATACTAACCTCAGAAGAGGGCCACTTCCCTTGAAGTAGACCATTTTCTCTGAAGGGCTACACTACTAAAATTTTTTGCAATGGTGAAAGTGTCTGTTTTGAGAGAAGAATCATCCGTTGATGTTATTCTCTGATTTAATTACCCAGCTGGAAGAAAAGTGATCTTTAGTTAATGCTTAAATTTCCATGCTAAGCGTCCTTAAAAACAGAACAAACAGCTTCAGTGATACAGTCAAGGCTATGTCTCCTTCACTCAATGGAAAGAAACAACCACAACTTCGAATTTACTTTAGAATAGCATTTAGCCTCACAAGAAAAGTTCTCCAAAACAAATTTCTTTTACCTTTGTCTGGGTACTGGTTTAGGATGCAGTCAGGATGCTGGAAAAATAAACTGTGTGGCTTATAAACAAAAGAGATGTATTTCTCACTCTGGCCTCTTTTATAAGGGCAAAGGCATATCCCCACTATCACCACCTTGGGAGTTAGTATTTCAACATACGAATTTTGGGGGGAACCCCAAAATTCAGACGGTAGCAGGTAGCAAGTCTGATCATGAATTACTGAATGAAGTTGGCCTTGCTCTGTTTTCTTCACTTCTAAGCTCGGCTAACTTCAGTCAACCATTTCATAAACTGATGCTGGCAATTACAAGATGAATAAACAAAAAAAATGAATTAAACAACATAAACTCAAAAGTAAAATGAGACTGCTCACCTGAATTTTTCTATTAGACTACGACTAATGAGATGACTTTTTAAAAGTCCTTCTACTTTTCTTGGTTTCGTTTGTCCTCTCAAGTAAAAGGATAGGGTTGCTGTCAATGATTTCTATAATTAGGGTGAGGTATATCTTCCAAGGGAGAAGGCTTTTGGGAGCAAAAGGAGTAAGTACACTGAAAACACAGGCAGAAAGAAGGAATGCCTCAGGAAAACTAGTATGTTATGATCACCCTACTTAAAATGTATAGAAACCTCTTGGAAGTTCTTATTGGTATATGGTGTCCTAGGAATTTGTCTCCTCCTCATAAGGTTGATGAGCACTCAGAACATTTTACACAGTGTTACTCTTACATGTAGCCATAATTAGGTGCTCGAGTGGTAAACAATGGAGTTCATCTGGCAAGCAAGAATTGGAATTTAAACATTATGGTTTCCATCTGCCTGTTAACTTTAAAGGAGAAGTTTTAACACTGGAAGTAAGTATGCAGAAACCAAAAATGTCATTCTGCATGTGAGAGTAGAGCGAGGCAGGTAGAACCTTTGTCTCTATCACATTTACTCGACGTAGTGACCATCATAAAATAGACACTCAGCAAAACTCTTTTAAGTGGATCTTCTGTTTGTTAGCTGATCATTAAACAGCATGTGACAGATCCCAAATCCTATTTTCACTCCTTGATCGCTGTAAGTAATACAGAATCTAAAACCTGTTTCCAATAAAGGTTCAAAGTGCTTCCTAATATAACATGTATTAATTAAAAATTAAAAAGTGGTAGTGAACCTCTTAATAGGAGAGAAATGTATAAGAACTTTGTTTCAATAACTTGTGAATTTTAAACATTAAATATTCTTTTTATTTTTTACTTTCTGGTGGTGAGAGAAGGGATGAGAGAGGCGTTTTATGCAACTGAAAACCATTGGGGAAGAGAGATTTATTCAGTAGTGTTGTGAAAGCATCATTAAACAGAAGAAAGATACTCGGCCTTCGGAAGAAAGAGAACAGGGACAGGTGTGGGATCCTCAGTGGAAGACTTTATAGATCGTCTCTCTAGAAAATGGCTATTAACAAGGTTTAGCCCAGTCTAGTCCTGTGGTTCTTTATTCAGGTTTTTATTACCTGATAGAGATAAAATTGACAAAACTTCATTCCATTGCATTTATTTCTAGACCAAGGAGCTATAGTGAGAAAAGACAAATCATTTAATCCAGATATGACCAGTGAAGGATTTACTGTCTGCCAAGTAGTCATCTAAATATATGTGCCAAGTACAATGTTGCATCTCAAATTTAAAAAAAATAAAATTTGGGGGTGTTACAGTGAACTAAAGATGGTTTGAAAAAGACTCCATACTTCTATATTTGAGTCCTTCTGGACAAACTGTAACCTCACTTAATAAGCAGACAAGATTGAAAACCTAACTAGGAGTATGCGCTTGTTAACAAGAGCTGAGTCTTGGCCAATCCCAGCAGCTATACTTCAACCACTCATACATTGCTGAGTGTTCACACTGTCTTCAAGTGAGGCAAATGCCAGCCTGTAACCACACCAGCTGTTTCTTTACTTCACCCAATTTCTGTAGGTCACTTCGCTTTTTTTTTTTGTCTATAAATCTTCTTCCACCACCTGGCTGCATTGGAGCCTCTCTCAATCTGCTGTGATTCTGGGGGTTGATTCGCAGAGCATTTATTGTTCAATTAAACTCCTTTAAATTGAATTCGTTTGAGTTTTCCAAGGCACAGACCCTGAGAAAAGTATTCGAGCATAAGAAATTTATTTGGAAGACAATCCTTGAAAATGCCAGTAGTGAAGTGTGGAAATGTCACAGCAAAGGAAAAGAGGCCAATGAAGAATATTTTATCAAGCAAGTTACTACTGCTGTGAGCAAACAGACCTTAATACCACTAAAAGGTTCTGAGAAACAGTGTAGAACATACACCAACTTATTGGTGTTATCGGTGGAGCTGTGCTTGTGTGGAGATACTGTTCTCTTACATGTCTGTCGTGATTGTGCAAGGACGTAGTAGATATCAGCAGTCAGGGTAAACAGCTTGGGCAAAGAGAGATTGTGTGTTGCTGGTTGTGAGTAGTCCTGCAGGCAAGTAAATAGTAAATGACTGAGGAGGTAATATTGGTGCAATCGAAATAGCACAGTCTTTGGGATAGTTTGGTACTTGGAAAAATAAAGTTAGACCCTTAACTGAGGTATTTCATTGAGTAAAATTATGTGGTTTAATGAGGAGGTCATGAAAAATAAAGCTGTGATGGTCTTATAATAAGATATATCTGATGATTTAACAACAAATAAAATGTGATTGACAAAAACAGAAATAGAGCATGTGTGTATGTAGCTCAAAGTCAATAAAGTTAAAGGTATGCTACGAACTAGGCTGCCTAGACATCAGACCTTATATCATGTCTGGGGTTAACAAGCTCTTTTGGGATTTATTTAAATCCATTTATATTCTGCAGATGTTAGCTACAGGGAATGAGTAATTTTTATTCATTTCTTCTTTATTTTGACTTTTCTCTTGTTAGAAAGGAGGGTTGGACAGAATGGACATTTTAGAATGAAGGCTGGATCTGATTATCTTAGATAATGGAAAGTCTTCCAAGATAAGAAAGGAAAGAATTACGCTGTTGGTTTGGGGTGTAAGTGGGTTCATCCATTAGGAAAACAGTATGGTAATTCCTCAAAGACCTAAAAACCATTTGACCCAGCAATCCCAATACTGAGTATTACCTAAAAGAATATAAATCCTTCATGCATTGTTCTGTCATACAGATGCATGCATGTGCATGTTCATTGCAGCTCTGCTCCCAATATCAAAGACACAGAATGAACCTAAATGTACATCAATGGAAAGACTGAATAAAGAAATTGTGGCTCATATTTACCATGACATACTATGCAGCCATAGAAAAGAATGAGATCATGTCTTTTGTGGGAACATGGATGGAGCTGGAAGCCATTATCCTTAGCAAACTAACATAGGAACAGAAAACCAAATACTGTATGTTTTCCCTTATAAGTGGGAGATAAAAAACAAGAACTAACTAGCACAAAGACAGAAACAGACACTGAGGTCTACTTAATGGGGGAGGGCAGGAGGAGGAAGGAGTATAAAAAATGACTACTTCTCTTAGTACCTCAGTGAAGAAATGATTTATACAACAAACCCCTGTGACATGAGCTTTCCTATATAACAAATCTATACACGTAACCATGAACTTAAAATAAAAGTTTAAAAAAAAAAAAAAAGGAAAGCAATTGGAGGATACTGAAAAAGGACTTCCCCTAAATTGGGGTATGATGCTGAAATGGAAAAAAGAAAACTGTGTGCATAATTTTGACTTGTTGGAGTTAAACTATCTGCATTTTTATGACGGCAATGCTCTGTCAGTTTTGGCTCACATTATTCATTTTTCCCAGTTGTATTTAGTGCCAACAGTTTCTGTCTAGCGTTCCATTCTCCTTTATGCCTCTCTGTCACCTTCATCCTCACTCACCTCCTTTACCATTTTTCTCCTCTCTTTTTGCACACGCGTGCACACACAGACACAGAGAACAGGTGACTAAGAGAAATCGGGAAACAGATTTAGAATGAGCAGGTATCTTTTTAAACATAGTTCACTTCCTAGCAAAGTGCTGGGTAAAGCAGTATTTATATTTATCTTATGATTTGTATAATTTTCACTTTTTCCTTCTCTCTCATTAAAGTTGTTTCTTTTCTTTTGAAATGGTATATTTATAATTTTTCCATGGTAAAAATTGATAACTTCCTGTAAACATATAACCACAATAGATAGGGTCTTCCCTTTTTTCCTTAAATTTTTGCTTCCAGCTGGGCGCGGTGGCTCAAGCCTGTAATCCCAGCACTTTGGGAGGCCGAGGCGGGTGGATCACGAGGTCAAGAGATCGAGACCATCCTGGTCAACATGGTGAAACTG
>NW_016107507.1:2429209-2497501 GCF_001604975.1 Cebus imitator
TCACTTAAAAAGGGCCTGGGAAAAACCGGCCTACACTGAACTATAGTACTAGATCAGGAACCCAGGTTTTGCAGTTGGTTTTGGAAATCCATCGCATATAATCGCTAATGCCTCATAAATGTTCAATATATCTGAAGTTAGTATCAGCTCTTAAAGTTTCCAGTGAAGATGGAAAAGTTAGTGTTGGTTTTACCTGTCATTGTTTTTGCCTCTTGAGAAGGAACTTCATAGTAATAAATTATAACTCGTTCACAGCTGTAAATGGAAACATTTTACAGATTACAAATTTACCAAAGGGCTTTTTATCCTTATAAGAGTTATGAGTATGTTAATATTCTGAAAAATTACAGAGGAGACAAATTCATAATTATAAATGACTTAATCTAATAAAAATGTTGATTCAAGTAATTATTTACTTAAAACCTAAGTTTGCCAAAGAGCTTCTAGCAAAATTTTTATTAACGTCACATAATAAAGTAATTGTAGTACTTTTGATTAAATTTTCAGAGAGGCTACAGTATACTAATATGATTTTTCTTTATTCTAGGCTTTTGGAAAAAAAAAAACAAAACTGGCTTACCTAAGCTGCTCATTCAGGTTGTCAGAGCATAAAGCATTTAGAAATACAAGATATTTGTCTATGATCCCTTGAGTTGGAAAAATTTATTTTGTTTTCAAGGTGCTCGAGAAGTACAGTGGAGGGGAATTAAGAGGTACATCTGTAGTACTAAATAATTTCTGGAGGATACATTTCTCAAAGAATAAGACTTACCTCTTGATTGAGAATTCTCTGGTGAGAAACAGGACAGCTAATGACTTGGAAATATCATTAGAATGAAAATGGGAAGTTTGTCAAAAATACTTTTAAACCATTAAATATCACATTTTCATATGATCTTTATGGATGTTTCCAATAATTTAAATTTACAGAGTATTACTAAATATTCCTTTGCTTTGACATGGTGAGGTTTCTATTCAACATTCTAATGAAGAATGGAATACATCAATTCTCTACACTGTATCTGCATCCTTAGAAACTCATGAAACACATAAAACAAACCATGGTGAAAACCTAACTAGATTTGACCCAGGATACTAATTTTCCTAAACCTCCTAAATTTTCTCCAAATCACCATCAAAGAGTAAAGTTCCAATGTGTCTGATGAAGTGGTGATTTTAAACACCTTTGAGATTCGGAAATCTTTAAACAAAAATGCATAAAGAAAGTAAACATGTAAACCAAAATAGCATTGAGCTGTCCTCCTTATATCTGGCCCTCTCACTCTGAATTTTGCTCTCTCCACACATGTAAGGAAATCTAAAGGAGCATGTGGAACAAGTTTTATATAAAATAATGGCCTACAGGACTGTTTAGAAATTATTTAGAAATCTTGCCATTATAAAAGCCATTATTAATTTTCCTCTTAGAAAAGAATCCATGAACAATGGCCCTCTCAGATTTTACTCTGCCCTTCTCTGTCACTGCTCACCTTTGTCATTTGTACTTGAATAATGTTAAATAAAACAAATGGCACCCTAGGTAAATCAGTTTTCTTATTTATGCTTTTTAAATACTTCTAAAATTCTCTTAGAACATAAAACAGTTCCTGCCTCACAAGAATATTACAAAGGTTACATAAATTAATATTTGAGTGAATACTTTTACAGCCATTTTAATTAAAAAGTAATATTTTTGTGATTATAATTGCATAGTTGGGCCAGAACCCAGACTTCTACCTCTTGATTTAGTGCCTTTTCTCCTAGAGCAGGCTGCGGAGAATTCCACCAGCTTATTTAGGTGTCCATAGGATATGTGAAACGACCAAATCCAGTTCTGGGAGCAAATATAGCAATGTCTGGAAGCACTGATGCAATCACTGTCTTGGGTATTGCAAACAAATGGCAGGTTTCTCTCCTACTTTCTTTTGTTCTTGTATATTCTATTGTTGCCAGGAAGGCTTATAACCCAAGGATTCCCACATGGCTTTATTTTTGTTAGTTATGTTGTAATGCCATGCCAGAGTTTTAAATCTGAATTCTGGAGCAAACCACCAAATATGAAAAAAAGCTATTTTAAAAACACCATTTGGGCTTCTCCAACGCTGCAGAGCCAGCTTGTCAGCAGTTAGTCTTGCTCACCTTTCCTTTGCCCTGTTTTCTTCTCAGAGAGCTGCACTGGACTAATACTTCTGACTCTTTTTCCTAGAACTGTCCAAAAGGCATCATCATACAAAAGCTGCACGGAAAGTTTTTAAACTTGTAGAAAACTGAAATGAGTTTTGATACAGCTCATAAATGCTGGTCTTAATAGTTGAAGAATTAATGGTATGTAGATGTAAGAGAATGCCATTCAGAAATCAAATACAATGTTAGAGTTCAGAATGTATCAATAAGAAAAGATAATCGCAAAGAACTTCTAATGAAAAACAGATTATTTTTAACATTATGTATATATGTATGTGTGTATCTATCATCTATTTATCATCCATTTATTTCATTCTTAAAGAACAAGAACTAATATCCCAGCAGGTAGGATAATTTTTAAAATTTTACTTTTTCTTAAAATGCTTATTTCTTTGTTCCTTCCTGCCTCCTTCCCCTCTTCTTTCCTTCCTTCCTCCCTTTTTTTCTTCCTTCCTTCCCCTTCCTTCCCTTTTTCTTTCATCCCTTCCTTCTTATTCTTTCTTCTCTTAGGATGACCTTTAACACTGTACATTTTCTGCAATGAATTGATGTTCCATGTATGGTAAAATAGTATAACAAACCTTTTTAATAGAAAAATAACATTTTAAACTTGTTCATAAGGCAACATCTGTGAAATATGGATTAACTGGACTGCTCTTTCATAGTCATGGATTGTTTGCTAGTCTCACTGGCCTTTACATTTCTTCTTCATTTATGAAAGAGATGGTGCTTCAGAGATTAATCAATATTAACAGCTGTATGACGGGTTATTTACTTGCCCGACACTTTCACTAATTATTAAGACTGATAATAGCTTTTCTCCCTTATGACACAGAACAATTTCTAAATGATTGACACTGAATGTTATTACAGTGTTAGTGGATTCAGAATTAATTTTAATCAAATGTTGAAGCAAGGGCTTTAAGTACAAATCAAGAGCAACGCTTAAATATTGAACCATATTTTTTGTAATACAACAAACTAGTGACTTAAATTTTATTGTCTTATTGTGTTCAGCTATATATTCCATAGAGCAAGAGATAAATTAAGCTCATTGCATTTCAAAAAGCAGTTCATAAAATGGTTAACTATGAATGTTTAAGGACATCAAGTAACTTCAAATATAAAATGAATGGAAAATGTCAGAACTTTTCTAACACTACCCTTCCTCTCCCTCTCCTCTTTCTCTGTTTTGTAATAATCATCAGAACAGGGGTTGTCTATGCTTAAGAAACATATTCCTACAATTTTATTTTTATTTTCACTTTTGACATATATTAAAACTCATGCACATATTTTTCATGCTTATGTTATAAATATACATTTCCTTTAGAAGTTAATTTTTAATGGAAATACAGTATTTGACATATTACTTAGACTTTACAGAAGGTATATATAACTTTTTTTTTTAGATGTAAGTCAAGAGTTTTCTGTCTTCTATAAAAAATCATTATGCTATAATTAATGGATTTAGTAAGAAACACTAGAACAACACAATTTCACCTTGTATAGCTAATAATAGGTAGTGCTATTTGTTTAAAAAAAAAAAAGTCACTGTAGGAAAGTCTGCAGTCCCTAAATCCCTACAAATACTTAAAGGAAATGACAAAGCCTTCTCTTTATTTTAACATTTGATTTTTATCTAAAATTGTTCATTTTTGATATTTAGCTTATAGCACCCTAGGGTAAATTTAAATATATTTTCAGCATTTAAAGTGAAGTACACATGTTAAATATCAATTTATTGTATTTAAATAATTTCTATATAGAAATCAAGTGAGTAATGAAGTTTAATATTAAGGATTCAACATTCAATTTTAATCCTTAGCTCTTTAATCAAACAATAGGAAGACGACGGGTAACATACTCAATATTGTCACATTTAGAAAAGGTGTATTTGCTTAAGCAATATTTTTAAGATTATTTACTTGAGATAATCAAATTTTAATCAGAAAGATTCCAACTCAATGCCCTATGAAGTCCTTACAAAAAATGGATTTTTATGTAAAATATTTTTTCTTAAAATGAGTTTTTGATTAGGTAAAAATAAGTTTGCTTCCTGCAGATATGTTTCTATAGTACTATAGCTTTGGGTTATTTTAATGTTAACTAAACTAGACCAGATTAAAGATTTGGATTATTTGCTTTAAGTTCTGTGCAAATATGACAAATCACTCTTCAACATGTTACGATAATGCCAATAAAATAGACGAAAGGATTGCATGAATCCTGCAGATGACTTAAAAGCTAAAGGGAAGTGAAAGTATACCAAATCCTAATATGTTAAAGTTGAGGTGCACCTGACTCATTTCAATGAACTCAGTCACACTATTCAGAAGGGTAACACCAATAGGGGTAGGCCATGCCTGCTGTTTGGGGACTAAAAATTGTTACTTTTTTTTTTTTAAAGAAACAGTTTCTGTGACTCACAAAATATGTTATTGACAGTTGCTTCTTCTGGTTGAGATAGAGGTGGACAATTAAATATTTCAGATACTTTTAGTAAGTTCACTTATACGGCATAAAAAGAATAGGTGCAAATAAAAAGAGTCAAGCTCTGCCCAATCATACACAAGTAAAGTACATACCAATTAAAATATCTTAAATACCAAGTGAATAACTCAATGCTATCAATTTCCAAACTTGCTTTCATAGTACCTTGATTCACTTTTAAATCAGTAAGTGTCATTTATTGCAATTATAAATATGTTCTCTTTCTTGTTTTAGAGCTGAATTGCAACATATTATTTCCATGTGATCCTCTTGTGTTTAGCACACTTGCACAAATAGAGAAATTTCAACACAGGATTTAGTTAAGGTGATTAATGGCATATTCAGTCAAGAGCTTTTTAAAATGAATTTTGAGTGGTACAGCTTCAGTAAAGTATTGGCTGAATTTCAAGAGGATGTGTTGGTTGTTTGCAATGACACAGACACAGAGAGAGAAACAGAGAGGAGAGAGATGACAGAAAAAGGGGGGATTTCCTTTGTTTTTTTTTTTTTTTTTTTTCTCTGAAATTTTAAGATTTCTCCAGGCAAGTAAGAGCTTTGTTCATAAACTTAAAAGAACAGCAAATTTAATTTCAATACTTACTGACTTGCTGAGTATTGCTTAGTAATTATTGAGGAATATTCTGCTTTTTCTAATAGAACTTGAGCAGTCATGCGTTAGAGTTTGTGTATATTTTCTACTCAATGAAGCGATACTAAATTACACCTGACAATATTTTTAAACCTTGCCTTGAGAGCCATCTGCAGCACCACAAATGATAGGCCTCAGCTCTAAACTCTCTAAGAACTTTTGAGCTTTAAGCATGAGACTATGTTGAAGCTGATATGTCTTTTAGGAAATAATTTTTTTAAAATTTTCCTGTGTAGAAGGAGGTGTCAAGTATTTCATCTATGCTTGGGTAATTTACCACTTCTCTTATCTCGTTAGCTAAGTTAATTACCTTTCTTAAGTAAATCCTTCATAGTACTGGTAATCATTAGAAATGAATTTTTCGAGGTATACACAAACTCAAGACTTAAATAAAACATAAAAAATAGACATAATTTTTCAAATGAAAGCCTTTGAGATGAACTTGAATATTTTCAAAAATATTGCATTATACTTATCTACTCCTAGACATTAAGGCAAGTAAGCTAAATATATACTCCAGGATATAGAAAAAAATCAGGGCACACTTAGAGAACAAACTTTGTCAATGAATTACCTAACCCAAAAGGCTTCCTCAGATCTAGAAAATAAAACCTTGAGTATATGATTTAGGAGAATACTGGTGGGGGTTGGAGGGAAGAAAGAAGAGAACATTAGACTATTGTAGGTAAGAAAATGTCAGAAAAACTATGAGGGAGGTACAATAAGGATAAAGAAACAGAAAGATATGAGAAAACAAGAGCAAGGCTTGATGTTTCAGTGGAAAGAAAGGTAATACTGCAAGCAGTTGATTTAGCTTTGCTAACTCTTTGATCTTCTAAAAATTGAATTAATAATATCTAGTTTCCAAGATATGTTTTGAATATAAAAAGGCATGTTCATAAAGCATCTGGAATATTACTCGACACACAATAACTGCTGACCATATTTAGTTCCCCAAAGCACATATTAGTAATGATGAGGCAAGCCTTGTGTTTGCCTCATTTTTAATCAAAATGACAACAAAATTATATTCCATAAAGACAAAATCTTGAAAGCTTTCTACCTTAGCTGATCCGAAACTCAGTGAAAGCCTAAATTTCTTTTACATTACTAAGTATTAATAATCTTCAGATGAAGTCATTTTAAAACTGAAGATGCCTACACAGGAATTTTACATATTAAGCAGTTTCCCAGGTTATAATATATCAACCCTCTACAATGTCTTCAATACTTAATACAAATATAATATGTATTAATTTTGACCAGTATGTTTTTTGGATTTGAAAGAATTCAACATGCAGGGACATAGAAGAAAAATAGGGGAGTGGAGATGATCTATGGGCAGACTTCTTAACTATGAAAGAAAGAATAAATTTATTTAAAAATACACTACTGATATTGCTTATGTAAGTGGTTACTCCTTGTGATGGTTAATATTAAGTGTCAACTTGATTGGATTGAAGGATGCAAAATACTGTTGCTGGGTGTATCTGGATGTTTCTGGGTGTTGCCAGAAGAGATTAACATTTCAGTCAGTGTACTGGGAGAGGAAGATGCACTCTAAGGAAGGCCAACCCACAGTATGGGTGGGCAGCATCCAATAGGCTGTTAGCTTGGCTAGAAAAAGAAGGTGGAAGATGGTGAAATGATCTAACTTGCTAAGTTTTCCAGCATTTGTCTTCCTCTGGTGCCCGATTTTTAAGAAACCTAAATTTAATAAATTAGATGCAGTAAAAGATTAATGGCAATAAGAATGGAACAGTGAAAACAGTATACCAAATAAGTTATGTGAATGCACACATGCTCACTCTCTCTGACTCTCAGAATATCTCATTGTACTGCGCTCACCCTCCTTCTTGTGATTTGCTGATCTGATCATCAAGATGACTACTGAGTGACTAGTGTAGAGGTAGCATATTCAGTATGGATATACAAAACAATGGAATGATTATTGTCCCAGGTGGGATGGTGCAGAAGAGCATAATATTTTATCATGTTCCTCAGAACACTGTGCAATTTTAAATGCGTGAACTGTTTGAGTATCACACAGTTATGATTAGTGTAACTTTATAGTAAGTCTTGGAGTCAAATACTGTCAGTTCTCAAACTTTACTCTTCTTCAATATTGAGTTCGCTATTTGGGGTCTTTTGACCCTCTATATAAACTTTAAGAATCAGCTTGTCAGTATCCACAAAACAGCTTAATGGGATTTCTATTGATTTCACTGAATCTGTACAACGAATTGGGAAGGTTGACCTCTAGATAGTATTGAAGCAACCTGTTGATTAATGTGGAATAGTTCTGTATTTATTTAGTTCTTTTGTTTCAGTTATCACAGTTTCGTTGTTTTTCTCATATGGATCTTGTACATAATTTTGTTAGATTTATCCATAAGTATTTTATTATGGGGGGTGCAAAGGTGAATGATATTTTTACTTTCAAATTCTATTAGTTCATTGTTCACGTATAAGAAAACTATTGGTTTTTGTGTATCAGCTTTGTATCCTACAACATTGCTATCATCATTAATTAGTTCCAGGAATTTTTCGTTAGTTCTTTTGGATTCTCTACATAGATTATCATGTTCTTTGCAAATAAAGACTGGTTTACTTCCTCTTTCCCAATATGTGTATACTTTATTTCATTTTAAAATTGTTGTTGTTTTATTGTATTAGACATTTCCAGTACGATATTGAGAAGGTGAGAGCAGCATCCTTGCATTGTTTCTGATCTTAGTGGGAAAGTTTTGAGTTTCTTACCATTATGTATAATACCTTATAGGATTTTTGTAGATAGTCTTTATCAAGTTTGGGAAATTTTCTTATATTCCTAGTTTACTAAAAGTTTTTATCATGAATGGATGTTGGATTTTGTCAAATACCTTTTCGTACATCTATTGAACTTATCATGATTTTTCATCTTAAGCCTGTTGAAATGATGGATTGTCTTAATTGATTTTAAACCATTCCTGCATATCTGGGATAAATCTCTCTCTGTTGTGGCATATAATTATTTTTATGCGTGTTGGATTTAATTTTCTAATACTCCGTGGGGGATTTTTGCATCTATATTCATGAGAGATAGTAGTCTATACTTTTCTTGCAATATCTTAATCTGGTTTTGGTATTAGGGTGATGTTGGCCTCACAGAATGAATTAGAAAGTATTACCTCAGCTTCTGTCGTATGAAAGAGATTGTATAGAACCAGTACAATTTCTTCCTTAAAAGCTCAATTTTAGAATTCACCAAAGAACCCTTCTGTACCTGGTGCTTTCTATTTTGGAAGGTTATTAATTGATTCAATTTCTTTAAATGATCTAAAAGAATATGTACTGGAAATATTATAAACAAATTAGAAATATGGGTTTTTATGGTTATACAACTATGGACCATTCTCAATGATTAGGCAGAATTGAAGGTTAAGTTATACTTTGAGGTGCAGACTTACATTATGTTGTGGAATTTCATTTATGTTCTGTCAGTCTATTGTTTCAGTATTTAAAGCAACTTCTGAATAATTCAGTTAATGAATTTCATTAAACAATGTAATTGGTTAATGTAGCTTCTTTAAATTTGAAGGGTGATATTTAGCTCCCACATTTTGATTATTGCTTATTTATGTCTTTTTCCAGCCATAGTATCAGATGTACACTTAAAACATTTCATTTCTGAGGTAACATGAACACTTTCTCTGAGCCCAACTGTTGTATTCTTTCGACTGGAGATTTGTTGGTTCATGTAATGTTAGAATGGTCACGATAAACTTCCGTGCTTAAGCGTTAAGTGCTTATTTTTCATATAACCTTAGTAGTTATGACAGTCTCTGTTTTAGAAAATTATGGTTTAATGAGGGAATAAAGTACAATGTAATCATAAAAAAAAAAAAAAAAACACATAGCTATGTACTAAATTCTTCATGACTCCCTAAAGATGAGATTGATATTTCAAGAAGAGGCCTATGTAACTTAATACATTCAACAGTTACACATGAAAATAATACAAGAAAACAACTTGGGTTTGTGAGAGCAGGGTGTAAAAATATCATTTAGGAAAATGTAAAATGTGCAAATTGTTATTAAGAATGGTCTCAAAATATATAAAATATATAAACATAGGATAAAGTGAGACATTATTTTAAATATATCCCTCTATTATCTATTATTTTGATTATATTTCTCCAGAAAGACAGTGCTCAGCATTATAAAAAAAAATGAATTAAACTTGAGACATAATCCCAATCTGTTGTGAGCATTATTTGGCAATAAAATAACTTACCACTTTTATGCATGAGGTTATTTTTATTTGATACAACATGATGTAAAAATCAAAAGATCATAAACTAGTAGAATTGAAATAAAATTTGCAGATTACTTAGTCATTATATTCTAGTCCAGTGCTGCATATTGTATTAATTGAGGGAAAAGGATGACAAAAACCATACAAGAACACAACAGATAAATTCTTTTTACTTTTAGGTAGAAAATCAACTAATTCACTAATAAACCTGTTTTCTATATTTTACTTTTCACATGGTCTTTGGAAATTGGAATATAAAGAAGACATAATAAAATACTTTTGAAATTATAAGCTGTGGTATCATTTGATTAAATTTGCTAGACTAAATTCTGCTGTAAATTCAACTTCATTTTTTCCCCTAATGATGTCTGTTTCTGTAACAACAGCTAGATAGAACTAGTAAATAATTCTCAAATACTTTGGAGGTCATTAAAGTAGTCACTTCTTTCTTTAGAAAGATGAATGCTCAAGGCAAATGAATCATTCTTCCTACCTCCTTAGTCAGCCTTCAGTGTGCTTACCTCTTTCCTAGGCCTCAGTTTTGCCCAGTCATCTATGCCACTGATTTTGCTTGGCCAGTTTTCATTTTATATTATGTTGGGAGTATTTGAGCTTCTGCCTCTGTGAACTATCAGAACGCCTGAAAATTGAAGCTATTCTCAAATAATATTGAAAAAAATCTGGAGTTATGATTCTAAAAGTTTCTCAGTGAATGTAACTACAAAGCTACAGAGTAGCTTTTTTAAAAAAGAACAACAAAATCTATTGAGTTAAATTTCTTCCTGATTGAAGAAATGCATTTTTCTCTTTAAAAAATAGATTTTTAAAGCTGAAGTTGAAAATAATACAGGACTCTTATTCATAGTCATTTTTTATTATTATGTCTATAGCTGATTAGCATGGTGGGTTTAAATTAATGGCCAGAAAAATGGTCACAGAATATCTTAATACTGATAGCTAATGTTGACCAAATATTGACCGTATGTTGTTCAGTTATCATTATGTCTGAAGAAATCACATAAAAGCAATTGCATTTGATGAGCACTTGTTTTCTATCATTTTCTTTGTGAATACATAAAATTGGAAATATATACACATAGTGAGTTTGAAAATGTGTTTTATAGACAATGATGATAAGTTACATCTTTTAGTTTTCTTTGTCGATGTTTAGCTGATGAAAAGTATAGGAAAAAGTATCCAGAAGGTTTTTAAATCACTATAAAGAAAATGTCCTTGAATCTCTTTATAGAATTGCACTTACATAATGCACTTCCAATGCCTCCAAAATTGTTCTACTCCCATACACAGATGTTTTTCTTTCTTAAAGTTGGAAAAAATACATAGTATAAAATGCACACAGACTGACTTTAAAATAATTTTGAGATTAAATTTCTGAATTAAGTTTTTATTTTTAGCTTGCCACAAATTCCAAATAGTACATGCTTTTACAGATTTTTTATGCTCCTATCAACAAACATGATAAATTGTATTTTTATTATTCTTCCATGGAGAAAGCGGATCTTTCTCTCTCTGACTCAGCCCTTCTTGGCTTCAAGGTAAACACTTGATTTGTTGGCTTTCACTGGATGGTAATAGTAGACTATTTTAGAAGACAGCATCAGGTGTGTCCTGGCAATTACAGATTCTGCCTACAGACCTTTGTTCATTGCTCCTTAGATTTGGATCTCAGGTCCTGTGCTTGATCTGAAATACCTTCTACTACCATGGCTACATGCCAGGTACTTCTCCTAGGAATGCAATTCTCTCACCCTCTGACTTTAAGACTTTTCTATCTCTTGCTGCCTATAATAGCTCTCTCTGTTTTTTTTCTCATTGCCTTTTTAAAACTTTTATTGAATGATTTTAAAAAACATTTCAAGACTTTGTCTATCTTTTGCTGCTTCTCTTAACTATCTGTTTTTCCTTATTGCCTTTATAAAACTTTTTAATTATCGAGTGATTTTTTTTTTAAAACACCTCCCTTGCCTCCTTTCAGGCATCCACCCAGAAGTTCTGTAGGTTTCAAAAGCATTGCCATCTTCTTCCCAAGTGTCTTATAATCCACATGGATACCATACATTCCTGTGTTGTGCTCTCTTTAATACCACTATAATACCAATTTAATGCAAATGTTACCTCCTGCGATAAAGAGAAGTCAAATTTATAGTATCATTCTAAATGTCCGTATTCCAAAATTTTACAGATTTCTGTAGCTCTACCACCAGTCATTTTCCACTGAAATTCCAATATGTGGATGCTCTAAGGTCCTTGAGGGTCTTAAATCTTCATAAGAATAGGAACCTGGAGGTTTTTGTTTGTTTTTCTTCTATATCATCAGTGCTCACTAGATTTCTACTCTTAGTAATAGTTCAACAAATAACTGTTAAAAAAATGACTGTATGTCTAGGGTCTCAGCTTCATGGATGGTCTCCAAAGCTAGAGAGAAGCTTGCGTGTGAGCATTCCTTGGCTCCCTGAGCTACATTGCCATCTACTGCTCACAGTTGGTGGCAAACAGATGAAGCTCTCCAACACCCCCCCACCCTACCCGCCCCCTCTCTCTGTGTCTGTCTCTCTCTCTCTCTCTCCCCCCCCCGGGTGTGTGTGTGTGTGTGTGTGTGTGTGTGTGTGTGTGTGTGAGTAGAAAGAGAGAGACAGAGAGATACCTTGTTGGCTTCTGCACATTTATCAACTTCTGTGTCTTTATGTTTCTGTGTTGTTTGGCTTTGTTTTTGTCTGATGAAAGTCTTTCCAGCCCCCACTGCCATCCCAAGGATTTCTTTCTTGGGTCTTTGTTCTCCAGTGATAGTATTGTGAAAATATAAATTTTACTGTGTTCTTTGAACAAAAGTCTTTAATCTATGTGAGTGGAGTGAAACACTGTTGAGAAATTTGGAAGTTCTTTGCTAAAACTGCCAACTAAAAATTAAACATTATTACTATTTTAATTTCTCACATTTAAATCCATCTCTTCTTCAAATTAAGGTGTTTTAAGTTTCTGTTAATTTTAGTGCCACTGTTCTGTCAGAAAGAGAAAAGATAAAATCATTTATGTGCTTTTTTTCAAAATCCCAACTTTACGTCAAAGTCTTAATTGAACATAACCTGATTTTCTTTCCTAATTATTAGTTGACTGGCTCCAGGTCCTTGTTAAATTGTATTGTCTCCTGTGTTTGCCTATCTGACCTTTTCAGATTCTCATGACTATTGGTATGATATTCTCCACCTTTGATCTCCTGTCAGACAGATGTCTTCCATTCTGTTCTCATTTTTTTTTAACGGCCAGTCTAAGACAATCACTAGAAAAATATTGCTCTGAAAGAGAATTTAAAACAAGTATCAGTATGGCTAAATAAATACTTAAATATTAAATTTTCAGTATATTCTATTTAGAGGACATATGTATGGGTGTGACTTTCCTTATTTTAAAAACAGTGCTTAGAAAGAGGATAATCAATATTTATTAAACACTGCAACTTTGATGGCATATAATACTTATAGAAAGGAAATGAGTAATGAATAATCTTCATATCTGAATTTTATTCAAAAGGTGAAACCTCTGTTTATAAGACTGAAAGCCTACAATTGTTTCATATTGATGATTTTACAGTGAATATGTTTAAGTGCCGTTAGTTTGCTAATTTTTTACTTTTAAAACAATATTCCTTGTAGATTTGAGCAAAAGACAGAAGATTTGGCTACTTACTTCTAAATAAGCCTGGGAAAGAATTAGTTATATTCTCTACCACCATTCCGTAACCTCTGCAAGACTGGAGGGCGGCACAGACATGATTTATATACAGCAAAACAATTTAAACTACATTCTGAACTGTCTTATGTACAGTTTTAGTCACATATTAGATCTGCATTAATACCAAAACCAAAACCAACAAAGTAACAGGAAACTATATTCTGAGAATATATCATAGGCTTAGAGAATCTGTCTCTCATAAATTCTGTGTTGTAATATTCATCTAATGGTTTTAAAGAATAAGTGGACTCTAAGAAGAGTCTATGAAGTAATGATTCTGCTCAGCTAATGCTCCTATGGCACTGTTATATATATATACATATATGTATATATATTTTAGTTTACATGTGTGCGTGCATATGTATCTATGTACCTATCTGTATTAACTTCTTTTAATCACATCACTTAAACCAGTAAACCCTGGCCACCCATTAGAATTACTTTTCAAAACACAGAGTTTGGGTCTTGTCTTGGAATAATTGAATCTAAATCACTAAATGTAGGATCCAGACATCAATATGTTAAAAATTCTCCATGATTCTAATGTGGATCCAGAGTTGAAGACCAGTGAACAAATAAGTAGGGAAACAACCCAACTCACTCCAAAGTATGTTGGTTTCTAGATTTCTGTGGCTGCAGGTTGGCAATTACTATACAGCATGAAGAAACTACAGAAGAAAGGGCATATGAGTAATTTTCAGCCCTAGAATTGGTTCTCTTACTGTTCATCTCATATCCACCCCTCATGAAAAGGACCATAAATACCTTCCTTCCATAAGTGCAGCAAAGGAAGCAAATTAGGAAATCATTCTCTTGTTACTTCCAATATGTGAGTATACCTTAGGCAAATTTCTTGGTCTCCATGGTAGATTCTAACGTGAGTATCCTCAGGCTTCACCCCTTGGGGAGATAAACATTTTGTTTGCAGAGATAGTTTATTTTTGGAGCAAATCAGAGAAGAGGTTTCCTTCCATATGAAACCAGAATCTAAACTTGAGGTGGACAACAGAAGTTTACCTTGAATAATCATGAAGGAGTTGTCTTAATTAGAAATGTCAATGCGTAATAGTCCCTCATTAATATAGTTGAATACAAAGATTTCTTCTATAACTAAAGGACTAAAGATTCTTTTACATACCTTCTTCTTTATATAGCTACTTATTTCTAAGTAAGTCTGGGAAAGAATTACATTCTCTATCACCATTTCCTAATCTCTGCAAGATTGGAGGGTGGCACACAATGGAATTAATATATCCTGGACTGTAGAATGTGAGAAGAGGTAATTTGAAAGGTAAAACAGTCTCATATTTAAACAGATTCTCCTTCTTTTTAGCATCTTGTGAAGTTGTACTCCCATTATCAGAACATGGATGTGGAAAGATAAAAATTGATTTTAATGAGAAAGTTCAATTTAAAGATTTGAAATTACTTGTTTCATGAAATTACATAAAATGAGGGAACCTATAGCTGGAGAAGACAGGGAATTCTCTAACCTTTTAAAACACTTTGCTATGTATTAATAATTACTTTCATTTTTCATTAGACTACATTGTGCTGTTATTATATTATTTTCTTTTTCCATAAATGTATGCCTTTCTATGATATATCTGAAAAGAGGTATTTAATTGAATACTAACCTTTGGTCAGGGCTCTAAACAATTACTGTCACCTTTGAGATAAGCATGTTTCTGGATCTTCAAGTTAGAAGATATGTGCCCTTTAAAATTATTAATATTTTTAGTTTTGATCTGAGCAAAAAAAGAATGAGCAAATTGAGCAAATCAGCTTATTTAAACTAGGTCCATAATGTCCACACATATTTTCTTCTGGATTAATGTTTTATCATTTCAGTTCAGCTCTAACTTGACTTTTATATAAACTTGGCTCACTTTTAAGGACAGATGATACTACAATTAGTTTCGGATGACCTTTGTATTTTCACCAAAAATGTATTAAACATCCTAACATGCCCCTTTTGAAGCAATTCCTATTTGTCAATGAGATTTTTTGCAGATAGGGGCTGTAACATTACAGAAACAGAAAATAGAGGAAAAAACTTTTGCCTTCAGGGAGTTTACCTTCAGCAGGTGATTATCAGCTTGAAGCTACTGTAGAGTAATAAGAGTTCTAACATTTTCCTTGTTGATGACAGCTTCAAAAGAAAATGTTCATTTTTGCATAAAATATTTGAATAAATTTTTGAGGTTTTTTTGTTAAATTGTGTAAAATGCTGTCTCTCTTAATTTTGCTATCAGAGTTATAGTCAATGGACAGCAGTAATTAATAGAGATATATGACTTAGGTCAGATAAGTTTAGGTTACATTTTGGCTAATGCCCATCACAAAACTCTGTAAACTTTTCCTCTTGCATTCTCAGAGGGGAAAACTTATGAGAGATAAAGAAGAGCAGAATTAGATGACTTCATGAGTATATGAGTACATAAATTGATTGCATTGGCATAGACAGTGGATCAGTTTCAAAGTTTAGGGCACTTGTCTTAAATTTAAATAATATTTTGGCGGCTTTTGCTTTACCATTCAGTAAAAAACATAAAAAGCTAATGTTAAATCCTATGATGAACAGTTTCCAAAGGAGATAACACTATTGAAATTAGAATTGATTTAAAAATAGCTTAACCAGTAGCAGATTTAGTGTTAGAATAAAGAACTGTTTACATTTTTATAAATTTAGGTTGATTATTTAGATTTTTTGGGATTATTTTCTAATAAGAAATAAAATATAGAGCAATATATTACTATTAACCTAATAAATTATAATAGTTAATAGATATTATTTATATCTGCTTATGACATTTATTCTAAAGCTAAATGTGTTTGTTATTTGAAGACAAACATTAAAATAATTATAAGAGTAGAGGAGATGAGTCAGGATATGTTTCTAATTTTCATATTATGTTAAATGGTTGACATATAAAATCATGCTGAATTTGCTAATAAAATTAGTAATAATGTGAGTATATTTAGGTATTAGAAACTCAAAAAAGGAAATACTTTAAAAGTAAATATACCTCTAGGACTTTTTATTTCTACTTAATTATTGGGACTTTTCTATGGTACTTTCCTTAAACACAAATAATAATTGTGATTCAGATGATCTCTAGGTTCCTTGGACATATAAGGTATGTACATTCTTGCTAGGAATACCACCTATTTTACCAAGTATTCAGGAACATTGCAATTTATTTGAGATTAAAAATATATGCCTGTGTGTCTATATGTTAAAAATAAGTTTACACGTATATTTAATTTCTGTATAAATCACATATACATATAAATGTATTTTTTATTCTTTATTGAGGATAAGGGAGCAAAACCATTTTTGGTGTACAATTTGTTGCTCAGGAGGAAACCTCTCCACACTGGAAAAAATTTTCCTTCAGCAAGCACCTGTCTTTCACCAAAGGAACAACTACTGTTGCTCCATCTTTAAAATCCAGTGTCTTAATCATTTACAAAACATGAATTCTCCTGATCTATTGTAATTTCTTGTAGGAAAAACTAAGATTTTATATGTGTGTGTGTGTGTGCATGTACATATACATATACACATATATATTCTCAATTATAAGTCATCTGATGTATTCATTATTTGGGAATAAATATTATTTAAGATTGTTCATATTAACAGAGAGAGAAGTTAACAAATCCTTATGATGGAGCTATAATTCATTATAACAGTTCTGAGTGTTCCTAAGAATAAATTGCTCCTGATATTTGTAGATATCTACACAGTTGAGGATCATCCAAATAAGAAGTAAGAGTATAAATGAAGTCTGTATTTACAAGTGTTCTGGGCTACTTTGCCAAAGTCACATTAATAATTTGTGCCTTGTTTTCTGTCCCCTCTCATCCATATATCACATTAAAAGTGACCTTTTTCCAGCTTTTAATCTATAGATTAGAGCTCAGATATAGTTGTAGGTATTGTATCTCAAATAAAAATCCACTCACAAATTATTAAATGTACATTATATATTTATAACCTAATTTATTTCTTAACATATGTGTTTCTAATGGTATTCTTGTAACTAAAAACCTTATATGTTATTGGAATATGATTTATACTGTTGATTTTAATGTATTTTATAGACTGTAATATCGATTTAGTTTGGGTGATAATTAAGTTATTGCACATTTATTAAAGTAATATACAAGTTATTAAACAAAAATTAATGTAAATACTTTTGCGAACATAATTATAAACCTCACATCCAACTGCTATGGGGTTTAATCCTTACCTTTTAGATAAAAACAACTGAGATTTAGAATTAGTTGGATAATCTTTACAAGGTTACATACATAAGAAGCAAGAGTGAGATTTAAATACAAATTTCCTTGACTTTTATAATCTGTGGCTTTAATTATATACCATATGGCCCTGTAGTATATTCTATATACGATACAAAGAAATATGACAATGGTTGTATGTTTTCAAGGAGTATAAACTATCTTTGAGAATTTAATTGTTGAAAAAATTTATTTTTATTATGCTATTATTGAAAACTAATTAAATAATTCATTAAAATAAGTGCATGGTTATGAGAGAGCCATTCAGGTTGCTGCTCAAATATAACCGTCTGAGAGTGGCTGTTTCAGCCTACCCCTTCTGAAATTGCTACATTCCAGGCAAAGAGATGACATTCAGGAATGTTTCAGAAAGGAATGCATAAATAAGTTTAAGATCCTGAACAAAAAGTCACTAGTGTAATTTTAATTTTTATGCCAATGAAAGCATTTTCATGTAGGTTAAAAATAACAAGTTTAGGTCAGGTGCATTGGCTCATGCCTGTATTCCCAGAACTTTGGGAGGCCAAGGTGTGTGGATCACCTGAGTTAAGGAGGTTGAGACGAGCCTGTCTCACCTGAGGAAACCCCATCTCTACTAAAAAATACAAAATTAGCCATGTGTGGTGGTGTGCACCTGTAATCCCAGCTAGTTGGGAAGCTGAGGTAAGAGAATCACTTGAACCCCAGAGGAGATGGTTGCAATGAGCTGAGATTGCACCATTTCATTCCAGCCTAGGCAAAAAGAGCAAAACTCCATCTCAAGAGTAAATAGACAAATAAATAATTTAAAAAATAACAAGTTTACTTGCTGTGGAAAGTATATATAGTTGCATATATTTTTTGTTACACTATAGTTTCTTACGTTCCCTTAATGGTTACATTTAGGCTAGCTAGTATTTTATTTTCACTATGCTGCCCCTGAATATCTTTAATGTGGACCAAATATGAATACTTTTTCAGTTAATTTGGGAAATCTTAATTTTAAAAGCTATATGAAAATAATCATAATGGATTTTCACAGATGTTCTATTACTATAACTTGATAGTTTAAAAATATTTTTGTCTTTAGAGAGTTGCGTTTTACTATAAGGAAATCATAAAATTTGCTATTTAAATTGATATTAAGGCAATTTCATTCATATCTTTAAAAGAGAAATTTCTGCATTATACAAAATAATAAAATGCTTCCTTGGTTTTTGGACATTATTTAATGTTTATTTACATTAAGACATAAAGTTGTTCATGCTTAATTGTCAATTTTTATAATTATATTCTTTGGTTTCTTTTATTGTGCATATGGTCTATAAAACTTGATTTATCTGTAGCTCTTACGTAACAAGGAATCAGTGTTTAAAGAAAATACTTATTTTGAAATAAGACCTAACATAATCATTTTTGAAATATGTCACGTTACTTTAATATTATAGTTTGTACATTTCCAAAAAAAATTTAAAAATAGAAAAAGCAAAGAGAATGTTACCAATTATTTCACCACTTATGTACAAATATTAACTTGTTAACACTAATGTAAACATACTATGATTTTCTTCAGTTTTTTCTACATAGTTTTCTGTGTTGTAATTTTTTTGAACAGCAACACCTGAACATGTGATTTTTTAACAGAATATTAAATTACAATAATTTTTTTACATTTGAGCAACAGTAATTTTATTAACATAATAATATCCAATGGATTTTAGATACATCGTTGTTTACCTGTAATTTATCCATTGAAATTATTAAACTCTTAGTTGAAATTTTGCTTGGTTCTTGAAATTAAGAAAAGCCATACATTTCCTTATCTTACAAAGCTTAACTTCTATGGATTAAGAGAGTCAGTAAACTAATAATGCTATAATATATGATAGATGATTATAAGAATTACAATGAAAACAGTAAAACAGAATAGAATTTGGAGGGGGATGATATGCATTTACATTATTCATGGCATAAGAAAGTTTCTATGTTTCTGATTTTACTTTTGCTGTTAGAAATAAAGAATCAAGAAACCAAACTTAAGGCAATTGAAGGGCCAAAAACATAATATACAAATATTTGAATAAATGAAAAATAAATGAGTTTAGTTATTCTAAGAAATTTGGACTTCATTCTAAAGGAAATGGAAAACAACTTGAATATATTTTCTTTATTGAATAATGTTAATGAATAGTAACAAAATAAAACAGAATAAATAAAGTAAAATTTTTTAGGGAAGAAATAAATATAAGTAACATAAAAATGGGAACTGAGACTGAGATAGACAAGCAAGAAGCATAAAATGAGCAAAATCTAGTTATTGATTTGAAATAAAAATAATTATAGTCATGAAATTATACTATTTTTTCAGTTTTTAGAAGACTGATATAAGAAATCTCTTATTCTCTGTGGATTTAATTAATACATTAATAAGATTATTAATATAGTTCTTAAAGTTGATGGATTTTGATTCTTAAAATGTGCTTATAGGTTATATGTTTCAGAAGCACTAGATTTTTTGTTAATGTTTTCATAGGTAATGTTAATTTAAAACAATTTAAAATTTTTAATTCCTGTATTTATTGTCACATTTTATTTCTTATTCGAATTATCTTTAATTATTTCTATTTTTTCTTTTTAGTACGCTTTAAAAAGTCAGTATAATTCTTTGTTTACTTGAATGTAAGTATTGATTGCCTTATCTTTCTATAGTATAATTCAAATATTTATGCTTTTATCTTTATTAGCTTATTTTTCTGCTTTTCTTTGGATATGTTTGTTCTCCTTTTAAATTCTGAAGATGGATAAGTAGCTCAAGTCTTTTATTTCTGTTATTTAAGAACACCATATTAGGGTATGCTATGGTTTGGAGATTGCTGTCCCACCAAACCTCATATTGATATTATCCCCATTGTGGTGGTATTGATAGGAAGGGCCGAGTGGGAGACATTTGATTCATGGTGGAGGATCTGTTATTAATATATTAATACCCTTGCTCAGACATGAGAGTCTTTTCACCCTCTTAGTTCCCAGGCGGCCTGGTTGTTAAGTAGGGCCTGGCACCTCTCCCCTCTCCAGCTTGCTTCCTCCTCGCAGTATGTTCCCTGCATATGCCCACTCAGCTTCACATTCCACCAAGAGTGGAAGCAGCCTGAGGCCCTCACTAGATGCATTTGCCAATCATGAACTTCTTCGCCATCAGATTCATGAGCTAAATAAACAATTTTTCTTTGTAAATTACCCACCCTCAGGTATTCCTTTATGGCAACACAAAACAAAGACAGGGTATATGTTTGTGACTTCACCTTAATGTAAATTTATGCATTCGTCTTATAATTATTTTATCATTATTTTTGAAGGAGTCAGTTTTATATTTTATTTGTATATTGATGGTTATTAAGGACATAAAACAGTTCAATATAATTCCCTTCTTTTAATTTTTTTCATTTTAATTATAGAAAATGTTAATATTGACACAAAAGCAGAGATTTAATACATCTACATGTCCTCAACTTCAGAAAGTACCTACTTATGGCCAATCTTACTTTATATTCTCACCCTCTACTTCTCCAAAATAATAATAATAATGATTATTATTTTTGAGACAAGGTCTCACTCTGTCATCTAGTGACAGTGGTGTGAGCTCAGTTCACTGCAACCTCTGCCTCCTGGGTTCAAACAATTGTCCTGCTTCAGCCTCCCCATTTGCTAGGAATACAGGTATGTGCCACCACGCCTGGCTAATTTTTGTATTTTTGGTAGAGACAGGGTTTCATCACATTGGCCAGGCTGGTCTCAAACTCCTGGCCTGAAATTATGTGGCCAAATCCAAAATTATTTTTAAGTGAATTTTGGAAACCATATAATTTTATTTATAAATTGGTAATGTTTGATGCATTTCTAATTCTGTATTAAGTTGTTCTTCCTCCATACCTTTGTAAATTTTACATTATTTTTGCTGAAGAAATCAACCAGTAAGTTCTTAGAAAATACCAATTTAGATTTTGCTGATTGCATTTCTTTTTTTTTTTTCTTCGAAAACACAAAGGCTCAATTTTATTCCTTTATAAGTATTTATTACACATTGTATTGGACTATTAAATTTTATTTTTTTTATTTATTTTTTTTCCCCATTTATTTTATTGCATTTTAGGTTTTGGGGTACATGTGAAGAACATGCAAAATTGTTGCATAGGAACACACGTGGCAGTGTGATTTGCTGCCTTCCTCCCCATTACCTACATCTGGCATTTCTCTCCTTGCTGTCTCTCCCCAGCTTCCCACCCCCCACCGTCCCTCCCCTATTTCCCCCCAACTGACCCCAGTGTGTAGTGCTCCCCTCCCTGTGTCCACGTGTTCTCGTTGTTCAACACCCGCCTATGAGTGAGAACATGCAGTATTTGATCTTCTGCTCTTCTGTCAGTTTGCTGAGAATGATGGTTTCCAGGTTCATCCATGTCCCTACAAAGGACCCTAACTCATCGTTTTTGATGGCTGCATAATATTCCATGGTGTATATGTGCCACATTTTCCCTATCCAGTCTATCATCGATGGGCATTTGGGTTGGTTCGAGGTCTTTGCTATTGTAAACAGTGCTGCAATGAACATTCGTGTACACGTGTCCTTATAGTAGAACGATTTGTAATCCTTTGGATATATACCCAGTAATGGGATTGCTGGGTCAAATGGAATTTCTATGTCTATGTCCTTGAGGAATCGCCACACTGTCTTCCACAATGGTTGAACTAATTTACACTCCCACCAACAGTGCAAAAGTGTTCCTATTTCTCCACATCCTCTCCAGCATCTGCTGTCTCCAGAGTTTTTAATGATCGCCATTCTAACCGGCATGAGATGGTATCTCAATGTAGTTTTGATTTGCATTTCTCTGATGACCAGTGATGATGAGCATTTTTTCATATGCTTGTTGGCCTCACGTATGTCTTCTTTTGTAAAGTGTCTGTTCATATCCTTTGCCCACTTTTGAATGCTGATTGCATTTCTAATCATATTTCTCTGCCCCCTGTTTTTTTCTTACATATTGAGAGGTAGATCTGGAAGTTTGATTTCACTGAAGTTCAAGCTTTTGGCAAAACCACTTTATAGATAGTGGGTCATAGTTACATGTGGAGTTAGACAGTCTCCCTCTCTCTCTTTTCTGTGATGCAAGTAATCATTGATGATTGTTGCCAATACCCATCACTTCATTAGGGATTACAAAACAATGATAGTCTAATTTTATTCTTCTTAGATGTGATGATTTTACAAAAAGGAACTTCTCTTCAACAATTGAGTTGACATAGGAATAATTTTATATAATAGATAAATACTAGATTCTCTACTTTTATTTGTCAGTTTTCGAAATACTGTGTTGGTACATTTGCATCTTCCAAGTGTGAATGAGGATTTTTGTTTTGTTTGTTTTTATCATTGAAAATTCATGTTGAAATATTTTTTGTTAAAATGGTTGAAATTGTTATTTCAGTTACTTTCAGTTATTATTTAATTATATTGTGAATATATCACAACATACTGTATTTTGTTATTTAAGAATAGAAAACAAAAAAATAAAGCAACATGTTTTTAAAGTGAATCAGAGATGGTAAGCAAGAAGATTCTGAAACATGTTAGATGTAGATAAAATGAGTAGATCATTTATATGCAGACATGGACAAGAAGAGATAGAATTAACATTTATTAAATATTCATGAAGCACTGGGTTTTTAGGATAGTTATATCATCCTTAAATCAGTCACCCATTGGTATCACCCATATGGCCCCATATCTTCTCTGAGATATATAGAAACAAGCCATGGCTTATTGCATAGCAAATTTTAGAAAATCTTACTACTGGTCGGGAATTTTTTCCTTTCATCTCTTCCATAAAATAAACATGTGTTTTGATTACTGGCATCTTCCTTCTCCTAAGCTACCTTGACCACATTCAATTGTTTCTTACAACCGGATTATAGCAGGGAAGGCTGATGCAAGAGAAAGTGAGGCAGTGGTACAGAAGGAAAGGAGGGAAGGAGGAAAGGAGAGAAGGAAGGAGGGAGAGATACTGTGGTTCTTCTGTCCACACTGCCATGACTGGATTAACCTATATTGCTTTGCTGATATTTGAAGTGGATTCAATAAACCATGTAGCTTGGGATCTCTGGTTCATTTGAGGCTATCTTAAGACTTTTAGGATAGAGTACCTGACAGTGCACTTGCCAGGTAATAGAGTCACAGTGATTTCCCACTGCAAGGGGAGCGCAAACCCAGGGATGAATTGTGGCTTTCATTGATCCCTTTGTTCATAAAACATAAATACAATGTATATTTTATGACTAAACTAGTATAAATATAATAATGTTATATTAAAATATAAAAGTTTTTTTTTCTTTTTTAGAAAATTAAAATAATTTTATGGACCCCCTAAGAATATGGCCGCCTCTAGGCACTGTGCCTACTGTGTTTTATAAATATGCTGGCCTTAGTCTGTCCTTCCTTTTCGCTATTTTTTTCATACTTTCATTTTTCTGATTTTTTAAAGAGCGTATAGAAATAGTAAAATAAAAAGTAAAAATCCTATTTCAACACGTAGCTATTTTTTACAGTGTTATATATACATACCTGTCTATCTACCTACCTATATATATGTATACACTTCCAGGCTATGCTTTCTTCTTATACTGGCACACACTATACTCGATGGTTTTATGCCATGATTCCTGTTCTTTACCCTGAACTTTTCATTAATAGTGTATTGTAGACATACACATTGTGGAGTTAATAACTTACAGATTAAGTGCGGTGGCTATCACGTGTATTTGTAGGATTATTATAGAATATTCAGTTGTGCTATAGGCAATAAGGAATAAAACAGTAATGAGGAAGAGAGAAATCATAGATAGCAAACAATTAGGTTGTGAGTTGTGTTGTCATAAAGTTCAAATGAGGTGATGTCTATTAAACTACTTATTAGACAGGAAATGCAATTTACATTTATTTCTATAGCTAATGGTAATATAAATTCAAAAATAAAAGATTTAAGGGTGCTATGGTTTGAATGCACCCCTGCCAAAATTTAGATGTTGCCAAAGTGATAGTATTAAGAGGTAGGACCTTTAAGAGGGATTAGGGCATGAGGGCTCCATGTTTTTCTATTGTAAATGGGAGTAAGCCCTTTTAAAAGAGGCTTCATGCTGCGTTTGGTTATATCTTTTCCTTCTACTTTCTGCTATATGAGAATGCATCAAGAAGGCCCTCATCAGATGCAGTACCTTGATCTTTGACTTCTCAGCCTCTAACGAATTTTTGTTTTCATACATTAATCACACTCAGCTATTCCATTATAGTAATACAAATGGACTAAGACAGGAGAAGTCCTTTAGACAGTCATACAACTAGCACCAAAACCCCTAGTTAAGAAAGACTAACACAGGAGACACAGCTTTAATAAAGTGTGAAAATTCTCTAGAGGTTGGTTCTGTTTGATGGCAGATTGAAAATATCAGCTGTGCAATGTTACTGCCAAAATTAAGCAAGTCAGCCAAGAAACAAATAGACAACATTCATAGGCCTCTATGTTCACAATGAAAATACTAATTAGAACATACCTCTGGCAATGGTCTAATTCAGGACACTGCTATATTTTTTTCTGTTACGATTATAATAGATTTTGAACTGATTTCACTTTATGACAGATATTAATCATCTAAGGTGGTTCTAGAAAAGATCAATCAGGAGTTTGGGTGCAGGTTGATTCATATCAAGTCATAGATGTCTAAGATAACTTAAAATATTAGTCTCAAGGAGACAAGATTTTCAAAAGATTTGATTTAACATATCATAGAAGTATCAGAATACACGATCTTGAGAGTTCATGAATTCCCATCACTGAGATTATCTAAATTTTGGCTCAATCTTGACTATATTATGTTAGACAACACAAAAGGACTGCAAAAAATACCAAAGTTCAATACCATCCCAGAAAAAAAAGTTAAATCAATTTCTGTGGCTGAGAGCTGGTGTTTCCTTAAAATATCCCAGATATTTTAACATATCAAGGTTGATAATCACTAATTGAACACATGAATTTGACCGGTGTGCAAGTGAATAACAGCATAATTAAGAACTGGATCTGTAGTCTTTGAAGCCATATTTGAACCTGAGATTTTATCATGTAGTAATTGTTACTTATAATTCATTTTCCTCATTGTCAGTGGCAATTGATAATACAGTAGTCCCCTTTTTATTCATAGTTTTGCTTTATGTGGTTTCAGTTACCCATAGTAAAGTACGATAAGATATTTTGTGTGAGAGAAAAAGCTTTTGTTACAGTATATTGTTATAATTGTTCTATTTTATCAGTTATTGTCATTAGTCTCTTAACAGCACTTATTTTGTAAACTAAACTTGATAATATTTCTGTATGTAAAGGGAAAAGAAAACATAGTATATATAGGCTTTGGTACTACATTGTCTGCAGTTTCGTGCATCGACTGGGGGTCTTGAACAGTGGCCTCCTCTGTCCCCAGGGGATATGTTTCAAAACACCCTTTCTTCCCCTGTGTGCTTCACTGCACCATCGGCTTGCTTCCCCTCTGCCTGGCTGCTTGCTCCTCCTTCCTCTGAACTCAATTTCTAATTTTTTTTTTATTTTTATTAGTGACAGTCACACTAATTTTCTCAATGTTATTGAAGAATAGCAAGAACACGCCTGTGTCTGGGACTTTAAGTTTATTCTTCCCTCCTACTCTGTTTCAGACAGATTTCCCTGGATATCTTCATGGCTCCTTCTCTCAATGTCTTTAGATTTCTCCTAAAATGCTAAATATCAGAAAGCATTTTCCTGATTATTCCATTTAGCTCATTCTGTTCCATATTTTTGCTTTATTTTTCTTCAGAGCACATATCAGCACTCTACAGTAAGCGTTTATTTGTATATATGTGTGCTATGTCTTGTCCAATACATTGTGCATGCCATAGTTCTGTATCAAGGCAGGGACTTTGTCCACTACCCGACTCATAGCCTCTAGAACAGTGCCCAGAACATGGCTGATACAAAACTAGTGTCTGTTGAATGAAGGAATGGATGAAGAAAAAGACATATATTTGCTTTCTCTTTGTGGTATTTTCTAAAAATGAAAAAAGTATTTTTTTCTTTGTAACATTCCAGATTTTAAGTATGATTACATGCAAAAATAGGAAATGTATTATTCTGACATTTCAACAGTTTCGAAAGTTGTGTACACCTATGTAAACCGACCTGAATTAAATGCTTCCGTATTACTTCCATAGATTAGTTTTGCCTTTTCCATAGACTAATTCCATAGACTAGTTTTGACTTTTTTTTTTTTTTTTTACTTGTTAATGGAATCATGCACTAGGTATTTTTTTTATTGGACTTTAGATTCTGAGGCACATGTGTAGATTATGCAAGATTGTTGTATAGGTAAATTCATGGCAAGGTGATTTGCTGCCTTCATCCCCCCATCGTCTATACCTGACATTTCTCCCCATGTTATCCCTCCCCTACAGCCCCCCAACAGACCCCAGTGTGTGATGCTCCCCTCTCTGTGTTCACCTGTTCTCATTGTTCAGCACCCACCTATGATTGAGAACATGTGGTGTTTGATTTTCTGTTGTTGTGTCAGTTTGCTGAGAATGATGGTTTCCAGGTTCATCCATGTCCCTACAAAGGACATGAAATTATCATTTTTTATGACTGCATAGTATTTCATGGTATATATGTGCCACATTTTCTTTGTCCAGTCTATCATAGATGGGCATTTGGGTTGGTTCCAGGTCTTTGCTATTATAAACAGTGCCACAATGAACATACGTGTGCATGTGTCTTTATAATAGAACAATTTGTAATCCTTGGGGTATATACCCAGTAATGGGATTGCTGGGTCAAATGGAGTTTATATTTCTAGATCCAGGATCTGTTGTCTCCAGATTTTTGAATGATCACCATTCTAACTGGAGTGAGACGGTATCTCAATGTGGTTTTGATTTGCATTTCTCTAATGACCCATGATGATGAGCATTTTTCATATGTTTGTTGGCTTCATATATGTCTTCTTTTGAAAAGTGTCTGTTCATATCCTTCACCCACTTTTGCATGGGTTTGTTTGTTTTTTTCTTGCAAATCCCTTTTAGTTTTTGCAGACTCTGGGTATTGGCCCTTTGTCAGATGGGTAGCTTGCAACAATTTTTTCCTGTTCTGTTGGTTGCCTGTTCAAGCGAATGATAGTTTCTTTTGCTGTACAGAAGCTCTGAAGTTTAATTAGATCCCATTTGTCTTTTTTGGATTTTGTTGCCATTGCTTTTGATGTTTTAGTAATGAAGTCCTTGCATATGCCTATGTCCTGGATGGTTTTACTTATGTTTTCTTCTAGGGTTTTTATGGTATTAGGTCTTTCTTTTAAGTCCTTAATCCATCTGGAGTAAATTTTAGTGTAAGGTGTCAGGAAGGGGTCCAGTTTATGTACAGCTTCTTTCTTTCAACATCATATTTTTTAGATTAATGTTTGTTGTTATATGTATCTGTAGTGCATTCGTTTTAATTACTGAGTTTTATTTGGTGTAACTATACATCATAGTTTATCCATAATTTTGTTAATATTTTAGCTGTTTCCAGTTTATGGCTATTATAAATAAGATTGCTATGAGTCTTGCTGTTCAAGTCTTTTAAGAGATCTATGTTTTCATTTCTCTTGAGTAATCAAGAGTGGAATTGATGGCTTTGAAATTCAGTGTACATTGAATTTTACAACAAAATCCTAAGCACTTAAGTGGTTTACCATTTTACATTCCCAGCAACAGTATATAAAGTTTCAGGTGGTCTACATCATCAGCAAAATTTGGTGCTCTGGGTCTTTTTAATTTTAGCAGTTCTAGTTGGTGTAGAATTGTAATTGGTTCTAGTTTTATTTGTCATTTCTCTGATAAATAATGATATTTGGGCACTATATCATGATTATTGGCATTTTTTGGTAGAATGTTTGTTACAGTGTTTATCTTCATTTTTATTTGGATTGTCTTTTTCATTATGTACTTATTGGTGTTTTTATATACTCTATCAGGCATTTGTCAGTTTACATGCTATAAATATATATTTAGTAATCTGTGGACTTTCTTAATGCTATTTTTAATAAGAAAATATTTTAAATATCATAACACAATTTATTATTATTTCTTATGCTTTTCTGCATTGCATGGGAAAAGTTTTTCTGGTCCAAACCACACCCAAAAAGGTTGTTATCTTCATAAAATGCTCCTGGGATGTTGACAGGGAGCTCATTAAATGGAGCGATTGACTTGAGGAGAGTACACAAATTAACCATCTTGCATCTTTCAATTCAAGAACATGGTATATATTTTCATTGATTATATTTTATTTATGTTTTTAAAAATTTGCCTCAAATATATTTCATATTTTTAGTATGGAAGTCTGGTATAGTCTTTATCAGACTTAACACTAAGTATTTGATGTGTTTTGGTGCTCTTTTCAGTGGTATGTTTTTAATACTGTTTTCTAGTTGTTTATTGCTGATATGGAAAAATATAATTAATTGTTATAATATCACAGCTTTTTCATATAACCTGGCTAGATTCACTTATTTGTTACAGAATGTTTTAGAAGATTCAGTAGGGTTTCCATGTGCATGATCATTATGTGGCAGGCTTTTAAAAACTCATTTTACCAAAAAAATTGGCAGGCTTTTTAAAAGTCATTTTACCATTATTACTTTTTCTTTCCTTAATTAACTGGCTAGTACTTGTGTTATAATTTTGGATGGATGTAATGGTAGACATCCTTGCCTTGTTCTTAATAAGAAAAGGAAAAGTTTAAATTGTAGACGATTATGCATGATGATAACTATAGTCTTGTGTGTTTTGGGTTTGTTTTGTTGTGTTGAAGTCTTCATCAGCTGAAGGGACTTTTCTTCCTTCCTCATTTGTTGGAATTTTATACCACGAATTGGAGTTCAATCTTATTGAATTCATTTTCTGCATTCATTTTTCTTCCTTCTATTAATATGTTGAATTGTACTGATTGATTTTATCAAGTTAAATGAGCCTTGCATTTCTGGTATAAACATTGTCTCAGTTTTACATTGCTGGATTCAGTTTGGTACTACAATATTAAGGATTTTTGTATCTTAGCTCTTGAGATACTGGAATGTAAATTTCTTTCCTCTGTTTATTTTATTTTCTTCTTTTCTACTGTTTTATTTATTTTAAAGGACTTTTGAGAATATTTCTACTTTGAAGAAGGATCTTAATAAAATTAAATTTGATTATTTAAACACAAATTGATTTTTGTGCATACTAATATTGAAAATCCTCTCATGCTTTGGAGAATTGTAATCTTTAGTCAATTATTAAGCTTCATGAAGTTAACTAAGCCTGGTCTGGTAGAAATATGTTTCTTCTTTTTTGAAACAGGGTGAAAGGATTTATAGATGCTGAGAGAAGTTATTTGAGGATATACGTGTATTGTGTGTGTAAGGTGGAATCAAAGAAGCGAGCATGATTCTTTGAGGAAAGCTAAGCTGTAGTTTTGTTCCTGATGTGGCCTTTATTCAGAAAATTCTCCAACATTAATATGAGAGTGAGGTTGGGGACTACATTACAGAAATATTGGAGATAATTTCCTACACTTGTAAGAAAAGACATATAGGAATGAATTATTCAATTTCTGAAGATATTCTGGAGTTCCCCCATTCTACAACATATCACTGAAATCCCCAATTTTCGCCTAAAACCAGGAAGGGATAATTACTCAGAAAGGCTTATGTTATAAATGGCATGGATTTGGGGTGAAAGAAATCAAAGGTTTGCTATTCTTTAGATATATGGTCTTGGCGTGGTGATTTATTTCTACATACTGCTATTTCTATTATAGAAAGAGAATTATGCTTACGAAAAAGAGTAATGTAAAAGTAGATAACATGTATAAAATTCCCTAAAGAAAACCTGGAACCTGCGTTTTGTAACTAAATAACACAAATTTAAATGGTGCCTGTCAAATATCAAACACACTTAATTTCATTTTCATAGCTTTAATGGTATGCTTGACATTTCTACCCTTCTAACTATTACACTTAACAGCTTCTAAAAGTTTTCTAGTTTCTCACAAGGGTTTTATTAACATGATGTAAATACATTTAGCATCTAGAAGTAAATTTTAAATTCTAATTCTTAGTTAACAGAACACCAAATATAGCTTTCAAAAAAAGTTTCAGTGCCTTATGTTTTGCTTTGGATAAAGTAAGATGTAATTATATTTTAAATTTTTCCATGAAAATTATTAACAAGATTTTTTAAGCCTAATTGGTCAGCCACTGTAAGCTTTTCTTACGGTGGTCTTAGGAAATGTTATATCTTTAAGAGTGGGATAAGTAACTCTACAAGTTTCCTTTTTAAGCTCAAATTCAAGTAGCTAGTGCTCTACTTACTTTGTTCTGATTATTGCTCTCCAGGATTTCCAGTCCTTAAAAACTGTTACTACTTAGTTTTTGTACTTATCAAAAATAATTTCTTTTTTCTATTGAACTCCAAAAATGTGTCATTTTTTAACTATAAAGGAAAGATAACTGTTTTGAAGATAAAACTAATCACATTAGGTCTTCAACAATCTCTTTTCCATTCCACAGTTACATTTTATATCTTCAAAAGGTCTAATCCAGTTCAAGGAAAAGGAAAAGATGTATGAAATCAGTGTGATTCCCCAAGGCAAACCCAGGGAGAGTCTTATATTTATTTCTCTTAGTAAACGTATGGCTGCTGTCTAAGCCAAAATTAAAAGCATAAATAACAAGTAGAAATGGACCAAAAAGCTAGATAATTTGACTTCACGATTAGATTTACATGTTGGATCATCAAAAATTTTCCCATCCCAGGCCTTAATTTATGAATGCCATCTTCAGTTTAAGCCTTTCCATCCTTTCTTCTTCCTCAGCCTTCCGCATTAAGGTACCTTGACTTTCCTCTGACATATAAATTCTCCTCTGACAATAATATAAATAGAAAGGAACATTTATTAAATTTCTTCTCGTAAAATCTTCACTTGTATGTACCTTTCTCGCCTTCCTGAAGTACATTCTGCAAAAACCATCGTTAGCATTAATGATGAGAAAAACAAAGAGCTATGTATTTAGTCTCGCATGCATCCTTATGAAAAACAAAATTTAACAATGTCTTTCCAAAATTGACATGGTGTTATGGCTTGAATGTATCTCCCCAAATATGTGTTATAAACTTAAGCCCAAGTGCAACAGAGTTGAGAAGTGGCACATTTAAGAGTTAATTAGGTCAAAAGGGCTCTGCTTTCATAAATGGATTAATGCTGTTATCAAAGGAGTTGGTTCCTGCTAAAATGATATGTGCTCCCCTTTCTTTTCTCTCTTGTGTACTTTCTTGCCCTTCTGCCATCTAACATGACACATGTGACACCGCGTGAAGGCCCTCATCAAATGCCATCCCCTTGACCTAAACTTCATTGACCCCATAACCATAAGAAATAGATTTTTGTTCATTACAAAGTACCCAGCATGTGTATTCTGTTATAGCAGCACAAAACAGACTACAATATATATTAAACTTTTCCTATGAGTTAGGGACAATGATAAGTGCTTTAAATTGATTTTAAATCACCTACTTTAACTATATACACACATCATAATATGAATAGTTTATTGTAAATTATTTGGTATGTACCTGTGCTGCTTGTGGGGTTTAAAAGGACCATACAATCTTTCCAATATCTAGTTTTCATCATTTTTTCCCCGAGATTATTCAAAAAACTCTCTTCTTTAGTAAGACACTGCTTTTTCTTCTGTCAAAACAATATTGATGTTCTATGTCAAATTTCTAGGTGTTTCAGACATCGGAATGGAAGATTATTCTCTCTAAATAGGTCATTATTGCTGACAAAAATATGAAAATTAAAATTTGTTACTAAAATTATTTTCTTAAGCAATTGAAAAAACTCCTTTATATGATCTCTCTGACATTTGCTATTTATTTCATCCTTTCTGTTTCCTTTCTCCTCATTCTCCTTCTCTATTTCTCTTTTCCTCTTCAGCCTTTCATTTGGGCATTAGAACTTTTGAGTTCTAGTTTCTGCTAAATTGAGTTAGAGCACTGTAACCTTTGGCATGTCACAAAATGTACTTTTGATTCTAAATTTCTGTCTTTGAAAATGATGTTATAAAAATAGATAATGTATAATCTTACTTTTAGACTTAAAGTTACATTATTCAAGGACATAATGAAGTACCATCTGGGGTTATGTAACATGAGCAATGATAAGTTTCAAATGAAGATTTCTGAAAGTACGTTTGCTTGAAATGCTGCATTTTAATTTGAGCTAAAAGGTTACATTAACCACATGCTATACATGTCTTAGGTTTTTTTTTTTTTTTTGAACACTAATGATACCAGGTTAGAAAAGTTTTATTTATTGTAAGGAGAAAAGTAAAATATAATGGAAATTCAAGAAGAGGGACTTTATAGGGTCAACCCTAATGAGACTTGGATAGGATATTAATGGTAAACTGAGTTGTACTGGCGACTCAGCCACAGCAATCTCAGCATTTGTACCCTACCATGGACTTGTCTCAAGTATACCACGTGAGCTCTTCATAATTGATTTTTTTCCCTCTGCTTACATATACTTTGTGTTCTCTATGCCTTTAATGTGTACATGGCTTTAGCTCTCCATGACCCTTAATTTACATCTAGACACACTTAACACTGACTCTCATTGCCAGTCATTTCACTTGTTTTCTCCCAGTCCAGATGAATGACAGCAAATCCGATAATGCTCCCTCATCTTTTCAAACTAAGCTTTTTTGAACAGGACCAAACCTTGCCCCAGTTAGCAGTCATAGAGGCTGCAGTTAGGTCCATGTATTAAAAAATATGACAATGAACACCATACCTTTTAGCAAGGAACGTGGGTTTCATACTTCCTCTTAAAGTAGATATGAGCAGGCAGGTAACATAAGCATATTTTGCACACCATCATCTTGGCATAAGATTATGACAACAACTGCGTAGTTGGGCATAGGTACAACTATAAGAAGCATTAACATGCTGCTTAAAGGAAAATCATCTTATAGGAAGTTTAGAGCCATACTAAACAGGAAATTTTGAGGTTATTTAATATGTATCTCTTATCTTAAATGAAGGTAGACACTGACTTACCTTAACTAAGGAAGCTACTGTAAAGGAAATGTTACAATATTATAAATTGTTAAGGGCTTATATGAAAGCAAAGGCTAATAGTAATATTTAAGTCAAGAAATTTTTGTTACTTTTTTAGAAATTATTTTTTTACTAACTACCTCCCTTCTGTTTTCCCTCCATAATAAAAGTACATGTTTGAAAATTGAAACCTATAAACTGGCTTTGACAGAGGAGAAAAGACACATTTGAAGAGAAAAATGAATTTCCTGTAGTTGGGTTTCTATGCTAGCAGTGATGACTGTGTCAAAATTATCTTATGGAAATAATGCAACATATATATAAAGTATTCTGCAACAGCTGCTAACAGTAATTATTTTATGTTAATATTTTGTTTATAAATGGGGCCTTTTAACTGGTTTGAGACAATAACCAATTTTTATTATATTTAAAATTATCCCATAAAGTATATACTATACCATAAAATACTAGAATTTAGAGAAAATTTATAACTCATTAATCTGAGGAATTTTTTTTAGTACATGCAGTGCATAAAGACATGTATTATTTATCTAAGTTGCTATCTTATTTGCATTTTCATTAAACTATATAGACTATACCACTGTAACGTGAGTAGAATTTTAACCTTATTCTGCATTATACACGCACAGCCGATTGCTTGTGTTTAAAAATCAGTGATTACTAGGAGATACTATAAATGTATGCAAACATGTAATTTAACTTGCACATACATGTGTATGCCCTTAAGTAAGGACAAAATGCATGAAAATAAAACACCTAATATCTGATTTATCTGTTTTTATTTGAAGAAATCTTTCCATACAAATGAATTTTCCAGATAAATAAAGCATTCTCTTAAGAGTTGAAACCCTTTCAGAAATGTTGTTTAAAATATATTACAACTTTTTTCTTTTGAAACCAGATACAATAAATATATTTTTAATATTGATGAACCAAAGAAATGCTTTTTTTTTTTTTTTTTTTTTTTTTTTTTTTTTTTTTTCCAGGCTGGAATGCAGTGGCATGGTCTTGGCTCACTGCAACCTCCGCCTCCCAGGTTCAAGCAATTCCCCTGCCTCAGCCTCCTGAGTAGCTGGGACTACAGGCATTGGCCATGACACCTCACTAGTTATCTTTTGTATTTTAGTAGAGATGGAGTTTCACCATGTTGTCCAGGATGGTCTCGGTCTCCTCACCTCTGCCTATCTTGGCCTCCTGAAAAAAATACAATTTATAAGCTCTTAAAAGTGTAAGGATTTCTAAAAATAAAGACAACTAATGCTTATTTTTATGTAGATAATTTTATGGCTCTAACCTGTTGTAAAGAGGTAAAAAGAGGAAATGGCTCCCTTTCAATGGTGTTTGTCATCTTCTAGTTTGTTTCTCCAAGTTTACTTAGTAAGCAAATATTTATTAATGTTTATGAATAGGTACTTGAATTATAGAGATGAAGAAATAGGAAGAGGTTTGTTAAGGAAGAAGATGCAATAAACTGAGGATTAAAGTGAATAAAGATGAATTCCAGTATGACTAGGAATTGTATTATGCTATTGATATGATTTGGCTGTGTTGCCACCCAAATCTGATCATGAATTGCAGTTCTCATAATCCCCATGTGTCATGGGAGGGCCTACTGAGAGGTAATTGAATCATGGGGATATCAATAATTGGCACAATGGAAAGGTGTAGTCACATTGTGAAATGTTAGAATTTAGATCTTTGTAAAATTTTACCTATGATTATGGTAAAGAGAAAAGGAATATGTGTCCAAAACTCATAAAAATGTCTGAGTTTCCCATCAATGTTTACATCACTAAGGTTTATTTTTATTAAAACCGTATCTCCATAGGAACACATTAATACCTATTTTAAAATTAAATGTCTTCTCAACAGAACAAAAAACACCTATGTGTATGTAATTGCAGACATTTTGAAACTTAAAATTTTAATATTGCAGTAATTATTCAGAATTCTTAATTAGAGCTACCTGTCCACTTGCAGACTGATGGGTACAGGACAATAGTTTTGAATTATTTTTTTCATAATTGGTTCTTTGAAAAATTTCTATTTACTATATCCCCTTCTAATTAGTAGAATTATTTTAATAACTAGCTAGCTGATACTATGGCTAAAATCTATGCTATTGATACCTGTTTTTCTTTGTGTAAATCTAAATAGGTTCTCTGAAAAGTTGCATCAACCAACAACACGAAAAACCAGAATGAAACACATAAATGTCTTGAGCTTTAGTATCAATGTGAACAATTGTCTAATACAGCCCTACAAAGTAGTGCTGAGATGTACATATACATAATTTCAAAATAATTAATATAATTGTATGCAGTGCATCAGTCAGAGACAATATCATAAGAGGAACCCACTTAGTAGTCCTGGAAATGTTCAGCTTTTGTACTGAGAAATAAATATTTTTTCTGTAATATTTTTCTGTGATGGAAAGTGGGAGCAAAAATTATCTTCAAGTCCTCAAATTGAGATGGCCATTTAAAGGCAATTTTACAGTAATAATAAATAGGAAAAACCTATTAACATCTGATTTACTAGAGTGGTCAGGATTTGTAGCATGGTTTATTGCAGTTCTCTTAGCACATAAGGCATGCATATTGTTTTCAATTTCCTTATACTCCCAGCTGAGTAGTAAAACTATTCGAAGTAGTATATTAGTAACAGTAATAGAGTAAAAGCTGGAGGGGTTTCTGAAATATCTTGAGAAATTTATTTCTACTTCTGTTGCAACAACCACTCAAGGCATAAAGTTCTTAATATGGCACTTATACACTTCAAGGATCATTTAAAATAAAATCTAAAACAATAAAACATTAGCATCATTGCAAAGCAGAAAATTCCGTTAAAAATCTATACTGCTGTATATTTAGACGTTTGTATGTATCACCCTCCCTGCCACAACCACCTTCCTTTTGTCTAGAATGGAAATATTTTATTTAAATCAGAAGGAATGAACAGTGAAGATATTAAATGTGATTTTTTATTTAATTTATATTTAAAGGCTTTAATTCATTAATGTTCTAGTTTAAACTGGGTCCTTAACAAGAGTGATCTGAGAGCTTTATTCCATACTAAAAGACAGTTTACTTACTGTTTATCCTGTTAGCCTGACCTTTGAGCTCTCCACTGTCCCACACAGATCTGAGGAAGCAGCTGAACTTAATAGATACGGCAGTGGGTCAAGATAAAAAAGATTATGTATTCTTCTACTGTCATAGAACAGTGTGGGGATATAGATAATTTACTTGATTTGTCCCTGATACAGGTTTTGAAACGATTAATTCTGGGTTAAGGAAGCCCTGAAATAATATGATTGAAGCATTCTAAGGACCAAATTGGAAAATTAAAGCTTTATTTAGCTACCATATTAGTTTTTATTGGTATACATCTGAGCTAAGATCTGCTGGGTTCAGGATTATCACTGTTGTACGTGACAGACCTATACTTTCATTTTTAATGTTGACATTGTAGTATGAAAAATTGACAGACATATAAGTGGAAACAAATATAAAGTCCTCTGTTTATTTTGATAAAGGAAGCAGGTAAGAACTGAGGTAGTGATTAATGGGAGTTACACATTTGTAGCTATCGAGGTCACAGAAGGCATCTTAGAATAGAGACATTGCATTTCAAATAAAATATGAGAAGGACTATAGCCATTAAAGTAACAGAGAAAAAGTAGTTAAAAACAATGAAACAAAGCAAGAACAATAAAAGTTCTAAGTCAAGAAATGTTTAGGTTATAGAAATAAAAGTGATTTGACTGCAGTATAATTAGAACAGTACACATGGAATCATGTGCTGAGAAGTTGAAAAGGGAGACAAGGCAACCTCGTGGAAGGACCTTGTAGGTCTAGAATCTTTGATTTTAGTATAAATGCAGTGGGAAGCCACTGGAGTGTTTTGACCAAGTAAGTAATGTGATTTTACGCACATCGTTTGGTCAGTGGACTGTCAGAGGTAGCAGTGGACTCAAGAAGACCACCTCAGAGCTACTTGCAGGTTTTGGGGTGACTGATAATAGTATCTTGACCCACATAATATAGTAAAGATGAGTCAGAGAGAGGTAAACATTGAATGCATATTTTGGAGGTAAAACCTGTATGACCAACTGGTTCATTTCCTGGAGGATAGAAATGTAAAGAAAAGAATCGTGTGATTCCCTAAGTCTCTGGCTCAAACAACAGGTGGGGGCATGATGATGCCCTTTATTTAGATGGAAAAAATGGACAAGGGGAAAATCATGGAGAGCCTAGTATGGTTTTTTTCCCCCATAGGTTATTGTGGAACAGGTTGTCTTTGTTTACATTAGTAAGTTTTTAGTGGTGATTTGTGAGATTTTTGGCACAACCATCACCTAAGCAGTATATACTGCACCCCATTTATAGTCTTCTAACCCTCACCCCCTTCCTACCTTTTCCTCTGAGTCCCCAAATTCCTTTGTGTGATTCTTATGACTTTGCATCCTCATAGCTTAGCTCCCACATACGAGTGACAACAACATATGATGTTTGGCTTTCCATTTCTGAGTTACTTAATTTAGAATAATATTTTCCAATCTCATCCAGGTTTCTACAAATGCCATTAATTCATTCCTTTTTATGGCTGAGTAGTATTACATCATGTATGTATATACCACAGTTTCTTTATCTACTCGTTGACCTAGGGGCATTTGGGTTGGTTCCACAGTTTTGCAATTGTGAATTGTGCTACCATAAACGTGTGTGCAAGTAGATTTTTCTTATGATTACTTCCTTTTCTCTGGGTAGATATCCAGTAGTGGGATTGCTGGATCAAATGATATTTCTACTTGTAGTTCTTTAAGAAATCTTCACGCTGTTTTTTTATGGTGGCCATGCTAGTTTACATTCCCACCAGCAGTGAAGAATTATTCCCTGTTCATCACATCCATACCAACATCTCTTATTTTTTGATTATGGCCATTTTTGCAAGAGTAAGGTAAGTATTACATTGTGGTTTTGATTTGCATTTCCCTTATCATTAGTGATGTTGGGCATTTTTTTCATACGTTTGTCAGCCATTTGTATATCTTCTTTTGAGAATTGTCTATTCATGTCTTTTGACCACTTTTTGATGAGTACACAAATCAGTTGATCTCCTATACACCAACAGCAACCAAGGTGAGAACCAAAGCAAGAATTCAACCCCTTTAACAATAGCTACAAAAAATAAAATACTCAGGAATGTATCTAACCAAGGAGGTGAGATACCCCTACAAGGAAAACTACAAGACACTGCTGAAAGGAATCATAGATGACACAAACAAACAGAACTGCATCCCATGTTCATGAATGGGTAGAATCAATATTGTGAAAATGACTGTTACCCTTTGGTTCTGTGTCCTCACCCAAATCTCATCTCGTAGCTCCCATAATTCCTATGTGTTGTGGAACGGACCGGAGGTAACTATACCATGGGGCAAGTCTTTCTCCTCCTGTTTTCATGATAGTGAATAAGTCTCAGGAGATCCCATTGTTTTAAAAAGAGGAGTTCCCCTGAACAAGCTTTCTCCCTTTGCCTGCTTTCATTCATGTAGGATGTGACTTGCTCCTCCTTGTCTTCCACCATTATTGCAAGGCTTCCCCAGCCATATGGAACTGTAAGTCCAATTAAGCCTATTTCTTTTATGAATTGCCCAGTCTTGTGCATGTCATCATCAGTAGCATGATAACAGACTAATACAATGACCACATTGCCAAAAGCAGTTTACAAATTCAATGTAATTCCCATCAAAATACCACCAACATTCTTTGTAGAACTAGAAAAAACAATCCAAAAATTTATATGCATCAAAAGAAAGCCTGCAGAGCCAAATCAAGATTAAGCAAAAAGAGCAAATCTAGAGGCATCAAATTATCTGATTGCAAATTTCTATAAGGCCATAGTCACCAAAACAGCATGGTATTGTAAAAATTGACAGATAGACCAATAGAACAGAATAGAGAACTCAGAAATAAACCCAAATACTTACAGCCAACTGATCTTTGACAAAGCTAACAAAAACGTAAAATAGGGAAAGGACACCCTCTTCAACCAGTCGTGCTGGGATAACTGGCAAGCCACAGGTAGGAGAATGAAACTGGATCCTCATCTCTCACCTTATACAAAAATCTACTCAAGATGGATCAAGGCCTTAAATCTGAGACCTGAAACTATAAAAATTCTAGAAGATAATATCAGAAAATCCTTTCTAGACATTGACTTGGTCAATGATTTCATGACCAACAACCCAAAAGCAAATGCAATAAATCAAAGATAAATAGTCGGAACTTAAACTCAAGAGCCTTTGCACAGCTAAAGGAACAGTCAACAGAGTAAACAGACAACCCACAGAGTGGGAGAAATTTTCACAATCTATACATCTGACAAAGGACTAATATCCAGAATCTAGTACATGTTTTAAGGATTCTTTTTCAATCCCCAAACTTTCTCTGAAATATAAGTATAGCCAAGTGGTTAAGAGTGGAGATACTGTGAGTCAGGAAAAAACTCTTAGAATCCTTTTGTTGCCTTCAACAATTTACTACATTTTCTGAGACTCAATTTTCTCATCTGTCATACAGGAAATATAATAATACACCTACCTCCTGGGATTGTTTTAAGAAAGTGCTTGTTGGATTAGATAATCTGAATAAGTATTAGCTATTAGTGTCAGAGACAAACTATGGTGTCTGAAATGCCAACGTCATTTTTTTTCCTCCTGTGGTTGCAGTCACTGGTTTGTACTGTGCAGTTTGTTTGCAGGTACTATGATATTTGAAAATTATTTCTGTAGCAGGTGTGAAATCCTTTACATGTCTGTCCAGAAGGTTTGACAGCTCCAGCAAGCTGGGGGAGAAAGAGAAATGTTTATCTGTTCAAGTGTCATTAGTACACATTCATCTCACTGATAAATATGCCAGTGGAGTATTAAGAGCTGCAGGAATGCTAGTGAACTTTGCCATGTATTTCCCCTATAACTAACTTATTTTAGAACTTGATCTAGTTTAGAAAAGCAAGAAATTCTATTTTCCTTTTTTCTTAAAATGCATTTTAATCAATAGGGCTTTTATGAAATTTGCTAACATTTGTGTTTGCATTCAGCAAAATTCACTTTTTCATATATATAGTTTCACAATTTCAAACAAATAAATACAGTTGTGTAAGTGGCCTGATAGTCAAGAAATGGAATGCCATTATTGCCCCCAAAATTCTTTCTTAACCAAACCCTAACAAAAATTGATTTGTTTCTTGTTCTAAAATTTTGCCTTTCCCAGAATGTCATATAAATGGAGTCATTCAGTAGCTACTCTGATTCACCCATGTTATTGCATATATCAATAGTTCCTTTTTGATTTCTGCTAGTATTTCATTAGTTTGGATATATTAGTCAGCAGTTAAAGAATAATTGGATTGCTTCCAGATTTGGCAATGATGATTAAAGCTTCTATAGACATAACTTTTCATTTCTGCTGGACAATATCTAGAGTGGGAATGCTGGATTACATGGCAAGTGTATATTTAACTCTGGAAAACAGTTTGACAGTTTCTTATAAAGTGGTTGTACCATTTTGCATTCTCACCAGCAATGCAGGACAATTCCGGTTCTTCCCTATCTTCACCAGCCCTTGATATTGTCAGCCATTTGTTTAGCCATCATAGTAAGCGTAAAGTTGTATCTTGTGTGCTTATAGCTAGCATTTCACTAATGACTAAAGTTATTGAGTCTTAATGTTCTTCTCTGCCATCTGTATATTTTCTTTGGTACAGCTTTGGGCAATCTATGTCAATGCTGACTTCTAGCTTTGGTTTTACACCCTTTCTCAATGCACACACCCCACACACCCCATACCTGACTGCTGCTTACCATAGTACTTAAATTTCTGCATTTTTCTGTTTTGCTGAACCAGTTACCACTTTTTCCATTTCAGTTTCCAAAAATGTGTTGACATCTCCTACTCAGAAAGAGTTACATATACACATGTGTGTTTGATCTGCTGAGTTTAACTGAAAAGTGTTTTTTTTTTTTTTTTTCTAATTAAGTTGTTAGTAGAGCATAGTAATGAGATAGAGAAGAGACTGCAGGCTGGGCATGGTGGCTCACGCCTGTAATTCCAGCACTTTAGGAGGCTGAAGTGGGTGGATCACCTAAGGTCAGGAGTTTGAGACCAGCCCGACCAGCATGGAGAAACCCCATCTCTACTAAAAATACAAAATTAGCCAGGTATGGTGGTACATGCCTGTAATTTCAACTACATGGGAGGTGGAGGCAGGAAAATCCCTTGAACCCAGGCTGTAGAGGACACATGAGCTGAGATAGCACCGTTGTACTCTAGCCTGGGCAACAAGAGTGAAACTCTGTCTCAAAAAAAAAAAAAAAAAAAAAAGAGACTGCATCATAACCCAGTTAGAGACAGTGGAGAGCACACATCTGATACCTTTTTCCTGGACGTACAGACATAAGTGGGAAACACTTTGCAAGGAGATTTAGACTTGGTCATTCAGAGGGTGACAGCTTAGTTCACTGTTTCTTGAACAATGAAAGTTAAGTAGAATAACACATTAAAAAGCTTAAACTCTAGAATTATGTGACTAGGCTCAAATTCCATCTGTGCTGTTTGCTAGGTGACTGAGGTTGTGCAAGATTGTTAATTGGCTGAGCTTTGGCTTATTCAGCCATAAAATAGGAATTAAGATAGTCCTAAATTTATAGAATTACTGTAAATACTAACAAAATGAGCATAAAAAACTTAAAAGAATGCCTGGGCTATGTAAAGTATTCAATATTTTATAGTGATCATAATTAATTACTATTAAGAATAATTTTTAATGTGTGTTTTCTGTGTTTGCTGGATGGTGATAGTAAGACAAATAGCACAAAAGTTTGATTCAATACAATAACATTTAAAAACTTTCAAATTTTACTATTTAGGTCAAATAAAAGAAATCCAGGTCATGACTTTAATGTCCAAAATGCGTATGAAGTAATAAAAATTTCAACATCATTTTGGATTATTTGTATAAAAAAGTTAAACACATACTTTTAAAATAAGGCTTAAAGATGTGATTAAAATAACTCTTTGAGAATAAGAATGAGCATCATACTCAATGAAAAATTAGAATCATCTTAAAATCAGGAACAAAAAAAATTCTTATCATATAACAGAGTGTTCTGAAAATTAAGTTATTTAAATATTTAGGAGAAAGAAGATTTGTAAGAATTGGAAGAAAGTAAATTTTGTTTTTGTATTACATAATTACTTGTGAAAGAAACTTCAAGAATTTAATAATGGATGTTGGAGAGGATGTGGAGAAATAGGAATACTTTTATACTATTGGTGGGAGTATAAATTAGTTCAACCATTTTGGAACACAGTGTGGCAATTCCTCAAGGATCTAGAAATAGAAATACCATTTGACCCAGCAATCCCCTTACTGGGTATATACCCAAAGGATTATAAATTGTTCTATTATAAAGACACATGCACATGTATGTTCACTGCAGCGCTGTTTACAATAGCAGACTGGGAACCAACCCAACTGCCCATCAAGGATAGACTGGATAAAGAAAATGTGGCACATATACACCATGAAATACTATGCAGCCATAAAAAAGGATGAGTTCATGTCCCTTGCAGAGACATCATGGATGAAGCTGGAAAAAATCATTCTCAGCAAACTGACACAGGAACAGAAAACCAAACACTGCATGTTCTCACTAATAAGTGGGTGCTGAATAATGAAAACACTTGGACACAGGGAGGGGAACATCGCATACTGGGGTCTCTTGGGGGGTGAGGGGCTAGGAGAGGGATAGCAGGGGGTGGGGAGATTGGAGAGGGATAACATTAGGAGAAATACCTAATGTAAGTGACAGAGGGGATGGAGGCAGCAAACAACCAAGTCATATGCATCTATGTAGCAATCCGGCAGGATCTGCACATGTACCCCAGAACTTAAAGTAAAAAAATAAAAAAACTATTATAATAGAATCCAAGAAATTTGGTAATTGAAAAATACATATATCTTCCAAATATGAGAATAACTAGTTTAAAAGTTGAGTTGTTAAAATTGAGATACTTTTCACAATGTTAATAAAATTTAAAACTAATAGCATCAGAGTTTATAAAAAAAAAGTGATAGCAAGTGGTTAAGGACAAGATTTTGGCATTGTATGCAAATCAGATTGAAGCTCAAATTATACCACCAAGAGTTCCCATTTATTAATGTTCTCTCTGAGGCAGATGCTATCATAAGCCCTTACTATGTAAATAATTTAATCTTCTAAACAACTCTGAGCTGGGCAATAAAATACCTGTTTTACAGATAAGGAAATTGAAGTCTATTAAAATTAAAAATAATTTTTCTAAAATCACAGCTAGTAACTCGTGGAGCCTAGACACAAATACAGGCATATTTTGTTTTATTAGACTTCACTTTATTGCACTTCACAGATATTTTACTTTTCAAAATGGAAGGTTCTTGGCAATCCTGCATCAAGTAAGTGTATTGGCAAAGTTTTTCTAGCAGCATGTGCTCACTTTGCGTCTGTTTCACATTTTGGTAAATTTTAAATATTTCCAACTTTTTCATTATTTTTATATTGGTTATGGTGATCTGTTATCAGTGATCTTTGATGGTACTAATGTAATTGTTTTAGAATGTCACGAACCACGCTCACATAAAATGGCAAATTTAATCAATAAACGTCATGCATGTTTTGACTGCCCCCTACCAGTTATTACCCTGTCTCCCTCTCCTCAGGCCTCCTTTTTCCCTCAGATATAATAATATTGAAATTAGACAAATGAATAACCCTTCAGTGGCCTCTAAGTGTCCAAGTGGAAGAAAGAGTTGTACATCTCTAACTTGAAATCAAAAACTATAAATCAGGAAGTTTAGTGAGGAAGGTAAGTCAAAAGGCAAATAGGTTGAAAGCCAGGCCTCTTATACCAGTTAGCAAAATTGTGAATGCACATGAAAAGTTCTTGAAGAAAATTAAAAGTGCTATGCCAGTAAGCACGTAGATGATAAGAAAGTGATGCTGAGGAAGTTTTAGTGGTCTAGCTATACCAAATTGGTCACCACATTGCTTGCAGCCAAAGCCAAATCCATATCAAGTCCTTAACTCTTCAATCTATGAAGACTGAGAAAGGCGAGGAAGCTGCACGTGAAAAGTGTGAAGCTAGCAGAAGTTAGTTCATGAGGTTTAAGGAAAGAAGCCATCTCTGTAAGGTAAAGGTACATGGTAAAGCAGCAATGGCCGATGTAGTAGCTGCAGGGGATCATCTGAGAAGATCTAGCTAAGACTGTTAATGAAGGTAGCTGCATTAACAACAGCTTTTCAATGTATACAAAACAGCCTTCTATTGGAAGAAGATCCTCCCTAGGACTTTCATAGCTACAAAGAAGTCAATGTCTGGCTTCAAAGCTTCAAATGACACGCAGACTCTCTTGCTAGAGGCTAATGCAGTGCGTGGTTTAAGTTAAATCCGATGCTCATTTACCATTTCAGAAATCTTAAGGATCTCAAATATGCTAAATTTTCTCTGGCTATGTTCTATAAATGGAACAACAAAGCTTAGATGACAGCACATTCATTTACAGCATGATTTACGGAATATTTTAAGGCTACTGTTAGCACCGACTTCTCAGGAAAAAATATTTCAAAATATTACTTCTCATTGATAATATTCTTAGTCACCCAGGAGCTCTGATGGAAAATGTGGAGGGAGATGAATGCTATATTCATACCTACTCACACAACATCCATTCCGCAGCCTATGGATTCAGGAGTAATTTTGACTTTCAAGTCTTATTTTAAAAATACATTTTGTAAAGCTATAGTTGCCATAGATAGTCATTCATTTGATAAATCTGGGCAAAGTAAACTAAAGTAAACTGAAAACCTTTTTGAAAGGATTCGCTATCCAAGATTCCAGTAAAAACATTTGCGATTCATAAGAGGAGATCAAAATATCAACAGTAACAGAAGTTTGGAAGAAGTTGATTCTAACACTCATGGACTTTAAGGGATTCAAAACTTGAGTGGGGATAGTAACTGCAGATATGGTAGAAATAGCAAGAAACCTAGAATTGGAAGTAGAGCATGAAGACATGACTGATTGCAGCAACCTTATGAGAAAACTTGAACAGATGAGTTGCTTCTTACGGATAAGCAAAAAGAAAGTGGTTTCTAAAGATGGCACCTACTCCTGGAGAAAATGCTGTGAACAATATTGAAGCAATTTGAAGCAGTATTCACAACAATGTTGACAGCAAAGGGTTTATAATATTCCATAAACTTGGTTGATAAAGCAGCAGCAGAATTTGAAAAGATTGACCCGAATTTTGAAAGTTCTACTTTGGGTAAAATGCTATACAATAGCATTATGTGCTATAAGAAATCTTTTGTAAAAGGAAGAGCCAATTGATGCAGCAAACTTGATTATTTTCTTACATTTAAAAAATTGGCAAAATGACTCCAATCTTTAGCAAGCACTACCCTGATCTGTCAGCAGTCATCAATATGAAGGCAAAACCCTCAACCAGCAAGAAGATGATTACTCCATGAAGGTTCAGGTGATTGTTAGCATTTTTTAGCAGTAGAGTATTTTAAAATTACGTTTTGCATATTGTTTTGTAGACATGATGCTTTTGCACACTTAGTAGACTACAATACAATATTATTATATGTTCTAGAAAACCAACAATTTGTGTGATTTTCTCTGTTGCAATATTTGCTTTAATGGGGAGGTCTGGAACCAAGTCTGCAGTATCTCTGACGAACAGCCCATGCTTTTAAAACTCTCAAATATCTGGTGTGATCAGCTTTCTCATATATAAAGCGGGAATGATTACAGCATTGTTAGATGAATTGCAAACACTGCCTTTAGTATACTGTATTTATGCCAAGTACATTAAATGGTATCTCTAATTTTTATTAAAATGTATATTTTTTCCTGATATAAAGCTATATAATAGCTCTTAATTAACAAAGAAAAACTGATGCAACATGTTTTAAAATACGGCATTGGAGAATAACTCAATTGAGCTATTAAATAGGCATCTTTGATAGCTCTTAATTATTGCCCAAGTTCAGGTACAATAGGTGTGCAATTTAAATTAAAAAATAGATACAATGTTTATTTAGAGGTATACATGCCTTTTCCTTCTGTTGATGACAGAGTAATTAGTATCAGATTGGCCACTGCAATACAAAGAAATATAAAAGTGAATGAAATATGAGGCCGTAATTTTCAGATTTTGAACAACGGACAACTTATTAATGTAATGTATGAGAGAGAGGAAGTGAATATAGTGCACCCCACGGTGCCCACAGCTCTTTGCTTGAAGACATTGAGCTTACCTAGAAACAGCAGACTGGAGCCCTGGTACATAACAGCCAGTCCACTGAGCTGAGGAAGCAGGCATGGCAGTTTAGGCATCTGAAGCAGGTTGCAATCCACAAGATGAGGCAGAGTAGAAGAAGAATATATATGTATGTGGAGGGGAGCAGAAGTCTCTCTGGAGGTCTTCTGTAAGAACTTCGCTAAGGAAGAGCTGTGTGATACGCTTAAAAAGAGTATCTGAAGCTTATCACAGAGTGATTGCTATGGCAGTGGAGGTTGAACTGAGTTTTGTGCAGTACGGGGAGACATGGAATTCTGGCCCAGTCCGGTAAAGGACACTGATAATTTACAAACTCGTCCAGCCAAATGTGTATCTCTAGTCTTAGTATCACACAATTTCCTTAGCAGAATCCTAAGTTTGACAGAGTAGACCTCTTGAAGAAGGGCCTGTACATTTAGTCACAGTAGGGCTTCAAGAACCAGCCAAGCATGGTGCGGGCCTGGAGCCTGTGGCTGCGTGTGTTGACCTGGCGCCAGAGGCCATGGGTTGCTGCTGCTGACTTGATACCTGGGTGGGCCTGCAGCTTGGGATTGTGTTATCCAGCATTGTTCTGGACTGATCTGGAACCTGGGGTAGGACTGGAGGCTAGGTCTGTGGATCTTGGCCTAATAAGTGAAGCCTATGGGGCAAGCTTAGTACCCGATGCAGTCCAGAGCCTGAGACTGGGGACTGGCCTGGTGCTAGAGCAGGCCTACAGCTCGGGGCCACTGGGGCTGACCCAGTTCTGGGGCTTGAACACTGTCTTGGCCACTGGGGTTGCCCTGGCCGTGAGACAAGCCTGAAAAGCTGAGTTCTTCGGGCAGGCCTAGTCTTTGAGGTTGCGGGATACTGCCTGGAACCAGGGCTAGCCACATAGCTCAGTCTGTGGGTGCTGACCTGGCGTCAGAGGCCATGGCAGTAGGCTTAGTCACAAATTTGGTATGGGGAACTCATGTTGGGGTTCAAAACAAAGTCCTAATCTTATGTCCCTCTCTTTCCTCTGAGCAAAAGGTATCTTTCTCTACACTGTGCTATCTGGGAAGCTGAAGAAATGATGTGGATAATGTGAAACTATCCTTCCTATTCTCTTCAGCGTGTCTTGTCTTATTTCTGTGCTATATCCAGGTGTTAAAATCTCTCATCTGAATCTTCAGCTCTCGTCAAGGTATTTCCAGACATCAGTGGTTGTTCAAATTGACGTTTCTGCAGAGAAACAAGCACTAGAAAGTCCTACTTGACCATCTTGCTGATGAGACTCTCTTTTGTACAGATTTATAAAAATTTAACCTTTATTCGTTGCTTATGTTTCAAAAACAAGATTATTTGGATATTTTCTTAATTCTAAGCTTTCTCACGCACTATATATAAAAAACAACTCTATGGCAAGAACTAATTATATGCATGTTAAACAACCTGAATTTTTTTAACTATCTTATTTCGTATCTGCTCTGTATTTTTTGTAATTGGTAATTTCTTTACATTTATATTTTGTTCATTTATTCTCTCTTTAAATGTGCACAATTTCATTAGTGTTTAGTCTGAACAACTATAGCTCTCTCTACAGTGTAGTTTTGATTCATATTTTACGTTGTATTGTAAGTACTGTTTTTATTTCATTTTTTTGAGACATGGTCTTTGTCACTCAGGCTGGATTGTTGTGGTGTAACAGGTTGCTATAGACTTGAACTCCTAGACTCAAGTGATCCTTCCACTTAAGCCTCCCGAGTAGCTGGGACCACAGACATATACCCCCATACCTGGCTATTTTTAATATTTTTTTTGGTGGACACTGAGTCTCCCTATGTTGTCCAGATTGGTCTTGCACTTCTGGGTTCAAGAAATTCTCCCACCTTGGCCTCCCAAAGTGCAGGGATTACAGGAATGAGCCAGCATATTCAGTCATTATTTTTGGCATTATTTCCTCTGGAAATTTTTCTAGATTAGATATTTCCTTTCTGGATGTTCATAGCCTTGGTGTATACCTCTATACAGTAATTTAGTCATTACCTAATAAAATAAGGCAAAAATGCCTTTCTCTCCTATTATCTCTAATTTTTATAATCTTTAGGTAAAACTTCAATCACTTAGTAATTGGTGCCTTACTTCTTTATAAAGAGATGAGAAGACTTATTATTACACTTCTGTAAATTGTGATTGATTTATTAATCATAGACAAAGAATATTTCATTAAATTATCGTTATGTAGTAAAACAGTCCTAAATCTGGTAATGTAAAATACAACATTTGTTATTATATCTCAGAATTCTGTAAGTATCGCAGGCTTAGCTAGGGAGTCTTTCTTAGTGCCTTTCATGTATTTGGAATAGTGGCTGCGGCTAGAGTCATTGAAGCCTTTGATTAACCTGGACATCCACAGTGGTTCACTTCCATGGCTGGCAGCTGATGCTAGCGGCTGGATCGTATCAGATATGGCTGCTGACCAGATCACCTACATGTGGCTTGGGTTTCTCGTAGCATGGTAGTTGGGTTCTGAGAGGAATCATTCCAAAAATGAGCATTGGGAAAGACCCATGCGGATATTGCAAAGCATTTTACAGCTTCATCTCTACGCATTCTGTTGGTCAGAAGTGAGTCACAGCCCTAAGACCAGGAGAGACTCAAGCGTAATGGGTTACACAAAGGTACAAAAATACCATAAAGTTGTGGTTTATTGAGGCCATCTGTGGGGACCAGATACTACCGTTTTCTCCTCAGTCCCTTATCATATGCATTACAGATGCAATATACTCTCACTCTCTTAAGAAACCCAAAGATTTATTCTATTATAGCATTAGTTTCAAGATTGAAGTCCAGGATATGACACTCAAGTGACAGCACGGTGGTGATAAGATTCCTTAGGGGTGGGTATTGATTTCCTGTTGCTGCCAGACACATCACTACAAATTTAGTGGTTTAAAACAATGCAAATCAATTCTATTATAGATCTGGAGGTGAGAAGTCTATAACCTAGGTTAGAAATCTACAATCAGAAGCTTCAAATTGAGACTGGCTATAGTTATTCTCAAGTCTTGAGGGAAAAATGAATTTCCTTAACTTTTTCAGCTTCCAGAGATCACATGTATTCCTTAGTTTCTAGTTCCTTAACCTATCTTCAAAGCCAGATGCTTAACATTTTTTCTCTTCTCTGGCTTGTGGTCTCCCTTCTATAAAAACACTTGTGATTACCCTGGATATACCCAGGTAATCCAGAATAATTTCCCCATGTCAATATAATGTACAATTATAAAGTCCCTTTTCTTATGTGAGGTAACATATTCATAGATTCTGAGGAGTAGGACATAAACATCTTTGGAGACATTATTCAGCCTAACACAGTTTCGGGTGTATCATTTCTAGAATATTATTTTTCTCCATCTGAATTTATCTCAATGACAAAGTGTACTTCCAACGTACAATGGTGATACAAGGATAAAATAAATGCAACACTTATTCTTGTATAAGAATAGTAGAAATAATCACACATACCAATAAGCTATTCATAGCAATTCTCAAATCTAACCAGATGCAGATCACTGTGTCCTTCATTAGATCTCAGTTCTATTACCTGGAACTTGTCCTCCAGGCTCTTAGCTAATTCTCCCTGTATAGAGTCTTAGTTCCACCATCTGCACTTTTGGCTGTACTTTCCCATTCAAAGTTCTCTTTTTTCACAAGAAATGGGCAACGCAGATTTGAGTAACTTCCTCAACCTGATTTCTAGCCATACATGGAGTTGGGCCACAAAGGAATTGCTTAATTTTGAATTTTCCATCCATTTTACTATAACCTAAAGTGTTTTCTTAAATTCTATACCCTTAAAAATTCTTGTGATTTTCCTATGAATATCATAGAATCCATTCATTAGATAAAAGTCTTGGCTACAAATTTAAGATAGGCCCACGTTTTCCAGGATGCAATGCTTTTAAAATTCTTACAAACATTTTTGTTTGAGTGTGTAAAAACTTCTTTGAATCTTTCCCAAGTCTTAACAAAGGGCTCTACAGCCACACTGAGAGATGGCCTTTACTCTAAGCACATTTCTTACTTTGATATCCTTGTGACATCTAGGGAACCTGAGAATATGATGCATTTTTTTTTAAACACATGTACTTTTGACTTCTTTTTGTCTCTTGTAAATTTTGCTTGAAAATAGAACAGTTTGTTTTTATCTGATTTCTTTCTATTCATATCTTATAATATACTGCTATGGAAAACCAGCTGGCATTTGTAGCTTTTAGGTGGAAGTCTCTGTGGTCAAATGTACCAGTTTAAAATGTTTGTTTTTCACGTTATCACAGGTAATGGTTTTACTAAAATTTCCATCCTTATATAACAAGATAATATTTCTCCCAGCCTCCAAGAAAATTTATTTTACTGTCTTTCTAGCTTCCACTACCAATCTTCTTGATGGCTTTTAGACCTCTAATAGTCACCCAGTCTTAAAGGTAATGCCATGTAGTTTAAGACTTCTTTCTTCAATTGTAGCACCCCATTCTCGGTAGCAATTCGTCCCCAAGTTATTTCTGCTTTATAATAAATCCTCTAAAACTTTATTACTAAAGATACTAATAAGAAACATCCTGTCATGATTTTGTGGCTTTAATGCCTAAATTGTGACAGTTGAGGAATTCTCACTTGAGTTCTCTTCTGAAGTTGCCATCAGATAGCATTTGGCAACACTAAAGACTAAATTAAGTTGAATGCCCAAGATGTATAATTCACATAGCTGATAGCTAATATTGTTTGTTGGCTCTGGTCTCAGGAAATGTACATAATTGTGTGGGCTTTGCACAGAATTATGACTGGGTTCTGAGAAGCTGCATTACAAGTGACACAGTTAGAACCTGCAAGTCTTCTTATGAAAACATAGCTTCACTGTGTTCACTGTGGTTTCTTTTATTTATTTTTTTTTTTTTTGAGAGTCTTGCCGTGTCACATAGACTGAAGTACAGTGGTGCAATCTAAGCTCACTGCAATGTCCACTTCCCAGGTTCAAGTCATTCTTGTGCCTCAGCCTCCCAAGTAGCTGGGATTACAGGCATGTCCCACTATGCCCAGCAAATTTTTGTTTTTTTATTAGAGACAGGGTTTTGCCATGTTGGCCAGGTTGGTCACAAATACCTGGTTGCAAGTGATCTGCCTGCCTCTGCTTCCCAAAGTGCTGGGATTACAGGCATGAGCCATCACACCCAGCCAGCTCCGCTGTGTTTCAGTGGTCAAAAGCAAGCCTCAAGACCAGCACATACTGCAGTGAGCAATGTTATACAAGAACATAATAATTAGGTGTGGTCAACTGAAGAACCATATTGGGAAATTAACTATCATATGAAAATTACTAGTATCTTAGTGTTCTTTATTACAAATATTCTTTATCAAGTGACTTGAAATTGTTCAGAGGTAGATGTGTAAATGTTGATGTAATTTTATTGAGTGCTTTTAAGTGTTCCAGAAAGAAGAGCATCCATTTTGTCATACCTTTATGTAAATATCAACATTTTCATTGATCAGATATTCATGTCACCTTTTCCTTTACATTTTCAACCATAGTTTTAAAAATGATAATTGGTATCATTGGTTTCAAAGTCTCCTTAAAATAGTATAATCAATTTTCTTAAGATTATCTCAGTATATGTGGTAATATTTTGTTAAATAAAAACATAAAAATAAAATATGAAAGCAAGTATCATGGTTAGGTAGGAATACTTCTTAGATTAAGTAAATGAACTTTTTTCCATTTTCTTAATTTTTCTTCTTTTTCTCTAACATTCACTACTACTTCATTAAAATGCCGCAAAGATTAATAACTTAATTAACAAGCAGATGGAGGGCATTTTTATATTCTCAAAGAAAATGTGATTTAAATGATAATGGTGTAATGATTATTTTCAAAGGGAATTAACCTTTTTTGAGGTAATTGATTAATTGTGCCTAAAATTAGTCAATTATATTTTCTTCTGAAAAGGTCATTTCATTCTTAATAGTATAAAGGCTCATCAGATCCATACCGTAGAAACTTTTACTTTATGTGGTGTCTTAGTCTATTTGTGTTGCTATAACACAATACTTGAGACGGGGTAATTTATAAAGAGCACAAATTTATTTCTCATCGTTCCGGAGGCTAGAAGTCCAAGGTCAGTGTTAGGTCAGGCTGGTTATATCTTTTTCCAAGATGGTGGCTTGTGGCTACATCCTCTGGAGGGGACAAATGTTGTGTCCTCACAGGGCAGAAGGAACAGAGAGAAAAAAGGTCCTCTGCTAGTTTCCTCCAGCCCTTTTATAACACACTAATTTATTCATGTGGGCTCTGCCTGCCTTACCTAATTATTTCCTGAGAAGTCCCACCTTATACTCCCACTACACTGGGATTCATTTTCAACAGATGAATTTGGGGGACATTCAGGTTAAAGCCCTGGGCTTTTGATGAAATCTTGATGGTTTTCAAACCTTTTTTTTTTTTTTTTTTTTTTCCTGAAGCCCAAACTGAGAAGCAGGTTCAGGAATAATGCAAATGGAAAACAATATATCTGTTTTTCAGGCCACATGATAATTTTACTCTTCACATATAAATTGAAATTACCTATGCAGTTCTGCACACTTTTCAGGTTGCTGATGAAGGATATCTCATGGTAAAGTTACAAAATAAAGGAACAGAGAATGCCAATGTCCTGAACACAGATTCTCTAAAAGAAAAAAAGTCTGGGCCACCATTTACTCAGGTTTCTTTTCCCTAAAATCAACAGCTAAGTCAAAGATTTTTCCAAGATGGTGACTGAGTGAGAAAGTGGAAAGAAGCTAAAAGATAGTCTTTCCAGTACTTGGAAGGGAGCTAATGTCCATATAGGATAGGCAACATAGAAATACTATGAGAGGAAGAAAATTGTTTCTTCTGCCAGAATTATGCAGATAATTTCATATCATCTGCTTAAACTTTCTAGATATTTAATTTTAATTAATGCTTTGGGAGATAATAAAAACCCTAAGGAAAAGACAACACATGTGAAAATTAAAATATATTTTATATATATACAAAATTTTAGGTTAAATACTATCTGTGAAGAACAAAATTGATATGTGTAATAGATTAATTAAAATGCTGAATGCTAAACACTCTAAGCCTATTATAGGAAATTTGATAGTTTTATCAGAAGCATATTACTTTCATATTTCTATAGTATAAAGAGTTGACAAAATATTTTTGAATACAGTCAATTCATAATTTGAAAAAACATAAGTAAAACTCTTCAATTGTACTTGAAGTGATATTTGGACTTTCTAAAACCGTTTTCCTATTTAAGGTGTCATGTTGCTTATAAGTTTAACTTGTATGTCAAAACCTGAAATAAATATGTGCAGAAGAATTTTACAACCATTAAAATTATTTTATAACAAAGAAGAACTTTCTTTTTTGCATGATTTGTTTTTTGATTAAAAGAAACAGTTTAGCTAAGAGCCAAAACCAAAGAGGATTCATGGGAATGTTCTCATCTGTAAATACTATTTTTACTTGTAGATGGAATTTTTCTTCAATAATTTTTAAACACAAACCAAAATATTAAAAGCAAGTTAAGAATTTTTTTTCTTGCCATTGGCACACCTTGTCTACAGATTTCTTTTTTTTTTATTATGTGCATTTTATATCCCTCTGAAATAGAGTATTTTGAAGAACGTATAGAGCCAGTGAACTGAGTCAGAAAATAGTCATTTTCTTTTAATTTATGCCTGAGAATTTAGATATAGTATATTTTTCTACATGGTTTCTCCCACCAAATATACTAGCTATAAGAGATGTAAATTCAATCTAATGGTCAAATGTTAACTTTGTGTAAGTTTACAAATCATTTGGATTTAGATCTTTGTATTACCTTATTTGGCTTGATAAGTGTAATGATTTGGCATAATAAATATTAGAGCACATCACAGTATATTTAGTATTAAAAGTATCTTAGAGATCATGGGACACTTTATTCACTTTATAAAACAAGTGATTTTTCTAATATCATGTAGGTATTTACTAGGAAAATAAGGGCTTGAAACCAGATCTTTCAGTCTAGGTTTATTTCCCACCTGTTCAGTGATCCTTTGAACAAGGCACTGAGGATTAAGAACTTACCAAGTACTGATATGTATTGCAGGAGAAGAGTTGTGGAGATCAAGGCTGAAAGACAAAATGTAATAACAGGAAAGATGAATTACTCATCTATGATTTAGGGAATATATGATCATCCAATTTCTCATGAATCAGGGATGTTAATAGTTTCCAAAAGATGAATGTTAGGTTTTTCATTAAGATTCTCCACATATTTTTGGTTATTTGGATTTTGAAATTTGATAACACAACTGAGGAAGTCAGCTAAATTTCAGCTTAAATATCCTTTTCTCTAATTTGACCTTCATCACAAGTATAAAGAACTCGTGATGCTCTGAGGATCTAGAAACCTGTACCTATGAGGGCAGATTTCAATTTAGAAGGATTATGCTCCCAAATGCCAGAGCTGCCAGCAGCTATCTATGGGAAGCTGTTTTGGGACCTTGTTCCAAAAATTATTGCTTTTAGCAGATGGCTTATTCACAAGTGAGGATGATTCAATACTTAAAATGATGAAAAAGATAGGACTTTTGGGGGTGAAAGACACAACACTCATCTTGTTGGAAACCTTACATTGATGCAAAACCTCAAGTTAAGACACTAATGGGAAAATACTTCTTCACCTCTTCTCACAAGATCCTTTTTTTCCCCCAAGAATGGTATATATTAAAAATCATTGAGGGCACTGCGAACTATGGTTGAAATAATTTTCTAATTTTTTCAAATGCTACACTGTGTTCTCTTATGGGCATTAATTTATTAATTTCAGTTTGTATTTTATGACAAATGTTTTTGAGATAATGGTTTGTTCTCTTATGAATGCTGGGCAGCTTATTGAGACAGTATCACCCTAATTAAAATGCACCTAGGAAAGTTTCACTGTGGTCAGGACTTCAAAGATGGTTAAGATAAATTAATATTGTTGAACCCAGGAGATATTATAAATTCCTCATTATGCTTCCTTTATTTCTTTCAAGGACAATTTACCCCCTACAGATGTAACTAATCTTTTGTTTCTTACTGTCTCGTCCTGAAAAGTACTTGAATTCACTGCTTAAAAACTTCAGACATTTTTTTCTGCTGCATTATAATTTTTTGAACCCAGATAACAATGACATGGGATCAATTTCCAAAATTATGTTGGTAATTAGAAATTGGAAATTTAAAAGGAGTTGTCTTTTAAAAAATGTGGTAAGCACATCAAAACTATAACTTTTGATCACTATATTTGCCAAATTAATTTAAAATATATTACTCATGAATATAATTACTTACATTAGAAATATTGAAAGAAATGGCCATAAAAGAGGGCAATTCAGGGATTCCTTGTTTTTTATTAGTATTTTTGAACTCTTGTTCTACATGTAATACAAGTAAGAGGAGTTTATATATTTGTAAATAAATGCTAATTTTTGGAGAAAATATAGCAGATAGTAAATGCATGCTTCTTACTTCCAAAACTTGTCATAAAGAGCAGTTCATATTACCAGACTTGAATAAAGTATATAAATGAGGAAGAAAAGATAATAAGAGCTGAGAACTGAGCTATGAAAGAATATGCTTATAGTAATTCAAAAAAGTGAGGCAATGTTGTTTAATGGTTATGTAGTTAGTATCTGGAATCAAATTCCCTTGCTTTTTTATCCTTTACAGATGGGCAAACACAGCCTTATGAGCTAATTTCATTAAGACTCAGTTTCCTACTTGTAAAATAGTAAATATGAAAATTTACTTATGGGATTGTTTGGAGATTATATTAAAACCAGTTATATATAGGGCTTAGTTAAATTCCTGGGACCAAGCAAAGGATTATTTAACACTTGTTTTATTGCAAATAATTGAATGATTTTCTGATTACTGCTATTCTTTTGGCAATGATAAATTGTCCTGAAGGATATATCTGGTTTAATTATTCTCTTTAGAAAGTTAATTTGAAGGCTTTTTATTAATTAATTAATTTATTAATTAAGCTGAAGTTGAAAATCATATGTTAGTAACCTAAACACTAAATATTGTCTTTTTCATAGATAGTGAATTATAAATATGTAATAGTGAAACACTACAAAAAGCCATTTTTGTCACAACTGACACCTTAGCCAGTGTACAGAAAAGAGTTACCATGGAAGGCCTGATTGTGAGAAGAGCCTGCTTATAACGTTGCCTGGGCTGGCTGGCTTCTGAAATGTTCCTTGAGTGATAACGTTGTTCTGTGTCCCTGTGAATTCAGTTGTACAACCTGTCTAGACAGTACACAAACATTGTGATTAATGGTGAACACTTGCTTTCCTTCTGAGAGTCTAAGATTTTTACGGTTTTGGTTTTTTACCCAGGCAGAGTGTGTCTGAATGATCAACCCACAACAACAATCTTGGAATCTGAGTTTCAAATGGGCTCACCAGGGCAGAAACAGTGCCCAAGTACTGCAACATTTTGTTGCTGGAGGAAGTAATATACATAGGCATGGCTTTCTCTAGACTGTACCTACTAAGTATTTTACCCTTGCTGTTTGCTGTAATAAACCATAGCTATGAGTACAGTTCATATTACCAGACTTGAAGAAAGTATATTTGAATCTTGGAACTGTTTTTAGCAAATCACCAAACTTTGAATCTTGCAACCCTTTCTAGCAAATCACCAAACTTATGGAACTCTTTCTAGCCAATCACCAAACTTGTGTTGCTCATGGAGACCCCAGATAAGATGTCCCCAATTACCTCATAGAAAATATCATACAGTTGGGGCTTAGGAAGTTTTACAACAAGCTGTATGACCCAGGATCATGATTATTGGTATGGAGTGTGAGAAGGAAGTAGCTTATCTGTGCTTAGGTCTAAAGAGGGCATCAGAAGTAAAGCAAGTGTTGGATATAGAGTTGCCCATAAGAAAGGCACATTCTTTTTCTCCTGTGTCATTCACTGTGGTGGCCCATATCCACAAGTGGGTATCCATATTGAGTAAAGATCTATAAGGTATTACTTTTTTCTGGTAGACATATTAGGAGATGATTTATTTTTAGCATTTGCTGCCTACTGAAAATGAGTTTTTCTTGTTATTCTACTGGGTGACATTATGCCTAAAATTTTTTCTAAGCTAAATATATCTTTGCTATGTTAAAAAAAAATTGTTCTACAACTTTTTTTGGTTAAGAACTTGATTAGTAAGTCTTTTAACATGATCTTCAATATGTTTTGTTTTTCCATTATATGTATGCATCATTTTACTAATACTGTATACATTAGCAATCATATGATAAAATAAATTCTTCAAGAATCAGTTAAAATAATACGTCCTAACTTTATTCCCCACATTCCAATGGCTGCTTAGAGCATGACTGAGGAGGGCAAACTTCCCTTTAGAGAACTTAACCCCTTGGAGATCTCGGTTTTTAAATCCTATTCTCCTCTGAAATTAACCAGATAGTATATTGGAGAAATATCTGACTCTATTGATGGTGCAGGGAAAATACTAGGTGACCTTCACCCCTTGAAGAACTTTACCCTTTGGAGACCAAGAATAAGTTAAGATAAATATGTTCTAATTTTATTCCCCACTGTCCAGTGGTTGCTTGGAGTGCCACTAAGGTGTGTAAACTTCCCTTTGGAGAACTTTTCCCTTGGGAGATCATGGTTTTTTAAATCTCATCTTAAAGGAGCCAAATAGCATGTTAGAGAAATACCTGACTATTGATGGTGCAGGGAAAATGCAAGGTGATACTGGAACATGTTTGGGAAACAGAAAGTAAGGAAGTGCTCACAGAATAATGGGGGCATAACTTATAATAGAACTAATTTGAATAGCTCACCAACTCTGAGAAAAAATTAAATATTAAAGAAAAATGTCTTGATCTTAAAATCTTTAAGCATAATTGGAAACCGTGAGTCCATACTGCTGTCAATGAATAATAAAAAACCTAAATATCTTTAGTAGAGTGAAAGCTCTCACAGTACCTCCATATAAAACAACTATCAATCATTGATTAATGAATATAAAATATACATTTAGTTTTCAGTAGAAAAACTTGGCTGACACCATCTTATCCAAGTAATAAAAAGTAACGTCATCAGTAATGAAACATAGCAACATCATGTGCCCTTAGATACGATGTGGAGTAAACAACATTTTCTCTTTAGTTTTCCTTCCCAAACAATAATCTATTCATAAGGGAAATTAGACAAACCCCAAATGAGAGACTTTCTACAAAACTACAAACTTGTATTCAATAAAAAAGTGAAACTTATGAAACAAATTGAATGACTGAAGAGCTGTTCCAGTTTTAAGAAGGCTAGAGGGACATGACAACTAAATTCAACATGTGATCTTGGACATATGGAGAACCTTACTTAAATAATTGATAAAATCTGAGTGAGATCTATGAATTAGATGATAATCTAATGCACTAGTGTTCATTTCCCCGGCATTGTGGTTATGAAGGAAAAAGTATATTTTTTAGAAAGTATTAAGATATAATCGGGTCATTGTGTTTTCAACTTTGTCAGGTGGTAAAGCACATTATATATAAATATATATATATATGTTTATTTTTACATATAGAGAGAGACAGAGAGACATAATAAAGCAAATGGGAAGATTTGAATGAAGAATATAGTGAAGTTCTTCTTACTATTTTTGTACCATTGCTGAAAATTTGAAATCATTTCAAAATAAAATGTTCAAAAAGATATAAAATACTCATCTTGAAATTCAGCATATGTGGTATTTGCCTTATTAAGAGGTTTTATTACCTAACTTGAAATCGTAAACTGGCACCTCCAGTATTGAAAAAAAAATATATAGATACATTTTGAGATATTTTGATAAATATTTTTATGTGGCACATGCATGCTCCAGTTCCAACAGGATCCATCTTTATTGCCTTAAAGTCAGCCTCTATCATCATAAAATTTAATGCATAGTGCTTACTACATTCAAGCACTGTTCTAAGTACATGTGTTAGCTCATTGAATTTGTTAGCCCAACACATTCTGTAAGGAAGTTTGCAAGGCAGCCTTTTAAATATCCCCTAGTTATCCCCAGCTCCTACATTTACCCTCTTGTGTAATCCCTTTTCCTTGAGTGTAGGCTGAATCTAGTGACTCAGTTATAACACAAGCAATACAACAAAAGCGATGGGATATTTGTTCCAAGATTAAGTTATATAAGCCTGTGACTTCCTCCTTACTCCGCTCTCTTTCACCTGCTCATTTGGGAGAAAGCAGCTATGTTGGAAGTTGTCCTGAGAAGAGGCCCAGGAGTCAAGAAATTGAGGGCAGCCTATGGCCAGTGAGCAAGGAGAAAGTGAAGGCCCCAATCCAATAATCCCTAAGGAGCTGAATTCTTCCAACAACCACATGAGTGAACTCCGAAGCTTTCTCAGGCAAGCCCTAGCCCACACCTTGATTGAAGGTTTGCGTAAGAAATTGAGGCAGAGGTTAGAGGATTCATCTAAGCCACACCCATGTTCCAAATCCCCAGAAACTGTGAGATAACAAATTTTGTCATAAGCCACCAAGTCTTGGGGGTACTTTGTTACTCCACAGTTGATAACTGTTACAAGTACTATTATGATTGCCATTTTAAAGATGAGGAAACTGAAATTAAGTTTCTAGCCCACATCTTGGAAGATTCTTTGCCAATCCTCACCTTAAGTATACTGTCTCTTGCCAGTTAGTTACCAGCCTGAGTCATGTAGGAATTTGTGTTTGTAATCCCTATAGTATCCATTCTTTAGCAAGTTAGCTTCTCCTTAAGAAGACTGTAAACAATTTAGGATGCAACATATGGTTTTTTATCCAGGAATGTTTTTCAGCGTAACTGAAATTAGAAGATCAAGCCATATTAAAACACATTTCTGAGAAGCAAAACTTCACTGTTAAAAATATAACTTAATGAAAATGGAAAACATAGACACAATAGGTAGCTGGATAGGTAGGTAGGTAGACAGACGGACAGACAGAGATATGAAAGGCAGACAAAACGAAAGGAAAGAAGATGTCTATATCTAAATATGGGCTTCATATTTGTGTGTCCTGAGTTACTAAGTTTGGTATCAATCCACGTGTCCTATGTGTTCAGATCAGTGGGATTCTGAGTCTTCCCTTATCCATATGATAAATAAATTCTCACTGCTTGGTTGTGAGACACTTCACAACTTAAATAAAGGAAATACACTGTTCTCTCCTTTCTCTCCTTAGTTTAATTTGCATGTTATATATTTCTGCTTCATATAACAATTTCTGTTCTAGGTCAGAAAATTTGCAGTGGTACTGGGCTTTGGAGAAAAGACTCTACTTTCTGAGCATTTAGAGATTTGATTTGTTTTAAAACAACTTTATTTATATATAGTACACATGCCATAAAATTCACTCTCTTAAAGCAATTCACTGGTTTTCAGTATATTCACACTATTGCGCGGGTATTAACACTATCTAATTTGAGACTGTTTATCACCCCCAAAATAAACTCCATACCTATCAGCAGCAATTTCAATATCTCCACAAGCAAAGTCCTGGCAAACAGTCATGTTTCCTGTCTCTGTAGATTTCCATATTCTGGCCATTTTGTATAAATAGAAGCATACAAGATGTACTCTTTTGCCACAGGCTTCTTTCGCTTAGCATTATGTTTTCAAGGTTCATCTTTACCGTTGCATGTATTAGTGCTTCATTTCTTTTTATTGTCGAATAATATTCCATTATGCAGATATGCCAGATTTTGTTTATTCATCCATGAGTTGATGGATACTTAGATCTGCTTTTTGGCTATTATGAATGTTATTGACATTTGTGTTTAAGTTTCTGTATTTTCAATTGTCTGGGGTACATATGCTAGACCATATGGAAACTCTATGTTTAACATTTTGAGGAACTGCCAAACTGTCTTCCAAAGTGACTATACTATTTTACATTCCCACCTTGAAGGTTCCAATTTCTCGACATTCTCACCAACATGTGTTAATGTCTCTTTTTTATTTAGCAACCTCAGTGGGTGTGAAGAAATACCTCATTGTAATTTTAATTTGCATTTCCCTAATGACTAATGATGTTGGACTTCTTTTCTCGTGCTGATGGCCATGTGTATATCTTTGGAGAAATATCTATTCAAATCCTTTGTTCATTTTCAAATTGTGTAGTACTTTTATTGAATTGTAAGAATTCTTTATATATTTTAGATACAAGTCCCTTATCAAATGTAAAATTTTCAAATCTTCAGTTTTTTGGGTTGCCTTTTCACTTTCTTGATGCCTGTTGAAGCATAAAAGTTTTTAATTTTGTTTAAGTCATATTTAGATTTTTCTTGTATGCTTATGGTTTTGGACCTCTATCTTAGAAACTATTGCCTAATCAAAGACCATAAAGATTTACTCCTATGCTTTTTTATAAAGAGCTGTATAGCTTTGCCTCTTATATTTTTGACCATGGTCCATTTTGAATCCATTTTTATCCATAGTATGGGGTCAGTTTCAAGGTGAACATCCGTGTGGATAGTCATGTGAGAATTCAGTTCCCCAGCGCCGTTGAATAGACACCTGATTTTAATGAAATTGTTAAAATCATATGTTTTTTTTTCTCTAATCTTAACGACTCTATTGTCATCCCCAAAAATGTCATTTGGTTGTGTCAAGGAAATCCAAGAACAAAGATTTTTTAGGGATNTTTTTATCCATAGTATGGGGTCAGTTTCAAGGTGAACATCCGTGTGGATAGTCATGTGAGAATTCAGTTCCCCAGCGCCGTTGAATAGACACCTGTCATTACTGACCTTTTAATAAACACCAATTTTTTTTTCTCTAATCTTAACGACTCTATTGTCATCCCCAAAAATGTCATTTGGTTGTGTCAAGGAAATCCAAGAACAAAGATTTTTTAGGGATTTTGAGGTTACACTAATCAAACATTTTAGGCAAACCTCTATATGATCCATTTGCATGTTAGTTAAGATTGTTACACTTTTGATAGTAATATTTCAGACTCAGACTTTCTAGCTTGGGCCTTTGAAGATGTCTAAGATTGCATAGATTTTAAAAATAATTCCTTGGTGAAACTATACTAGTTCATATTATTTTAACTGGATTTAGATTCCTCTGAATTCTTTGTATTGTATACTTTAGATTAGAGGTTCTTATTGGAGTAACCTTAAGTAATTAAAGGTCACAAGGGAGTGCTCAATACTAATCTCTTTGCTTACATAGATATCAATAAAATCTCCTCCCTGGAGAGAGAGAGAGAGAAAGAGAGAGAGAGAGAGAGAGAGAGTGTGCGTGCGTGCATGTTGTTTTCTAAACCAGATGATTTCTATAGTTTTGTTTTCATTGCTTGTGATGCCTGTTTAAATTTGTATAAATAAACATATTTGCAGAGTTCATCATTTTTTGGGAGTGAAAAAACAAGATAGGAAAAAGAATAAAATTGCAATAATGGATGCTCACTAAATGTTACTTATGTAAGATGTACAGACCTCCTCTGCAACCACCTGAATTGTCACTACCAGATATGATTAGTTCTGCCCAAAATCCCAGTTGGCAAATTTTACCATTGTATGGAGTCTTCTCCCAAGCAAAGACAAGTGGCAGTTTAGCAATCTCTTTAATAACATACCTTTATTCTCATCACACTCCCTCCCATCTTGTTCTTTCTCTTTATTTTATTCAGTCACCAATACGTTGAACAGGTATCTAAATTTAGAGACTAAATTAACTGAGACTAATACTAGGAGAAAAGTGGTTTAGAAAATTATAAAAAAAACTTAGCAAATAGACACAAAAATTTCTGGAAGATCTGGAGAGCCAGGATTTAAGACTAATCAGAAGAACACAACTTTCAGTTTTATTATGCACTAGGACTGACTGATCTCACAGCTGGATACAGACACCATAGTCTACACCAGCACCACCACTAATACCATTAATGCCATTTATCTATAGGTTCTTAATTCTGTTTCAAGTACTGCTCAATTCTTGCATAGAGAAGGAGAATGCACCTGGCATTGTGACCATCTCCCCTGGCATGGATGCCATGTGATTCTTGGTTCTTGACATCACTAGTTTCCAATTAAGGGTTAGGAGTAGGTGCTCAGATCCAAGCTTTAAGAGAAACTAGGCATATAAGTATCTCCGATATTCTGTGTGGGAGGAGTTTTTGCTTCTGAGATAGGAAAATCCACACATGTAGGAGTGTTTACATTCAGCACAATCTGAAACAAGAAAAAACTTGTAGCAATCAACAATTTCCATGAATCTATTCAATAAAACAGCAAAAATAAAGTCATTTCAGAATGAGTTTAAAGTATAGAAAACGAACAAAAATGTATTTAAAAGTTTTCTCTAAAGATGATCACAAAGTGTTAAAGCATTTAAGGAAAATGTAGTCTTTTAAAGCCAACCTTCTGAACTAAGTTCCATTAGTTCTATATATGAAATGACAGAGTAGAATTTTTAATTTGGGGACTTATTTGCTCTTATATGGTCACTATTCATGATGTTTCAGATTTACTCTGATAATAGGAAGAAAATCAATGTGAATTAAATGAGCCAAATTAAATAAGATGTTTTCTCCCTCCACTTTATTCATTTGTTTTAGTCATACGTGTGTCTATAAATTACTGTTTTGTTTACCGTACAATAGGTTAACACAGGAGTTTGATTTTAGCCATTTAATTCACAGATTTTCTAAAGGAATGTGATGAAGATTTTGACTTTGGTATCTGAATTAAATGCTTATGCTCTAGAAAGTGTTACCATTCCCACAGCTTCAGAGCAATGCATAGATATGGTTTAAAAACATTTTTGGGGGAAATGTACATTATGAGATAGCAGTATTATATAGAAATGCTTAACTCCTGTCATCAGTGAGTTGTGAATTGAATGATTCAACTAATGAGCCATGGAACTCCCTGTAATCTGCGCTATTAAGTGTGGCTGAATGTATCCTAGGTTACAGCCCTCTTCTAGTGTATCTGCTGAAATCTTTTTTAAAACTCTGTCTTACATTCAGTGATTGCTTTGAAAATCTCCACAGTGAAATATTCTAAACTTATCTTTCAACATTTAGCTCCACCCCACCTGGACCATATGTGTGTGCTCACACACATACACACGCACACATACACACAGCAACTGGGACCAAAAAAAGTGAAACCCGTATTTTACTACTGAACTTCAAAAGAAAATAATTCCAAACAAAACATGATTCTGGAGCTGAACTCAAATGCTGAGGAGTAGATAGTTGAGTTTATAATAATTTTAAGCAATATTTGTCACTAGCCAATTCATGTATAAGAATTGGATATGTAAGAAACCATGTGTGGCAGGTAGGTAATGGATGGGAGGTGGGGTGTGGTCAGTGAAAACAACAAATTTGTCAAATGGCGTAATTTACTTCTTTGATTTGGTTTTGATAAAATATTTGAGGATCTATTCTGATAGAGAAAATTGACTCTGGCCCCCTTAAAATTCATTCAAGGCATTTTAATTTTATTTGTGCCAATACTCCTCCTGCCCTTAAGGCATGTATAATCTGAAACAGTGCTGATAGTTGTGCTCTTTGGGGAAATAAAAGAATCAAAATTTAATTAATACAAACATACCTAGTATGCTATACCTGCTAAGGCAAAAATATATATATATATATTTATCTCCCCTAATTAGAATCTTCTTCCTATATACTGGATATCACTATAAAGAAACAATGTTTTGTAACAGTACTTATACCTTTTTCAATTATAAGAGAATAAAGCTAAATTAATAGATAACAGCTACCAAAAAATATTGTCTTCCTTTGTCTTTGTACACAGAAAAAATGTATTTGGTAATCATTTTCGAAATCTTGTGAATTACTCTGATGCGACAAAGTGTAACACTCTGTTATGAGCATGTGTGACATAGGATTGGTGGCTATTAACACAGTGACAGGAGGGTTAGGGTGATTAATGAGGAGGTGGGGGGCGTACTTGCAGAATGTAACATTTTCTTAAATTGTATGTTCTCCAAGGAGCTGCTTATTATGATTCCTTCAGTATCAATCCTATCATTTCTTGTGGAACATGCCACATTCTAAATTAGCACCCCATTCCCAAGGCAACTGTCTTCAGGGCAGCCTTTTTCTGTGCCTTGGATTCTTCAGACAAACTATTTCATCAAGTGACAGTTGTCCTCTAATTCCTCCTTCATCTCATCATAGTTTTGCTCATAAATTATAAGCTCGTGTTCTCTTACTTTGGGGGAGAAATTCTGGAACTGTTAGATCACTGTTTACTAGACAAGTGCTTAATTTCAACTCTGTCATCCAACAAGTCTGTCTGGGTTTTAATAATTTGTCTTTCTACTTCCGCCTTTCTTCACGCTATTATACACAAACCAATGTTATTTCTATGATTTTACCGAAGCACTACTGACATAGTCATAACATAAATAACTCTGGTCTTGAAATCTTTGTGAAAAGCAGTTGCATGTAAATATATTGTCAGACATTCATTTCTGGAGATGTGGTTTTCCAGAGAGGAGCCTAGGCTGGAGAGGAAGCAACAGGCGGAGAATGTACGTGAAGACTATTGTACATGTTGATAAAGTAAGGATGACAGAGTTAACATCTTGTTGAGAAACTGACATTGAATGCCAAGGAGAACAAATAACAGGAAAAATACAGATAACATCAAGGAAATAAATGAATAGTTCTGATAAGAGTCATTGTCCAAAGAAAAGATAGTCTGGAGAAATTCTGTGTGTCAGAGGAATTTGGTCAGAGATGCCCTTTACAGGTGTCTATACTCTCTGACTCTGGCAAAAAGTGAACTCTTAAGGGCAGTGGGCTAATTTGAAATGCTACCCTTCGTTTAGAAACCCCTAATCCAAAGAAGAATGAAAATGGGTTTTCCCAGTGGGTAGTTTAAGTATTTCTTTGCATATTCCACAGTAGAGAAATGGGTTCTGACTAGTGCTCCTTTAGGGATAGACTTTTCAGTTATATAGGATTGAGGTTGCCAATGTACTAATGAAAACCTGTCTCTCCATTCATTTTGTTTTCAAAATTAAAATAATAATAAAAATAAAATGAGTGCTCATCAAATGTCAAGGGCTATACTAGATGTTGGGACTAAAGTTAAAATAAATATAGTCTTTGTTATGAAGCTCAGAGGCTGAACAACTTACAAGCTCATTCCCATCAATCCTGGCTCATCAATTTAGAATTTGATGTACTGGTTGGGAGGCTACTATCCATTTGCTGCGCATACAGAGGGCAGAGTAAAACAAGTGGAATATGCATAGGCCAGATCTTCATGAAGCAGTAGTTTTCTAGAGATCCTCAGAGGAACCTATAGGAACTGTAGTTTTCCTCAAAAGACTGCAATGAGCGGGTAAGAAGTCTATGAAATCTATGAAAGTAGACATTCTTAAGGCAGGGGTAGGGTACACAAATCAGTATAAGGGGATGTTGCTGTGAAATATTGGAGCACCCATATTTCACACCATCAACAACCCTGTTGTGCCAGGAATAATGGAAATTTATTATCCAGTTGACAAATGAGTACTGATGGCCCAGTCTCTGAAAGATGCAAATGTGGTTCTTTTCATCGTGAAGCTCACACAGTAACTGGAGATAAAAACGTACACAGTTTATTATATTATTATCACTGTCAAGATTGCTGAAAAAAGCAGCTTTGGGATATGAGAAGAGTATAGGACAAGGGGTATCTAGCTTAGTTTAGGGCATTTGGAAATGCATCTTTAAGGAATTAATACAAAGAGTAAAAGTTTCTAGGAAATGGATAAAGAGGGGTAGACAAATAAGAGTCAGAAGGAGCAGTCTTTGGGTTTAGCACGGTGGCTCATGCCTGTAATCCCAGCACTTTGGGAGGACAAGGCAAGTGGATCATGAGGTCAGGAGTTCAAGACCAGCCTGGCCAAGATGATGACACTCCTCTCTCTATTT